>NC_133664.1:148920121-149522457 GCF_037893015.1 Macrotis lagotis
ACCAAGAAAATGAAAGCTAGAAGAAATTTGAAATATCTCATTGAACATAACAGCTAACATGAAAAACAGATCCAAGAGAGATAATTTAAAAATTATTGGGGTACCTGAAAGGCATGACCAAGAAAAGAACACAGACTACATTTTTTAAGAAATTCTCCACTAAAATGACCCTGATATTCTTGAAACAGAAGATAAATTATAAATTGAGGCAATCAATTTCCTTTTTTTTTTTTGGTTTTTGCAATGCAATGGGGATAAGTGGCTTGCCCAAGGCCACACAGGTAGGTAATTATTAAGTGTCTGAGTCCATTTTTGAACTCAGGTACTCCCGACTACAGGGCCAGTGCTCTATTCACTGTGCCACCTAGTCACCCTACACTGGTCAATTTCTGAAAGAGATCCCAAAATAAATACTGCCAGGAATATTATAGTCATATTCCAGAGCTTGTAAGTCAAGGATATTACATGGAGACAGAAAGAAACAATTCAAATATCATGGAGCTACAATCAGGATAACACAGGATTTAGCAGTTTCTACATTTAGGACTGGTAGGGCTTGGAATATGGTATGCCAGAAGGCAAAAGACCTTGGATTATAAGCAAAAGTCAACTATCCAGCAAAACTAAATATACTTACAGGGGAAAAGATGCATATTCTATGAAAGAGGAGATTTTTCAAACTTTCCTGATGAAATTACAAGAGCTGAACAGAAACTTTGACCTTCAAGTACAGGACTCAGTTGTAGCATAGACAGGATGGGTGGAAAGGGCTAATTATGATGGATTTTATCATGTTGAACTACTTATATTCTTGTATGGGAAGATGATATTGATAATTTTTATGAATCCTCTCATAGATCAGGGCAGTGAGAAGGAGCATATAAAGACAAAGCATATGAGGGATACTGAATTTGAAAACAAACTATATTATAAAAATGGAGTTATTGGTCAAGAGTGGAACGTACTGAGAGAAAGTGAAAGGAGAGGTAGAATGGGCTGTTATATCGCATAAAAGGGAAAAGAAACAGCTTTTGCAATGGAGTGGAAGAGGGGGGTAAGGTGAGGGGGAATGAGTGAGCTTCACTCTCATTAGAAGTGACTCAGAGAGGAATTAACATAAACATTCATTTGGGCACAGAAATCTATCTTACCCTAGAGGGAAAATAGGAGAAGAAAGGGATGGGAGAAAGCAGATGGTGGCAGGGTATAGGTTATAGGAGAGAGTGAAGATCTTGCGAGAGAGTAGTCAGATACAACACACTTTTTAGCAGGGAAAGGATGAAAGGAGAAAAAAATAAGTGAATAGGATAGAAGAAAATATAATTAATAATAGTAACTGTGGAGAAAATGTTGAAGCAATTTCTCTGATGGACTTATGATAAAGAATGCTTTTCATCCCAAAGATAGAGCTGAAAAATGTAGCTTTTTCCCCCTCTCACTATTTTTCTTGAGGTTTCTCTTTCCATGTGGTGGGTGGGGATTATGTTTATTTTTAAAACATGACTATTGAAGTAATACGAAAAAAACAAAAACACATGCATGTATTTGCATTAAAAAATAAAAGAATAGATGAAGAAAAAACTTTTGAAAAATACAGCATTCAATCTCATTTAAAAAATTAAGGAGTATAGTAATAAAGGGAGTAATTCTTTAAATGATAAGCAGTATCTAACAAAACCCATCAGCAGCCACTATGAAGTGGAGAATATCAAGAAGTAATCATAATCAGGTCAGGAGTGAAGCAAGGATGCCCATTATTCTTTTATTCAGTATATTACTAGTTTTAGTAGCTGTAACATAAAGAAGAAAAAGGAATTAATGGAATTAGAATAGGCCAAGAAGAAACAAAATTCTCACTGTTTTTAAGTGATAGGATGGCATACATAAAGAATCCTAGAAAATAAAATTAAAACTACTTGAAATTATTAGCAACTTGCATAAAATTTCAGGTTGTATTGTAAACTCATATAAACCATCAACATTTCTTTATATATGAAGAACATAGTCCAAAAGCAAGAGATAGCAAGAGAAATTCCCTTTAAAATGACTGTAAACAAAACAAAATACTTAGGATTCTACCTGCCAAGACAAACCCAGGAACTATAGAAACACAATTAAAAATCATTTTTACACACAAATAAAAGCAGATCCAAACAATTGAGAACATATCAATTTTACATGGGTAAACTGAGCAAAATAATTTATATTATAATTCTACCTAAATTAATTTACTTATTAATGCCATACCAAACAAATTGCTAAAAATTATTAGATGGGATTAGAAAAATAACAACAAATTTCAACTGGAAGAAAAAAAAAGGGTCAAGAATAGTAAAGAAAAATATGCAAAGGAAAGTTGTGTACCAGTGCTTAAATTATATTATAAAGCAGTAATTATCAAAGCTATCTTGCACTGGTTAAGAAATAGAATGGTTGATCAGTAGAATAGATATTCTGAACAGGACCTGGTAATCAATGTCTAAAATAATGAAAATGATATTATTTGATAAGGCCAAAGCACCCAACCTTTGACTTATGAACTATTTGAAAAAAGCTGCTTGGAAAACAAGAAAACAAAAAGCACAACTAGAAAAAAACCAACATTTTGCACCATATACCATGTCAAAGTCCAAATGAGTGCATGATTTAGACATAAAGGGTGACACAAGTAGAAGAACAAGGAATATTCAGTATCTCAGATCCATGGGGAGGGGAAGAATTCATAATTAAAAGAGAGATAGTGATTTTTACATAATGAAAGTTACATTTCATTATATTTATATAATTATGTTTACATAATGAAAGTTACTTTTGATTATATTTATTTAAAAAGCTTTCGAACAAAGAAAACCAATTCAAACAAGATTAGAAGAAAAGCATAAACCCTGAAAACAATCTTTATAGCAAATGTCTCCGATAATGATTCATTTCTTGAAAATATAAATAATTGAATCAAATATGTAAGAATATAGATTACCCAATTAATAAATCAATGATATGAGCAGACAGTTTTCAACTAAAGAAATCAAAGCTTTCAATAGACGTATGTAGAAAAGCACTACATCACTTTTGATTACATAAATACAAAATAATAACTCGAGATACCAACTATATATTGGCTAGTATGGCAAAAAAAGAAAATGAAGAATATTAGAGGGGATGTGGAAAATTGGGATACTAATGCACTGTTGGTGGACTACTGAAGTGATTCAATCTTTCTCGGAGACAGTTTTGAACTAAGTCTGTATCATAATAATGTAAGAACAAACTATATTATACAGCAGTAATTATCAAAGCTATCTTGTACTGATTAAGAAACAGAATGGTAAACAGGACCCAGTAATCAATGTCCATAATAATGAAAGTGACACTATTTGATAAACCCAAAGAACCTGACTTCTGACTTATGAGCTATTTGACAAAAGCTGCTTGTAAAACTGGAAAATAGGGAGGATGACTGTGTTATATAACTAACACTGTAAAGGAATACTATTGCACAATTTCAGATAATACTTGCAAAGTCTTGTTGAAACTGATGCAAAATGAACTAAACAGAACCAGGAAATCATTATGCACAGTATCAGCAGCATTAAATTATGATCAACTCTGAATATCTCAGTTCTTCTCCGTCACAAAGTGATCTAAGACACAGTGATCCAAGATCAATGCAAAACACTAATGAATGCAAATATTATACACATCCAGATAAGGAGCTGAAAGACTACAAATCCAGATCAAAGTGTATTTTTTGCAGCTATATTGTTCTTTTTTATGGTTTTTGTTTTTATCTGTTACTTCTTCCACAACTGTGACTAATATGGAAATATATTTTACATGGTAGTGCATGTAAACCTTTATCAAATTGCTGACCATTTTTCAAAGAGGGGGTAGTAGGATAGGGGAAACATTTGAAAATCAAAATCTTATGGAAACAAATGTTAAAATTATCTTGCCATGTAATTGGGAAAAATAATGTTATAATAGCACTTCCATTTACTAAAATAACCATTATGAACAATAAAATTATTTTAATGTGCATGTATACATACATATACCCATAGCATGTATTTCATTAAGCACTTACAATATTATTATTGAGAGAGAGAGAGAGAGAGAGAGAGAGAGAGAGAGAGAGAGAGAGAAATCTGTTTACAAGGGGAGACCAGAGGGGTGGAATGCCCTTGCACTTGTGAATTTCAGGGCTGGAGTGAGATTTTTATGAAGCATGGGAGAAATTCTAGAGTACTACTGGAAAAGAATGTTTCTGGGCACCTTCCCTCCCAAATGAACATTGGAGAAATCCTCCAAGAATTTGACATGACTAATATGTTCCAAAATTAATCTGTTTCTAACTTAAATTTCTTGTACATATTCGCTTTTCTCCATGCTAACATTACAACTGTAGTTTAGGCTTCTATCATCTTTCAACTACATTTTGCCAAAGTTTTTTTTTTATGATTTCTACATTTCACTCTAATATATTACCTTCCTGATAAATATGAAGTATCGATGATTTCCTCTTTTCTAAAAAATTAAAGACATTTGAAGGTTTGTCCATAATCTACCTTTCCAAACATCTTACTCTTTATTCTGTCTTTATACATACTATGATGAATTAGAAAGAGGTGCTTGGTTTGGTGGTTTGTTGCTGTTTTTCCATAGCATTCTATTTCCACTTTGTGGACCTTTTCACTGATGAACCCACAGGCTGAAAAGCTTAATCCCTTCAGCACCATTATTTGGTTTCAACTCAATGTTGACTTTATTTGGAAAGTCTTTACCAAAGATAGATGCTAATGCTTTCCCTTTCAGAACATATTCTTTTTGCTCTCTGTATATTTCATAAATACCTAGCTATTTACATATTATACTATCCTATATTACCCATAGTTCATGCATATGTATATATGTGTATGTATGTATGCATGTATATATACATACAAATATATGTACATATATGTATATATACATATATATATATATATATATATGCATACAAATATATATTCTTTCTGGTTAATAAAATGCCTGACAACTTTTTTTCCCCTTTGGCAAAGATACTGGAGTGGTTTGTCATTTTCCAGATCATCTTGCAGATGAGAAACTGAGGCAAAAAGGATTAAAAAATTTGCCCATGATCACTCAGTCTAAAGACAGATTTTTACTCAAGAAAATGAGTCTTCCTGGTCTCAGATCCACTATTCTATCCACTTTGACAACTAAATGCCTTTCAAATGATGGATATTAACATAGGATATAAGCATTATTAAGGAAATATAAATAGCATTAATTATCACACCACAGAAAAGAAAATAGCATAGAAACCATCTTGATTTACATATGTATGATTTCCTTTCTTGTATAAATATGGTAGCCAAATGAATATGAACTTTTTAATAAAAAATTTTTAAGGAGTATTGTGAAATTTTTTTGCAGTATAATCTCACAAAACAGTAAAGAAAACCAAATGAGACAAAACTTTAAGGCACAAAGTTCAATGAGATGCAAGTGATTAATATGTAAGTATTTAATGTAATGATGAATTTGGAAGAATATTAATATCAGTTAAAGTTTTCATAACTACTGCATCCATTTAAAACAATGGAGCCACCATACTTGAATCATATCATCACTTCCTAGTGTGTTGGATGAAGATGCAAACCTATCACTAAAGGTTTTAAAAGATGTTGTACTATGCTAGTGATAAAATTGTTTTGAGAACATTGAGGCATAAGTCAGACTGTTATCTAAAAAAATTAGAATGTTTTCAAATATTTTGAAAAAAAATCACAGGCATAATGACTGAAAAAATAATTGAGAAAGTATTAATATTTTTTATTTGATGAAAGACTTAAACTTTCCTAAAATATTTTCTACAGAAGATGATATAATCATATTTTCAAAAATGATTACAACTATAGAGAATAGATGTCAAATTTATTGTTAATCATATATATGTGTGTGTATGTGTATTGCTTACTACATAATATATTTTATTGAAATTTTATTGATATTACCTAGATTGTGACCTTGAATAATTTCCCTCTTTGCTGCTAGACAAACCTCTACATAAGAGAGGTTTATTTTGTTTTGTTCTTTAAAGAGGAAAAAATAGCAAAACTTATCAATAACAAACAATATTATATTAAATGCCCTTGGACTCCTTATTTCTACAAAGCAACAGAGGGAGTTCTTTTTGTTTTTTTTCAAAAATTCCTTCTTTGGTAAATTCCTAGATATCTGGTTGTGTTGTTGTTTGTTTTATGTTCTTAACATGCATTCCAATTATTTTATAGTGATTTTTTTTCCATTTACTTTGCTGAAATAATTGTGTAGTCATTCCCCAATTGACAAATGATCAAATATATACACACACAATTTTAAGATGAGAAAATCAAAACTATCAATAATAATATAAAAAATAACTCTAAATCATTACTGATTACAGTAATACAAATTTAAGGGTCTCTGAGCTACCATTTCACACCTCTCAGATTGACCAATATGACCAGAAAGAATACTGATCAATATTGGAGGGGATGTGGGAAATCTGGGACACAGGCATTGTTGGCCATTGGACACACTATGCACTGATCCAGCCTTTCTGAAGAGCTGTTTGGAATTATGCCCAAAGGACAATGAAAATGTACATACCCTTTGATCCAACAATGCCACCACTGAGTATATGTGTGATGGAATTCTATTGCTCTGTTAGAATCAAGAGGGATGGGATTTCAGAGAAGTCTAGAAAATCTTGAGTGAATAAATACAGAGAAAGATGAGCAGAAGAAGAACATTGCATACCCTAAAAAGACGGGATGATGATCAACCTTGATGCATTTTCTCACTCCATCATTGCAATAATTAGGGACAATTTCAGGGGATCTGTGAGGGAGAATACCATCTCTATCCAGAGGAAGAATTGTAGAATTTAAACACAAAACAAAGATTATTACCTTCAATTTTTTAAAGACATCTTTTACATAATTTTGCTACCTTTAATATTTTCTTTCTAAGGATATCTTTTTTCTCTCAAATCATTCAATTTTGATCTATGCATATCATGAAAACATATGTAAAGACTATCAGATTGACTGTTGTTAGGGTGAAGTGGGGAGGGAAGGGAGGTGGGGGAAAATTGTAAAATTCAAAATCTTGCGCAAAAGTTTGGTAAAAACTACTATTGTATATAATTAGAAAACAAATAAAATATTTATATTAAAAAAATAAAATAAATAATTGTACATGCTCTTTTCCTGACTCCATTTATTTCACATTTAACTAGTTTAAGTAAATCTTTCTATGCTTTTCTGTTTCCAGTAAAATTGCCATAAATAGTAGGGTATCAGCAGAGCCAAGATGGTGGCAGGAGAAAAGCCTTTCTTAGGAGTTCTCTCAAATATTTTTTCAAAAACCTTAAAATTATGACTCTACATGTTTGAGAGACAGAACCCACAGAAAGATCCAGTGAGACAATTCTCCAGCTCAAGGTAACCTGGAAAATAGTGGGAAGACTCTGTTCAAAGGGTTGGAGAGGGAAACAGCCATGCAGAGTGCAGGAGCTCCAACCTTCTGAGAACAGTCCCAAGGTCCCTGGGAGTCCCAGCTCCTGGTAGCAGAGGCATTACCTAGCAGCTGCTCCCTGAACTCTCAACCCAAGGAAGGTAAGGGAGTGGAGGGACACTGTCAAGGTCTGTTTGAAGTCCCTGGGACAGAACTCTGGGACTTTGACCATTTTCACACTCTGGTTGCAGTCTGGAGCACCCATATTGCCATAGAACAGGGACCCTCCTCACTGTCCCAGGGCAGAAGGGTGAACTTGTGGTCATTCAACAAACTAGGAGAACAGACAGAGTCTCCCCTAAGACCTGGAAGGAACTGAGGTCCTGGCAGGGGTGTCCCAATAATACTCAAAAGTTTAGGAAGCACCCCCAAACCAGGCACAGGCTAGGTAAATGAGGAAACAGAAGGAAAAAAAAGAACCTGACCATATACAATTACTTTGGTCCCATGGAAGACCAAACTACACACTCTGAAGATGAGAAATTTCAAAGCCCAAGTTGGGCTCAAGACATGACAGAACTCAAAAAAAAGATTTTGAAAATCAAGTAAGGGAGGTAGAAGAAAAATTGGGAAGAGAAGTGAGAGAGATGCAGGAAAAACATGAAAACAAGGTCAGCAGCTTAGTCAAGAAGAATCAATAAATGCTGAAGAAAATAACATACTAAAAACCAGTTTAGGTCAAATGAATAAAACAATTCAAAAAAACTTATTGAGGAGAGGAATGTTTTAAAAAGCAGAATTGACCAGATGGAAAAAGAGATGAGAAAACTCTCTGAGGAAAACAAATCCTTCAAATGTCGAATAGAGCTAATGAAGCTGATGACTGTGAGAAATTAAGACACAATTCAATATGAAAAGAATGAAAATTTAGAAGAAAATGTGAAATATCTCATTGAAAAAAAAACCTGATCTGGAAAATAGAACCAACTACCTGAAAGTCATGATCAGGAAAAGAGCCTTGACTTCATTTTAAAAAGAATTTTACAGGAAAATTGACCTGTTATCCTAGAAGCAGAGGGCAAAATAGAAATTGAGAGAATCCACAGATCTACCACTGAAAGAGATCCAAAAAAACCCAACCCCATGAATATTAGATCCAAGTTCCAGAAATCCTAAGTCAAAGAGAAATATTACAAGCAGCTAGAAGGAAACAATTCAAATATTGCAGAGATATGGTCAGGATCACACAGAATTTAGCATCCACTTTAATGGCTTGTAGGGCTTGGAATATAATATTCTAGCAGGTAAAAGAGCTTGGAATGCAACTGAGAATCAACTACCCAGCAGAATGGAACATCTTCCAGAGGAAAAGATGGACTTTAGTGAAACAGGGTAATTTCAAATGTTCCTATTGAAAGACCAAAAGACCAGAGCTGAACAGAAAGTTTGACCTTCAAGTAGAGGACTCAGGTGAAGCATAGAGAATAGTTGAGAAGGGTAAATTATGAGGGACTTGATGATGAACTGCATGTATTCCTGCATGGAAAGATGATACTGATAATACTAATATGAGCCTTCTAATTTAATAGAGCGGTTAGAAGTAGCTCATATAGACAAGGCTGAATTTGAAGGGAGGGAGCTGAATTTGAAGGTATAATATACTGTAAAAAAGTGAGTCAATGGGTGAAAAGGATGTACTGGGAAAAAGGAAGGAAGAGGTAGAAGAAGATATTTCATGTAAAAGCGTTAAGAAATAGCGTTTGCACTGGTAAGGAAAGGGTGAAGTTGAGGGGGAATGAGGGAGCCTTCATTCTCATCATGAATGCCTCAGCGAGGAAACAGCATACATTCAATAGGGTATAGAACTCTAGAAGAAAAAGGAGAGAAGGAGACTGGGGGAGGGGGGGAGGGATATGGATGATAGAGAAGAGGACAGATCATAGGAGAACATGGTCCAATATAACACATTTTCTTTTTTACTTTATGTAAGATGGTGGGATTGAGATGGTTGCTAGGTCTCTGCTGGTACACTGTCTACTACATCACTCAGTTGCCACACAGCATATTTTTGAAGAGGGACAGAGAAAAAGGAGAGAGAAAATATAATAGCTAGTAGTGGAGAGGAATGGATGGAGGAAATTATAATCAGTACCAGCAATTGTGGAAAAATATGGAAGTAAATTCTAAGATGGACTTATGATAGAGAATGTGATCCACCTGAGACAGAGATGATGGTATCAGAACACAGACTAAAACACATTTTTCCCTCTTCCTTTTATTTTATTTCCCATGAGGTTTTATATTTTTGTGGAGGGAAGGGGTATTATGCTTATTCTTACAAGAAAATTTTAGTAATATGTAAATAAATTAAAGAAAATAAAAAATAAGAAATAAAAAATGAAGAGTAGGGTATCTCAAAACTTGTAAAACTTCCATAATTATAAGAAACATGATTATCAGTCACACCTGATAGATTACTCACTGCAGCTAAATGGACTTCTTATTACCCCAAACCTTTTATGCCTCTCAATAGTTTTCATTTCTGCAGCATCTGGATACCAGATTTTATTGAGATTGACAGAAGGAACTACTTAATTAACTATTTTATTCATTGATGTTAATAGTTGTCTTGTCAAGAAAAGTGCCTCCATTTCCTTTATAACACATTGTATTAAATTTATGTGCCACAATTTGCTTAGCCATTCTCCAATCCCTTGAAATCTTCAGTTACAAGTATGAGCTCCAATAAAAGAGTAATAAGTATTTTTTGAATGTATATGCAGCTTTAATTTTCTGCAATTACCTTTTTGGATATATGGTAGCATTGGAATTTCTATTACAAAGACTATGGATCTTTTAGTCATTTTATTCTCATAATGAGGTAGGGTACAGGGAAATGATAAAATCTGTTGCCATGCTAAACTTGAAGGTCATGCTTTTTTTAGAAAATGAAAGATTAGTGTATAACATGTTACCCATGCACAGTGAGTATTGTCTTAGCTGTCACTTGGGAACTACCTTTGTCCATACACTTTGAAGAATACCTAGAGTCAGGAGCTAACCTACTCCCCAAGCATTATTTCACTCACCCTAGAAATGCATTTAAGCAAATCGTCCAGGGTGGATATCTCTTTTCCTCCCTGGATTCTCTGTATCCCTGTCACATTTATCTCCTCTAAGTTAGAACCAGGTGCTCTGGCTGCTAGAACAGTATGGTCCTAGCTCCATATGGATAGATTTATGCTGATCTATTTTTTTCTCTTCTCTCTTGGACTCCCTGACATTTCCTTCTCCCATCTTTCCTTGAAATTCTTTCCTACTCCTATGTTCTATACAAACTTGTAACTAAATTCTTACCTAGGTCTATGTTTTTTCTGGGCCTATAACTAATGATATTGGCCTAGCTACAAGGTTATTTTCATTGCTCTCTTTCCCTCAGACATTCTTTCCTAGACCTTTGTTATTCAACCTGTTAAGTAATTTACTGTCTCTCCAGAATCTGTCAAACTGTTTGAATTTTGCAAAACTATAGTGAATTTTGCAGGCCTATGAAAAAAAAATCTGAGCTTTTACACCTCCAGGGGCAATTATGAGTTCTTTACATAAGATTCCTTATCACTGAGGTCTTAGAGGCACCACCACCACCACCCAATCCCTGGTCATCAATAATGCAAATTTCTTCTGAAATGGTTATTTTGATTCAACAAAATTGTGATATTCCTATCTTCAACCAAATCATGCAACACGGACTCTTTCCATCTTTTGTCAGAATTCCCAGTTATGTTGTGTGATTTCAAATCTTAATACTGCTTTGATTTGAATTTCTTTGATTATTTGTTATTTGGAATATTTTTATGAGGATATATAAATGATTTGCAGTTTTACAGTAATTTGTTCATGTTAATTGAGAAATGGAATTCGTTAATATATTTCTGCAAGTTGTCTATATATCTTGGATAAAAAAACATTGATAAATATTATCAATGCCTTGTCACTATAAATACTTATTTCAGAGTGATTAAAATGTCTTTTATTGATAGGTATCTTTACAAAGAAGCACAACCTCTCTTAAGAGACCTTGAATCATGGCAATGCTGGGCCTTATATGCAGTTTGAAATGTTTTCTCTTACCTCTTAGTGTCAATTATTGGCCAAGGTACCAATCAAATTGATGCAATCATCTCCATACATTTCCCCTCACCCTTCTCATTATGCTAAAGAGTACAGGGAGTAAACAGTAACCTCCTTGAGCAGGTGCAAAGGAGAAGATCACAAACTCTTGTCAACCCCTCACTAATTGCAAAGTTATTCTTTTATTAACCTTTCCTTTTGTCTGACTCTCCCCTTCCTGTAAACCAACTGGCAACTTTCAGTTTCCATAAAGACCAGACATCCTAATTTTTGTAATGTATTATCCTCACAGACATCTGTGAAATTCTGACAATATCCTCTCTCATTCTTGTGTCCTCTCTTATCATTGTGGAAACAAACCATTTGATTCTTTCCCATAATAAATATGTATGATACAATTATTTTTTCCAAGTCTACTGCTTTCTTAAGCTTAACTGTGTAAAATATTCATAATTTTATGGAGTTGAAATTAAATTAATTACTTTTTTAATTGACTGCTTTTTTGTAAGACTTTACTTTCTTTGTCTTAGTTCGGAATTGTATATGATAAACTTTCTATTCTCTTTTTTCTGGTATGATTTTCAATTTCTAGTCCATGTATGAAATTTAAAATTATTGCTAAATAAGATGTATGATGTTGCAGTAATTTTAATTTCTGCTAAATGACTTTCCAGTTTTTCCAGCAGTCTTATTAAATAAGAAGTCCTTTATTAACTAAGTTGTATTTTTACATTTATCTAATACTAACTTGTAGAGTTCAATGATTACTTCTATTTTCTCTTTTTTAAGAAATTTCAATGGTTTGTTTTTTCTATTGTTAGCCATTATATTGTATTTTTCTTAGTTGCTGCTTTATAATTGAGTTTGAGGTCTAGACATGTTATTCTCCTTCATTTGTAAATTTTTAAATTATTTCTCTTTATATTTGGGGCATACACTTCTTCCAAATTAATTATGTTTTTTATCTAACATTGTTAGATATTTCTTTGATAATTTTATTGCTCTCATTCATCTCCAGAATATACTACAGAGTTTATCTAATATGTTCCAGAAACTTCTTTATCCTGGAGGTTCATTCCAGTCTTAGTCAATATATTGGAAGTATCTTTCCCTGAGGCCTCTCCCTTTCATCAGTTAACACCTCCAAGAATATGTAATATTAGAGGGGAATCTTGCCAAACATATCTTTCTTCCTCCTTAAGCTACAATCCAAGCTTTAACAGGGAACTTTTACCTTTCTTCCTTTCATATGCTTTTCAATTTCCTTTTATCGTTCAGCTTTTCCCTTTAAAATGCAAGCTCATGCTTGGGATTATCTTTTTTCCCCTCTAGTATTTATATCCTTAACCTGGAGCAAAATACATAGTTAACACGTGTTCATCTCCTTACTGATTAGGATTTCAGAATGGTAAGTTCGTTTTAGTCATATTTTAATTTTTTAGTATATTACTATGGTCCACCTAAAAATACATACTTTTCCTCCAGTTACTTTAATTTCTGTATTTGCTTTTTTTCAAGATCACTTTATTCACATTATGCAAGTAGTAAGTTTGTTTATAGTTTGAGCCAAATATTTCCTATATTTTGTAGTCATTATGGATGAGAACTTTTATTTTATCACATACTTTTATAATTTCATATTTGTGCTATTTTATAAATATTACTAATATTTTTACTGTAATTTTTGCTGAAGACATTAACAATTTCATATACCTTCTTTGTACATTCCTCAGATATTTTAAGTAAATCATGATAATGATAATAAGGTTAGATTTTCTACATTTTGTCTAAATTCATGCCTTTTATTTAATTTTTCTGTTTATGACATCACTAGATTGTACAACCACTTTGAACATTATGGGCATCATTGTTTTGATCTCATATTTATTTTAAAAGCTTCTAGTACATACAATTTTCATGTAATGCCAGTTTGGGCTTTACACAGGAAGCTTTTATCAACTTTCCTAAAAAACATCCTCCCCTATTACTGTATTTTGGAGTACTTTTTGCTTAAAGGAATATCATACTTCATGAAATGTTTTTTCTTCAGTTCTATGGATATGCATATATGACTTTTTGTTTTTAATGTGATTAATTATCTTAATTATTTTTAATATTTAACCATCTTTGTATCCAACTTAGTCATAGCAAATGATTTTATCAGATTAACTGATGTATAATTATTTATAATTAAAATAATTATTTGATTCTATATAACAAATTGCTGCCTTAAAGATTTTATTATAGCAGGATATTTTCTTTGCAAGTTTCAAAATCTTACACATAAAATATATCAAAATGATTTTTAAAATTAGCAAATATTTATTAAGTACCTAGTAATTCTTCAACCAGATATTCAAAGTTCCCCCATTCTACCTCCATCCAAGAGTTTCAGCTTTGCTTCACATTTGTCCCCTACTCATACCATAAGTTCTAGAAAAGTTGGAAGAAATACCTTAAAAATAATATTCATGATTCTACATATTTATATTTGAAAGCTTTCCACAAGGTCTAGAATGTACTTTAATAAGACTAGTATAACACAGTTTTATTATATGACACATTTTTGCACAGTTTGGCATGTTTCAGTGAAGACGATAGATGTTTTTTATGGAATGAATTATATTAAAAGAAAAGTTAATTTTGACTGAGCAAATTGATTGCATATGAAGCTGCAAATCTATTTGCAACTTGTTATTCCTTTTAAATATATAATAAAGTTATGAAATTTAAAAAAAGAGATCATTTTAATGGGGACAAAACACAAATGTATTTTTTTCAAAATTTCTGGTACTTTGCCGTTCTACATAGTGTTTCTTCATTTATTATTTCATTGTTCAAATTTCAGAAGAAGGAAATTTCTCAACTAATGAAAATTGTCACAAACTTTATCAAAGGCTTAGATTATTACAATGTTAAGTAATTTACTCACATAGCTAATAGGTGCTAGAAAGCTAAATAGCTCAGTGAATAGACAGATTACATAGATAAGTAGATAGACTGATAGAATAATAGAAAAATAGATTAGATAGATAGATAGATAGATAGATAGATAGATAGATAGATAGATAGATAGATAGATGATAGATGATAGCACTGGAACTGAAGTCAGGAAGACCTATTTTCATCTGCCCTCAAACACTATACAATTCTGGAAATGACACTTAAATTATTTTCCCTCAGTATCCTCATCTGTAAATTAGAATAATATTGGCACTTTATTCCCAGGATTATTATGAGAATCAAATGAGATGAAATTTGTTAAGTGTTTTGTAAAACTTAAAATTCTATATACATTTTAAATTTATAATTATGGCTAGAGATGAAGTGTGAGCTCAAGTCTTTCTGTCTCCAGATGCAAAGAATATTCACTATTCCATTAATAATTCAGTGCTTAGTAGAAAATCTCCAAATAAAAAAGCTAGTGGACTTCCAGATTGAAGCACATTTTGTCCTTTCTCCTTTTTTCTTTTTTTTTTCTTTGCTTCTTTCTTGTTTTTAGTGGCTAATGTAGGATTCCATTTTGCATGATTACACATTTTTGTAATGGAGTTTGTTTTTTCTTGCCTTCTTATTGGAGTTAAGAAAAGAGGGAGGAAATTAAGAACTGAAAATAATAAAAATCAGTAAACCTAAAACCAATAATGACAATAAACATAACACTACCACTGAGTTTGGAATATACACAAGAATTCCTGAAATTACTGAAAAAGTCAGTGAGTGTGCCTTCCTCCCCCTGGATGAAAAGAAAAGTGGCAAGGAACAAGAAAAAAAGACCAAAAGAGAGAGATTCATTTTTAAACTTCACTTGCTATTGCTGTTTTCATCAGATTATATGTTTTCATTCATATTCCTTTTTGTCATAATCTAGGGTTGCTCACTCTTCCCTCTTTTTAATAGAGCTAACTTATCAAGATATAAGACTCATTTCTAAATAAGTGGATATACCTCTATTAAAGGAACAAATAAGATTTCAAATAAAATATTTGTCTTAATATTAATAAAACATTTATATTTAATTCAGATATCGGTTATATATAGGCACAATATTCATATATTCATAATGCTCATAATCATGAACATTATATGCATATATAAATATATGAATCTACTCACATACATTCTCATATGCATATATATATATTCATACATATATTTGTAGACACACACTCACAATTAAATATGTACTATTGGGTTATATTTTCCTGAGATCTATTGTTTGGCTTAAACCTGAGTCCATGAGCATTTATCCTTAGAGTACTGTCCTGCTCACTGTAATGTATACCAAGAGTAATTATGTACTAAATATAATGCTATTTTCAAGAATCATTACATAGGGAGGATCCTAAAAGCATTATTCCCTCATTTTCACTCCTATGATCTCTTAGCTTTCTTCAAGAGCAGATTATATGGTGTATTTTCTTTAAACATGTGCCAATTTCCTCAGCTAGTTAGTTTTCTTTCTCCTCCAATCAAGCTGAATTTATTCATTTATACAACTGTTATAAGATGAAATATGGTGTAATGAATACTGAGTTTATCTCAAAGTCAGAAAACCTAGGTTCAAATTCAAACCTTGATACATATTAAGAATGAAGGGAAAATTTCAAACTCTCAGTGCTGTAGAAACATTTTCAAGTTTAAAAATTTCAGAGTAAATACTAATCTGTATCCATTGATTTTCCTCACCAGGAGAACATTAAAATGAAAAAAATTATAGACTTAGAATTGAGAGTAACCTTGAAGTTCATATAATCCATGCACTTTATTTTACATATCTTGAAACTCTAGGGTTACAAATGTATAAGTATAAGATGGTCACTTTGACACTTGTCTCAGACTCATAGGTTCAATCTTGGGGGAAGGGGGAAAATATCTGTGATAATACCTATTATTAGAATATTAGAATAAAAATTCTTTGGAGACTGTGAATTTTTAAAAATGTAATCTTTAATGATCCCCTAATTGATTTCCTAACATATAAAACTAATTTTTTTATAAAATTATTGCATTTCCAAATTTTCTTTGTCTTCACACACACACACACACACACACACACACACATACACACATAATTTGAGAATGCAAGAAATTTGATATGGGTTTTTTATCATGACATACGCGGTCATGAAAATCATTCCCTTATTAGTCATATTGTGAAAAAAAACAGACAAAAAGTATCTGAGAAAAATAAAATTTGAAAATAAACTCTCAATAGTTTTTTTTTTCTCCTGAGATGGATTGATTTTTCATCATGTCTCTCAGAACTGTCTTAGGTTATGGTCTTACTGAGAATAACTAAGTCATCCACAATTAATCATCATGCAATGTTATTGTTACTGTATATTATGTTCTCATGCTTCTGCTCATTGAATTAGCTTATGTAAGTGAAGGGTTTTTTTTTAAAACATCTAGTTGCCATTTCTTCTCACACAATAGCATTCAGTCATAATGATCTACTGCAGCTAGTTTAGCCCTTTCCAAGTTAAGGGGCATCCCCTCAATTTCTAATACTTTCTCAACTCAAAAGGAGATTCTATAAATATTTCTATACATTTAAATGCTTTTCCTTTTATATACCTCTTTGAGATATTTTCATATTAGTGTTATTTCAAAATCAAATAAACAGACAGTTTTATAAACTTTTGATAATAGTTCCAAATTCTTCTGAATGGTTGAATCAAAATGTTCAACTCCAAGAGTAGTACATTATTGCCTCAATTTCCCCACATTCCCTCCAAAAATTTCTGTCGTTAATCATTTTCATATCTCTAATGTGGTACATCACAGTTCTTTTATTTTCCTAATCAAAAATGACTTAGAGAATTTTTTTCCATAACTGTAGATAATTTTGATTAAATGGTCAAAAATCTTTTGACCATTAATTATTTGGGGAATGACTCTTGTTTGTCTAAATTTGACTCATTTCTTTATAAATTTGAAAGTTTTTTATCAGAGAAATTTGCTATTCATTTTTTTCAATTTTGATTACTGTTGATTACTAATAAATTTTGATCACATTTTCCTCAATGTTCTCATGTTCTCTCTCTCTCTCTCTCTCTCTCTCTCTCTCTCTCTCTCTCTCTCTCTCTCCCTCTCTTTCTTTTTTTTTTTACCTTTACTTCCTTAAATTGTTTTTTTTGCAAAGCAAGGCTTAAAGTGACTTGTCCAAGTTCACTCTAGGTAATAATGAAATGTTTGAAGCCAGATTTGAACTCAGGTGCTCCTGACTCCAGGGCCAGTGTTTTATCCACTGCACCACCTAGCTGTCCCTCATCATTAACTTTTTAATGTTTGTCTTAGTATTGCAAAGAACTACCATAGTGCCTCATGCATTCAGTATTCCCAAACTAGTTATCATGTTTTTGACTTTTGTACCAATGCCCCCAAAGCAAGTAATATCCTTCTTTTAGTCTTCTTTTGTGCATTATCTTCACCCATTTACTTATGAGATTGTTGAAAACAGGTATTTTTTTTCATATTTGCAAGTCCAGCATATCCAGCATTACAACACATAATTTATAGTCTATTTTATTGACATGAAAGAATATTATAGGTGTTTGTAAAATTGAACTGAATCAGGTTAAAACCTTGTCAATTTGAAAATGAAATGTTATAAGATTTGTGTCTATTCTAGTATCTAGTGATATTTTTCTAATAAAAAAATTGAGGTTTCAGGTCACTTATGAATGCATATTGTGAAAACTATAGGGGAGCATTAGAATTTCACAGATTTTGAAATCCTAAAGTCATAACTCAAGACTAAACACCTGAAATACTGATATACATCAGAAGTTTAAATACTGTCTTTGTAATGAAGGTAAAGCAAAACTGATAGAACTCTGCCTTCTCCTTTTTAAAAAAATTTAGAATAGATCTGAAGAACATTTAAGTTCAGTTTGAAGGACCTGTGCTTACAAATTGTATCCCTTTCCCCCAAGCACATATATTTATTCCCAATACAATTTTAATACCTTGATTTAGAACAGTTACTCTCTCTCATCATGTGCTCCAGAAAAAATAAAAGAAAATGGATATTTATCTTATGATCATTCTGATGAACATGTATAAGGTAAGTCATTTCATTACATTTATAGGATATTTGTTCTTTTCAATGTCCTTGTTCTAATGCAATATCACTTTACTAGGAAAAAGGGAGGAAAAAAGCAGCTCTTGGGGTGGTTATATTTTCTGGAACACATAAACAGAAAGATTGTGGGGAAGGATCTGTATTTCCATTATAATGAAAAAAGAACATGGATTCATTCAAATACTTTGCACTCTCTCCTGAATACTTTCCACAAAAGCCTACCTGATTGTCCAGCCAGGACTCATCTATTTCTAAAAGCATAGAAACCCCATTTGCACACCATCAGCAGGAAATACCTTCTCATTTCAAAGTCTTGAAAAAAAGACACCAAATAAACATGATACCTTTCCCTGAGGGCAAGGGTCCTGCTGCTCCTGGAAATGAATCTTTCCCCTAAGCCTGATCTGAAAAACTTTAAAAATATATTTGCAGTGGAAATCCAAGGATTTCAAGTGAAGAAGCTGCTTACAGTTATGTTATTTGTTGTTGGATTATTTTTAGTTCTGCTGGCTGAGATCAAGTACTTCTCTCATAGTTGCATTGAGAGTCCTTAACTTTGGAAATAATTAGCAATTCCATTTCACAGTCAGTACAATATTCCACTTAATAGCACCAAGAATCTTTGCAGATATTCAAGAGTCAAATATTTTTGTAAGTCCTACATACCAGGAGGTTTTGTTTGTTTTTAAGTTATCTCTAAGAAAAATAAATGCAATAATATTTTAAATGAGACACACTTTTGAGAGTTAAAAATTCTAAATATGACAAAACCATTGCAGTTCCCTATCCACTTATTTTTAGAGGTTTTCTTCAACAACAGTCACTTCACAAAAATTTTAATATTTTAGCTTCATCTGATAAAGATTAACTATACCATAGGCCTGGCATTTCAAGAGAAATAGATTAAATATGAGAAGGTAAAAAAATGCATTTAGTATAAAGATTAGTATAAATTTTTCTAATCCAGCCAGGATGGACAAAGGTGATAGGCAGATTTACCTCATAGTCAGGGACTTTGTATCCCAGGAAAACTGACCATTATACTTTAAAATAAACAAGGGGAATTGATAAATCTTTACTGATAAGCATTTAGTCTGAGCCCTTCAACTATAGAAACTAATTATAAAAAAAGTATTTTTATTGAGGATGGATTAGGAAATGGATAGTTTTTCATTTTGCATTCAAAGTCTTTTGCCTACCAGGTGTTAATGCTAATTATATTTGATTTAGACTATTTGTCTACCTTTTGGATATTGAATAAAAAATTTATATACAACAGAAATTACAGATGTAAGGAAAGAAGTAACAAGTTGCCACTTATTGAGTCAATAAATCCACTGCCCCAACCATGAATAGACTTAAGGAAAATACATCTGGGGACAAATTGAAGAATTGTATTTAATTAGCATTTTAGAAAATAATATTTTTGCTCCTTAATAGTAATTTGTCAATGATTGCTATATGCCTGGTTAAAAAAATCACACAAATAGTTTGGAATATCATCAAATCACCACATTTATTGGTTTCAGAAAGCAATTCTTAACCCAACTAGCAATATATTTAGTCCATAACTATCCATCTTGTTTACAAGGATGTTTAGAGAATTTATAATATTATTTGTGAGAATTGAATATATTATTGTGTTTGAATTATTGATTGACAAGAAGTTTTCTGGAACAGTGAGCTGAAGTTAAGGGTTTACAGACTGGATTTTTCTGCTTCCTCTCTGATCCACAATTTTATTTGCACCATAACTACTTAACTGATGCATCTTTTATTTTTTAGCTTTTCCCAAGGTAATGGGGTTAAGTGGCTTTCCCAAGGCCACACAGCTAGGTAATTATTAAGTGTCTGAGGCTGGACTTGAACTCAGGTACTCCTGACTCCAGGACCAGCACTCTGTCCACTGTAGCACCTAACTGCCCCTTACATGATCCATCTTTATTTTACCTCTTTTATCTAAAAATATATTTTCTTTTGACCTTTAGCTTTGAGATATCCCACTGATATTTCAAGCATCAAATCAATTTCTTCATTTTCTATTAATTATCTTCTGAATATGTCCTTCACAGTTCATTGACCTTTTCTCCTAAGGACTCTAAAAACATTCTATTTTATCTGCATTAAATAATTTAGTTTGTGTGATTATGTGTGTATGCTTTTGCCATATAGTATAAATATTTTCTGTGTATTGCTTTTGTTACTGAACTCAACAATTAGTTCGCTGAGATCAGATATCATTTGCTTTAATAGTCTGAAAAAGTCTATCATGATATCAACTTTTGCACTAATTAATTGGTCTAAGTCTTAGCAAATATGGGAATTTATTTTATTTCATTTTATGAATTCGTTAATGAGAGTTTTTTATTTTGTTTTCATTCTAGTAGAGAAGTAGAATTGAAAGAGGAAGATATTTGTTAATATCTTTTTAAAATAAACTAAATTTTAAAGGTAGATGAAACATGTTCAAATATTCAGAACAATCCATTTTCTTTCTATCTCTTCCAAGGATGAGGATTGAAATCAGTTCACACCTCGTTTTTCTTTAAGACTTTAGTCAACATCCTGTTGTTTCCCTATAGAGTGATCCATTCTTCCTTGATTTGCAGTGACATATGTGAGTCTATTATGACTTAGAAGGGAATAATAAAAAAATTAGCAAAGAAGGGAAATGAAGGCAGATTCAAGCAAGTATTGTAGGGGGTATGTTGGACTGAACGCAATTCTAGGCATTTAGATAGCAAAATTGTAGAAAATTTAATTTTTGCTAAGTGTTGAAAACTATGGCTGAGAGAACATCTCTGATCTCCAACCCATGTGCTTGATTTCCTGTATCTACAAAAACTGTATGATATTTTATGACACATTGTAATTCCTTGTCTATACAAAATCCGTATAATACACATCAACAAGCTGTCACAGGAAAAAGATAATGGAGTCTCCTAAATTTTGCAGAAACTATTAGTCTTGGAAATTTTTCTTAATTTTCAGAAAAGACAGAACTCTTTACCAAGAGCCAACCTTATCAGTGAAAGTAAACAATGAGGGGTTGCTAAAGAGGCATGGGGAGGAGAACCAAGATGGTGGAGTATAGGCAGGGACTCCCCTGATCTCTTCCCCAACTATTCTGAATACCTTTAAATAATGACAAACCAAATTATAGAGTGGAAAAACCTGCAAAATGACTCAATGAAACAATTTTCCAGCCGAAGAAAACTTGAAAGATTGATGGAAATGATCCATTGCAGCAGGGTGAGAGAGGAGTGCAGAACAGAATGAGCCATGCTGGTATGAAATGATCCCAGCTTTCCAGGAGTAGGAATCTGAGTGACTGAGTTAGAATGACAATGGCGGTGATTCCCAGACCTTTCAGCCCAAGGATTGCCAAGAACAACTTGGAAGGAAAAATTTGCTAAACCAAGGTGAAATTGGAGCCCAGTCTAGCACTAGCCTCAGGAGCACAGGCCAGACTCCAGGAGACCAGGAGCAGCCTCTGGAGCTATTGATCAGCAGTGGCAGTTGCTTCTAGATCTTTCACTTCAAAGATGGTAAAGGGGTTTGAAGAATTACAGTAGTCCCTTTACTATCACTGAGGCCAGGTTGCTTTGCCATTCTCATATCTGGGTCTCAGCCTGGAGTCTCAGGCCCAGGATGAGAAGCAGAAGCACAGAGCTTTTTGACTAAGGGGAAAAGGGACCCTTCTCATAGTTCCAGGGCAAAAAGTAGGACTTGTGGTCACCCACAGACCAGAGTACAGGTAAGGATAGTAGGCATAACCTCTCATAAGTACTTAGAAGAATTGAAAACTTACAGGTCCCTGGAAGTATCTCTAAAAGGCTTGGGGCAATGCATCCTCTACCCCGGAAAACAGAACCCCACTTTTACAAAGACTTAAAATTAAATCATAGGTTAAGGAAATGAGCAAACAAAAAAAAGAAAAACAACAACTCCTATTTGAGACAATTAATATGGACATAATGGAAGATCAAAATGCAAACTTAGTTAAAGATAACAAAATCAAAGCTTCTGCATTCAAAGGCATCAAGCAAAATATGAAATTAATTCAGGTAATGGAAGACTTCGAAAAGGATTTTGAAATCATGTAAGGGAGGTGAAAGAAAAGTTGGAAGAGAAATGAGAACGATGAAGAAAAGTCATGAAAACCAAGCTTGGTGAGGAGATATAAAAAATACTGAAAAAAATAACATCTTAAAAACCAGACCAGGATACAATGGAAGAAGTGGTCCAAAAAGCCAATGAGGAGAAAAATGCCCAATAAAGAAGAATTGGTCAAATAGAAAAGAAGATAAAAAAACTCACTGAAAAAAAATAATTTCTCAAAATCTATAACAGTGCAAAGGAAAATTGATGACTTTGTAAGAAGTAAAGAAAATCAAAAGATTGAAACAACTGAGCTGAATAGAGATATAGAAGAGATAATTTAAAAATTATTGAATCAGAAAAACCTGGAAAGATTTGCATGAATTGATCCTCAAAAAAAAAAAATGAGCAGAACCAGAAGAACATTATACACACTAACAACGATATGGGGTGATGATCCACTCTGATGGAGCTGTTCATTTCTGCAATAAAACAATCAAAGACAATTTTAAAAGATTTGGGATGGAACATACCATCCAAATGCAGTGAAGGAACTGTGGAGTTAAATGAGGACCAAAGCTTATTATCTTTAATTTTTTAAAGTTGTCTTTTGTCTTGGCATTTTTTCTCTTTGTTCTATTTGGATCTGATTTTTCTCTCACAGTATAATCAATATATATTTAACATGGTTATAAATGTAAAGCCTTTATCAGATTGTTTTCTGTCAAGGAGGTGGGGGGAGAATAGGGTGTGAAGGAGAAAAATATAAAACTCAAAATTTTGCAAAAAATAATTGATAAAAGGGGAGCTAGGTGGCACAGTGGATAAAGCACCAGTCCTGGAGTCAGGAGTACCTGAGTTCAAATCTGGTCTCAGACCCTTAATAATTACCTAGCTTTGTGGCCTTGGGCAAGCCACTTAACCCCATTGCCTAGCAAAAAAACCTAAAAAAATATTGGTGAAATCTATTGTTGTATGTAGTTAGAAAAACAAATAAAATAACTAAAAAAATTGGATGTCTAAAAGTCAGAATCAAAAAATGTACCTAGACATCAAGAAATTTTCAAGGGAAACTGTGCTGATATTCCAGAAGCAGAGAGTAAAAGAGAAATTGAATGAATCTACTGATGACTGCCTGAAAGAAATACCAAAATGATTTAGGATAATATTCCAGCAATATAAAGCCAAATTTCAGAGCTTTCAAATCTAGGAGAAAATATTGTAAGCAGCCAGAAAGAAACAATTCAAATATCAATGAGCAAAAATCAGGATCACATAAGATTTAGCAACTTCTACATTAAAGGATCATAGGGCTTGGAATATCATATTCAGAAAGGTAAAAGAGCTTAGATTCCTTTCAAGAATCAATTATTCAGCACTGACCATATCAGGCAAAAGATGTACATTCAATGAAATATTAGACTTTGAAATTTTCCTGATGAAACAGAAAAACTGATCTTCAAATACAAGTTTCAAATGAAGCATAAAAAGAAAGTTAAATCATAAAGGAATTGATTGTATTTAACCACTTATATTCATGCAGAGGAAGATGCTACTGATAACTAAATATGAACATTCTCATTTATTAGACCCATTAGAAAGAGCATAAATAATCAAAGTATAAGTCAGAGTAGATTTTGAAGGGATAATATTTATAAAAGATGGAATCTCTATGTGAGATAAAAAGGAAAAAGGGAAAGGGAAAGGTAGAATGGGGTAATTTATTTCACACAAAAGAAGCAAAAAAATGTTTTTGCTGTTTTGTGGAAGAGGGGGGAGGTGAAGAGCACTGAGTAAACATTACTACTAGTAGATTTGGCTCAGAGAAGGAATAATACACAATTAGGTATAGAAAGCTATCTTACCCTAGAGGAAATTAGGAGAGGAAAGGGATGGTAGAAAGGGTGTTGGAGGGTAAATGATAGAAGGTTAGATAGATAGAAGGGGTAGTCAGATGCAAAACACTTTTGAGGAGGAAATGGGTGAAAGGAGAGAGAGAGAATAGAATAAATGAAGGTGGGGGAAAATACAATAGAGGGTTACATATATATATATATTAGTCATAGTAACTGTAGGGAAAAATATTGAAGCAAATTTCTTTGATAAAGGATTCATTTCTCAAACATAGAGAACTGAGTCAAATTTACAAAAAAATAAGAGCCATTTCCAAATTGATAAATGATAAAATATATGTGTACTATTTTCTGATGAAATTATGAATATTATCTATTTAAGTCAATTTTTAAATATGCCATAACTCAATATTGACAAGAGAAATGTTTGGAAAAATTCTGAGGTACTACATTTTGCCTATTGGATTGACTAATAGAACAGAAAGAGAAAATAGCAAATGGTGGAAGAGTTGTGTGAAAAATGAGACATTAATGCTCTGTTGAAGGTGTTGTTAAAGGATTCAACTAGTCTGTAGAGCAATTTGAAACTATGCCCAAAGAGGTATAACAACAGGCTTACCTTTTGACCTTGCAATGCCACTAGTAGCTCTATATTCCTGGAAAGATGAAAAATAGGAAGGAAGTGTATCTATATGTATGAGGATTTTTATAGCACCTATTTTCTAGTGACAAGGAACTGAAAATTGATGGAATACCCATGTGATTAAGATAAAATGCTGGGGCAGAGCCAAGATGGCAACAAGAAAGGATCAAGTCTTAGGTGCTCTCTCATAAAACATATAAACTAAGGACTCTAACTAAATTTTCAAGAGACAGAACCCACAGAGGGACCCAATGAGGCAGTTCTCCTACTCAAGGTAACCTGGAAAAGAGCAGAAAGGCTCTGCTCCCCAGGATCAGTGGTGCGGCCCACCAGAGGGGTGGCCTGCCAGAGTGAAAGAACTTCAGCCTCCCAGAGGGAGCCCCAGAGTGCTGGGAGCCGAGGCTCACAGCAGGGTTGGGGGGGGAGTCTCCTGAGCTACACTCCGGGGGAGCACTGAGCACAAATTGGGGAAACAGCGGGGACCTCTGCCAGAGTGAGCCTGTGGAGCCCAGCTCAGGGCACACAGCTTGCAGTGGGGCCAGCACAGCCCAGATCCAGGAACAGAAGCAGGCAGAGCCAGTAAGCAGGAGCCCCCAGGGCATGAGCCCATTGAACCTAGGGAGGGGAGTGAAGAGAGAGAGACTGCAGAGCTCTGTCCTCTGCCCCTGGAACATGACTCTGGGCCTCTGAACATATTCAGTTCTTGATCCCAGTCTAGACCCCCCATAGCAGAGCAGGGCCAACCCCCCACTTCAGCCCTCAGCCCCATGGCAGAGTGGGGCACATATGGTCATTCACAGACCAGGAGAGAGGACACAGCCCCACATACTGAGACCCTTGTGGGATTGTCCCAA
Source organism: Macrotis lagotis (assembly GCF_037893015.1). Lineage (NCBI taxonomy): Eukaryota > Metazoa > Chordata > Mammalia > Peramelemorphia > Peramelidae > Macrotis > Macrotis lagotis. The sequence continues at coordinate 148,946,297 of NC_133664.1, forward strand.
AAGCACAGGAAGCACCCCAAAAACAGGCTAAGGCTGGAAAAATGAGCAAGCAGAGAAAAAAAGAGGAACACCATTGAGAAATATTTTGCAAATGAGCCCAAGAAGGAACAAAATGCTCAGTCTGAAGATGAGGAAGCACAAGCTCCTGCATCTGAAGACTCCAAGAAAAACAGAAATTGGGCTCAGGCTGTGGCAGAGCTCAAAAATGACTTTGAAAATCAAATAAGGGAGTTAGAAGAAAAACTGGGAAAAGAACGGAGAGAGATGCAGGAAAAACATGAAAATGAAGTCAGCAGCCTAGTCAAGGAAATCCAAAAAAATGCTGAAGAAAATAGCATGCTAAAAACCAGCTTAGGTCAAATGGATAAAACAGTTCAAAAAGTTATGGAGGAGAAGAATGCTTTAAAAAGCAAAATTGGCCAGATGGAAAAAGAGATAAGAAAACTCTCTGAGGAGAACAAATCCTTCAGACAAAGAATAGATTTCAGGGAGATTGATGAATTTACCAGAAATCAGTAATCAATACTTCAAAACCAAAAAAATTAAAAATTATAAGAAAAAGTGAAATATCTCATTGAAAAAACAACTGATATGGAAAACAGACTTAGGAAAGATAACTTAAAAATTATTGGAATACCTGAAAGTCATGTTAAGGAAAAGATCCTTGACATCAATTTCAAAGAATTACTACAGGAAAATTGCCCTGATATTCTAGAATCAGAGGGCAAAATAGAAATGGGGAGAATTCACTGATCCCCCCGAGAAAGAGATCCCAAAAAAATAACCCCTAGAAATATTATAACCAAGTTCCAGAACTAACAAGTCAAAGAGAAAATATTACAAGCAGCCAGAAGGACACAGTTCAAATATCGTGGAGCTGCAGTCAGGATCACACAGGACTTAGCAGCAACTACATTGGAAGCTTGTAGGGCTTGGAATATAATATACAGGAAGGCAAAAGAGGTTAGAATGCAGCCAAGAATAAACTACCCAGCAAGGCTGAATGTCCTCTTCCAGGGAAAAAGATGGACTTTCAATGAACCAGGGGAATTTCAAACGTTCTTTTTGGAATGGCCAGAGCTGAAAAGGTGGTTTGATCTTCAGATACAGGACTCAGGTGAAGCATAGACATTGGAGGAAAGGGGGGAAATATGAGGGACTTCATGAGGATGAGCTGCATGTACAGAAAAATGATACTGATAATATTCATATGAACCATATCAGTTAATAGAGCAGGCAGAGGGAGCTTTTATAGTTGAAGCACAGGAGAAAGCTGAATTTGAAGATAAAATATGGTGAAAAAAATGGAGTCAATAGAAAAAAAGGGAAATGGAATGGGAGAAAGAAAAAAGAGAGGGGGAATAGTCCAAGATATTTCACATAATAAGATTTTTTTTTATTACAATGAGCTATTGCAATGATATGGAAGTGGGGAGGCAAGGGGGAATGAGGGAACCTTTGCTCTCATCAGAGTTGGCTAGGAGAGGAAACAGCAAATATACTCAATGGGGTATAGACAACTGGAGTAAGAAGGAGGGGGGAGCAGGGGGAAGGGGGGAGATGTGAGTGATGGAGGAGAGGATGGACCATGGGGAGAGAGTGGTCAGGTATAAACCATTTTCTTTTTTACTTTTTGCAAGGGGCTGGGATGGGATGACCTGTCCAGAACCATAGGGCCAGGTGGATGATGGGCCTAAGGGGTGGTATGGGGCTCAGGGCCTCTTGGCCCCAGGACCAGGGATCTGTCTGCTGTGCCACTCAGCTACCCTACAGCAGAGTCATAGTGAAAGGAGAGAGAAAATATAGTACATGCTAGTGGAGAAAAACAAAAGGAGGGAGTTGTGATCAGCAATGGGCAATGGTGGAAAAATATGGAAGTAATTTTTGCCATGGACTTATCATAAAGAATGTGATCCACCTGTGACAGAGTTGTTGGTGTTGGAACAAAGACTCAAACACATTTTATTATTATTATTATTATTTTGGAGGGGTGCAGGGCAAATGGGGCTGGGTGGCCTGCCTGGGGATGCATAGCAGGGTGATCTTTGGGTGTCTGAGGCCGGATTTGGACCCGGGTGCTCCTGCCTCAAGGGCCAATGCTGTGTCTGCCACCCAGCCACCCCTACTATTATTACTATTTTATTTTATTTTGGTTCTTTCTTTTCCTTTTTTTTTTTTTTTTTTTTTTTTTGGTTTTTGCAAGGGCAATGGGGTTCAGGTGGCTTGCAAGTCACACGGCTGGGTGATTGTGTTGGGTGTATGGGGCCAGATGAGGGCTCGGGTGCTCGTGGCTCCAGGGCTGGTGCTCCATCCATTGCGCCACTTGGCCACACCTACAATTATTACTATTATTTTTTTTGTTATTTTAATTTTGTTCTCTCCCCTTTACTTTATCGCTCAAATGAGTCTATATTTTTTGGAGGAGCAGGCAACTTTTTACTCATAAACAAGAATATTTAATTAATGTAGAAAAAACATTATTTGTACAAAATGAGAATAAATATTAAATTAATACACAAACACCCCAACAGATAACAATATTGAGTAGCACAGGTATTTAGAACTCATATAATGATACAATTAAATTCTTTTAGAAGAACTAGCTGCTGCTAATAGAAAAAAGGGAGTGATTAACATATGGCAAGTGGTAGAAAAGATAAGGTCTCTTAAGTTATTACCATTGCTTGCAACCTTCCTCCTAGTGTTGATCTTGCATGATAAATTACAATAAGTATATCACCTTGGACTGTTATGCCCAACGGAATTACTGCTTTTGCATCCTCAATTTTAAAATCCCTAAAAAAAGAATAAAGATAATTGTTTACAAAAAAATAAAATAAAATGCTGTTCTCTTATAAGACCTGATGAACAGGATACTCTTGGGAGGAAAAAAACTTACTTTATACAAAGCAGCAACCATACTGTAGAATGATGAGCTGTGAAAGAACTACCTTTTCTCAGCAAAGTTGTAATCCAAGAGAACTCTGAAGGATTTATGTTAAAGTATACTATTCATCCCAAAGACAGAGATAATGTTTCCTGAATACATATTGAATCATCCTTTTTAACATTATTTTTCTTGAAGTTTTTCTTTTTTTTTAGGGTGAGAGGTTTTGTTTGCTTTTACAACATTACTATCAGGGTAATAGTTTTTATGACTACATATTTTTAACCTATAACAAATCATAATTTGCACTGTGGTGAGTAGATGAAAGAGAATTTAGAACTCAAGGTTTTAAAAAAGTGAATGTTGAAACTTGCTTATACAAATAATGGGGGGGGAGAAAAATCAAAACCAAGAAAAAACAAAAGGATCACATATATCATTTTCATATACGGTTTTACTGAACTAGAAAATTCTCAATAAGGACTATAAGCTTCCTTTTCTCATCAAATCTCTACTATATCTCTATCACCTTTCCCTCACTTTATCTTGTTTATTCAATTAAAACTCTTAAGTCTTCAGCTTCATAAATTTATAAAAACCACAAATGAGAACTACATATTTTATCATTTCCATTAATCAGCATTTCCTTATTTTTGAAATATTGTTACTTATTCATATTATATAAAACTATTAAAAACATTAATTTCCAACACTTAAACCAGAGACCGTCAATTAACAGAGGGTATCTGTAAATAAATGACTCCCTGCAATTGATAATGATTTGAATAAAGTAACTCTATCAGACACTGACCAAAGTACAGATAAAACTTATTTCTTCTATGAAATCCATAAAGGACATGGTTCATTTGGCATTAATAGAGACCCACTACCTCCTGGGAAACTTCAGTTTAATTTTAGATAGTAATAATTGCTTAAAAGATTGTTTTTCTAAATCTGTCTTTCTAAAACTTCTACTTCTTTTTAATTTTTATTTTCTGGAAACATGTAAAGAAGTAAAATCCAGGGGCGGCTAGGTGGCACAGTGGATGAAGTATTGGCCCTGGAGTCAGGAGTACCTGGGTTCAAATCCGGTCTCAGACACTTAATAATTACCTAGCTGTGTGGCCTTGGCCAAGCCACTTAATCCCATTTACCTTGCAAAAAAAAAAAAAAACCTAAGAAAAATAAAAGAAGTAAAATCCATCTCTTGTACATAGGACATACCTGTGATTACTTGAACACAACCTCCATGTCCCCTTTAAGTCTTTCCTTCTTCAGGCTAAGCATCACTAGATCCCTAATTGATCCTTCTATGGCATAGTATACGATTATGTCTTTGTCCTGTATTCTCCCCATGGATCTTTTCCAGTTTATTAATATTCTTCTTAAAGTATAGTTATAAGAAAAATTAGAGTAAGAAAAACCTCTAGTGTGCTAAAATCAGAAAATATGTTGAGATTATAGCTATTCAAAATAATTGGAGATTTAATAATTTTTAATGTTTATGGAAATATTTTCATTGCTGAATTTGTAAGAATTAATAAGTTATTAATAACTTATGGAAAGAGTAAACAAGCTAGGAAGGGAATGTTGTGAATATAGCACAGATGACTTCCTCTATTGTGAAACTAATGAAAATAGAAAACTGCACACAAAAGAGGATGAGATGGTTATTTGTTATGCTGCTGAACTCTTAACTCAGCCTTTTGAGTAGTTGTTACTTTTTTCTAAGGCTTTGCTGAGAATTTAATAATCTACTGGTGTCAATTTGAATATATATTCAGAGAAACTCCCTTTTATATGATGGGGATAAATATACTTAATGGGAATACCTGATTGTTCATCCATGAAGAATTCCATTCAGTTTGGCAACTAGGTCAAAAGCAATAGTCCTGATTATTTGGAGCAAACCCTAGCAAATGTTACAAAGTAAAATTCATGCTCTTTGCTATAATTTGTCACATTTGTTATTAATGTTAAGAGATATCACAGATTTCTTCATATGATTTGCAAGTATGATTTTTGAAAAATTGTTTTCACCCCAATCTCATCTTTCCAAGCAATAGTAAGTATTCCTGCACCAAAGAAGTAGTCAACATGCACACTTGAGGAGAAAGTTGAAATGCAGTAAACTGAAATTAAAATATGTATGTGTACTATGGAAGAGTAATAAATAAAATAATAGTAATGATAACAATAATAATGAAAATTAATACTAATATGATAAATTGGAAGTATAAATTCATTGATAACTTTATACATTTTCTATACCATTGTATCGAATAAATTAAAATTACAAAGTACAAATAAAATGCACATTATATATAAAATATGATGCATATGCTTAAATTACAGGTATATATATATATATCCACATCTATGTAATATCTATATCTAAAGAACATATAAAGGAAAATAAAAAAAAAAATAATGAAAATATGTAATAGATTTCCAGCCAAGATGGTGGAGAGAAGACAGGCACAGTTCTAAAGTCTCCTGATCTTTCCCCATCTATCATATGAAACAAACCTCTTAAAAGAAATCTGACCCAGAAAACCCAGAAAGAAAAGCCAGAAGAAAGAACAACTACCTCAGGATTTGTCTCCAGCAACAGCACTGGACGAATTTGGGCAGGTGAGTCTGGGCTCAGAGGAAGGATCAGCCTCTGTATCAACAAGATTAACCACTGAATTGGAGCTGGGAGTCTGGGGCCTGAGAGCCGGACCTGATGGATCAGCAGTGGGGATAGAATGCAGGGGCTTGAGTCAACTAGGAAAGCACTGGTGTTGGTGCTGTCCATCTGGAGCTTGTGGACAGGGCTGGGAGGAGAATTCCAGTGCAGGAGAGCTGCAGACACCATTCCTGGGCTCCTCTGGTCTGAGGAGCTAATATTCCACAGCACCATTGCTTCTGAGGCCTCTTCCCAGAACAAAGATTTGCAGACTAATTCTGCCTCAGGCCCAGGTGTGTGAGCAGAAGAATCAACCCAGCTGACTATCTCAAGGAATGACCTCAGGCTAGAGTAAAGCCCACCATTATTTGAAGGCAAAAGAATTCAATAGTTCCAACTCCTCCCTTCAAGCAAAGGGAGAAGGCCTCAATCAATGTCACAGACACTACAGAGAAAGCAACCAGCACCTCCTACTGGCCAGCCAGAGAAAATGGACTCAGTGAGTAAAGCCTCTAGTGATCCCAAGGCCCTGTGAACCAGCCCCTCCCCAACTCAAGGTCTTAGCAAAATGAAGAAGGGTCAGGGGGAAGGTGGACCCATAGAAAAATTCTTGGAAGGGAAAGACCCTAACTCAGAAAGACCTAGAACATCTGAGAAGAATACAATCTGGTCTTCATCACAGAAAGACTTCCTTAAAGAAATAAAGAAGGAGCTTAAAAATCAACTGGAAAATTTGGGAGAGACAATTAATACCTTACAAAAAAACAAATCCTTAGAAAGTACAATTGGACAAATACAAAAGGAGAATAAATCTCTCAGATCATCAATTGGACAATTAGAAAATGAGAATAAATCTCTCACATCATCAATTGAACAAATGCAAAATGAGAATAATTCTCTCAGATCCTCAACTGGGCAAATACAAAAAGAAAATAATTCTCTCAAAACCTGAATTGGTCAAATGGAAAGCTATTTCAAAAGTAGAATTGACCAATTGGAAAAGGAGTTGCAAAAGGTTAATGAAGAAAACTCCTTCCCCCCAAAAAAAGAATGGAGTCTGCAAAAACTAATGACTCCATGAGACAGAAAGAGTCAGTTAAACAAAATAAAAAAATAGAAAAAATAGAAGAAAATGTAAAATACCTCATGAACAAAACCACTGACCTTGAGAATAGATCGAGGAGGGGCAACCTGAGAATTATAGGACTTCCTAAAACAATGAAGAGAAAAAAAAGCCTGGACTTAATATTACAGGATCTAGAGATGGAAAACTGTGCTGATATCATGGAATTGGAGGGCAAAGTAGTTATTGAAAGAATACATCAATACCCTCCAGAAAAAGATCCTAAAATGAAAACACCAAGGAATGTTGTGGCCAAATTGCAGAATTATCAGGTAAAAGAGAAAATCCTGTAAGCAGCCAGAAAGAAACAATTTAAATATCAAGGAGCTACAGTAAGGATCACTCAGGACCTGGCTGCATCACCATTAAGGGATCAACGGGCCTGGAAGGAGATATTAAAAAGAGCAAGGGAGCTTGGAATGCAGCGGAGAATCTACTTTCCTACAAAGCTGTGCCTTCTCTTCGAGGAAAAAAGATGGACAATTAAAGAAATGGAAATATTCCAAAATTCCTGATGAAAAGACCAGAGCTAAATAGAAAATTAGGACATCAAATGGGAGGTTCAAGAGACACTTGAAAAGGTTAAAAAAAAAGGGCGGTAAAAGGAAAAAAAAGACTGCTGTCCAGTAAGTTGAAACTGGCTATATCCCTGTATGGGAGGAAAAGATTTTCATAAATCTTGAGAATTGTAACTCTAACAGAGAGATATACCTAGCCAGAAATGATCTCCATTCATGATCGATCCATGAGACTGCTATCTAATTGGATGTAACTGGCTTTAACCCCACTTGGGAGAAAGACTGTAATATCTCTCAAGAATTTTAACGCTTTTAGTTAGAATAAACTGAACTAGAAGTGACAGACACTCAGAATTTTCTATGACTCAAATAGTATGATCTAAGAAACACAACCTCCTTAAAAAAGGGGGACAGGAAAGAGACAGGAGTAAGGAGGGGATTCAAAGGGGGTAAATCTCATTCTACTAAAAGGTACAAAAAAACCTATGGTGATAGAGGGGAAGAAGGGAACTGATGTGAAACACCTGAATCTTCTTATCATCAGACTTGGCTTAAAGTCAACCTACACATATTCAGGTAAGTTATAAAACATCTAACATTTGAAGTATTAAAAGAGGAAAAGGGGAGGGTGGACAGAGAAAGGGAAGGGGAGTGGGGGACAAAAAGTGGGAAATAACAAAAGGAAGGGAAGGGAAAAGGGAAAAAGCAAAAGGGGAAAGAAAGGGAGGGGTGATATAGTAGGTCAACACACTGAAGGGGGTGGTATTCAGAAATAAAATACTGGGGAATATGGATAAAGGGGGGGAAGGGGGAAAATACAAACAGAGTGAAAATAGCATGGAGGGCAATAAAGAATTAGTAATCATAACTTTGAATGTGAATGGGATGAACTCTCCTTTAAAACATTAGCAAATAGCATAGTGGATTGAAAACCAGAATCCTACAATATGCTGCTTACAAGAAACTCATTTGAAGCAGAGAGATACATATAGACTAAAGGTCAAAGGTTGAAGCAAAATATATTTCGCTTCAGCTGAAGTAAAAAAAGCAGGGGTATCAATCCTTATCTCAGACAAAGCAACAGCAAAAATAGATAGTGTTAAAAGAGTTAAGGGATGAAAATTTATCCTCCTAAAAGGTACCATAGACAATACATTTAGTTCAATACTTAGCATATATGCACCCAGTGGCACAGCACCCAAATTCTAAGAGGAGAACCTGAAAGGACTACAGGAAGACATAGACAGCAAAACTCTACTAGTGGGAGACCTCAACCTCCCCCCTCTCAGATATACATAAATCGAATCATAAAATAAACAAGAAAGAAGTTAAGGAGGTAAATAGATCGTTAGAAAAATTCAATATGGTAGACTTATGGAGGAAACTGAACACCGATAGAAAGGAAAATACCTTTTTCTCAGCAGTACATGGAACTTCCAAAAAAATGGACCATATACTAGGACATAAAAACCTAATGATCAAGTGCAGAAAGGCAGCAATAGTGAATATATCTTTCTCAGATCACAATGCAATAAAACTCATATGCAATATTGGGCCAAGGAGATATAAACACAGAACAAATTTGAACCTGAATAACCTCATTTTAAAAAAATGAGTGGACCAAAAACAAATTATAGAAAGATTTAACCATTTTATCCTAGATAATTATGATAATGAAACACCATATCAAAACCTATGGGATTCATTCAAAGCAACTCTCAGGCTATATATTACAGCTCGAAATGCTTACATAAATAAATTGGAGAAAGAGGAAATCAATGAACTAAACATGCAACTAAAAAAATTAGAGAAAGAACAAATCAGCAATACCCAATTAAATAACAAATTAGAAATTCTAAAAATTGAAGGAGAAATTAATAAAATCGAAAGCAAAACAACTGTTGAATGAATAGATAAAAGCAAAAGTCAGTATTATGAAAAACCAATAAAATTAATAAATATCTGGTCAATTTGATTAAAAAAAAGAAAACCAAATTGCTATTATCATAAATGAAAAAGGTGAACTCACCATCAATGAGGAGGATATTAAAATAATAATTCAAAATTAATTTGCCCAACTCTATGCCAACAAATTTAATAATCTAAGTGAAATGGTTGAATATTTACAAAAATATAAGTTGCCCAGGTAAAATGAAGAAGAGATTAAATACCTAAACAATCCTATCTCAAAAAAAGAAATTCAACAAGCCATCATTGAACTCAATAAGAAAAAAATCTCCAGGGCTTGATGGATTCACAAGTGAATTCTTCCAAACATTTAACGAACAATTGCTTCCAATTCTATATATACTCTTCAGGAAAAATAGGGAAAGATGGAACTTTGCTAAATACTTTCTATGACACCAATATGGTGGTGTTACCTAAACCAGGAAGAGTTAAAACAGAGAAAGAAAATTATATTTCACTGATGAATAAAGATGCAAAAATCTTAAATAAAATCTTAGCAAAATGATTACAAGTTATCACTAGGATAATATATTATGATCAAGTAGGATTTATTTCAGGAAGGCAGGGTTATTTCAAAATTAGGAAAACTGTTAGTAAACTTAATTATATCAACAACAAACCTATCAGAAATCACATGAGCATATCAGTGGATGCTGAAGATGCTTTTGACAAAATACAGCATCCATTCCTACTAAAAACAATGGAAAGTGTAGGAATAAATGGACTGTTCCTTAAAACAATTAGCAGTATCTATGTGAAACCATCAACAAACATTATATTCAATGGGGTGAGGCTAAAGGCATTCCCAGTAAGATCAGGGGTAAAACAAGGTTGCCCATTATCACCACTATTCAATATTGTATTAGAAATATTAGCATCAGCAATTAGAGAAGAAAAAGTAATTGAAGGAATTAGAATTGTACTGGAAGAGACAAAACTCTCACTTTTTGCAGATGATGGTCTACCTAGAGAAACCCAAGAAAGGATTCAAAAAACTACTGGAAAAAATTAGCAATTTTAGCAAAGTTGGAGTTTGTAAAATAAACCCTCATAAATGCTCAACTTTTCTATATATGTCTAGCAAGATACAGCAGGAAGAACTAGAAAGAGAAATCACATTCAAAGTAACCTCAGACAATATAAAATACTTGGGAGTCTATTTGCCAAGACAGACTCAGAATCTTTTTGAAAACAATTATAAAACACTTCTCACATAAATGAAATCAAATTTAAATAACTGGGCAAATATCAACTGCTCATGCCTACGTAGCGCTAATATAATAAAAATCACAATTCTACCAAAACTAAACTATCTGTTTAGTGCCCTACCAATCAAAATACTGAAATATTACTTCAATGAGTTAGAAAAAATTGTAAGTAAATTCATATGGAGAAATAAAAAGTCAAGAATTGCCAGGAGCTTAATGAAAAAAAGGTGCAAAAGAAGGTGGCTTAGCCCTATCTGATCTAAAATTATATTATAAAGCATGAGTCATCAAAACTGTTTGGTATGGGCTAAGAAATAGTGTGGTGGACCAGTGGAATAGACTAGGTGTAAAAACGGGAGATGATTATAGTAATCTGCTGTTTGATAAACCCAAAGAGTCCATCCATTGGGATAAAAACTCCCTCTTTGATGAAAACTGCTGGGATAATTGGAAGTTAGTATGGAAGAAACTTAGATTAGACCAACACCTCACACCCTTTACCAAGATAACATCCAAATGGTTACAAGATTTAGTGATAAAAAATAATACTATAAGCAAACTAGAAGATCAAGGACTAGTTTACCTGTCAGATCTATGGAAAGATGAGCTGTTTATGACTAAGGAAGAGTTGGAGAACATCACCAAAAACCAATTAGATGATTTTGATTACATATAATTAAAAAGCTTTTGTACAGGTAAACCAAAGTAACCAAGATCAAAAGAAATGTAGTAAATTGGGAAACAATCTTTACAACTAATGATTCTGACAAAGGACTCATTTCTAAAATATACAGAGAACTGAGTCATATTTTTAAAACAAAAAACCATTCACCAATTGAAATGGTCAAAGGATATGCAAAGGCAATTTACAGATAAGGAGATCAAAGCAATACATTGCCATATGAAAAAATGCTCTAAATCATTAATTATTAGAGAAATGCAAATTAAAGCTTCTCTGAGGTACCGCCTCATACCTTTCAAATTGGCCAATATGACCAGGAAGGATAACGATCATTGTTGGAAGGCTTGTGGGAAATCTGGGACACTACTACACTGCTGGTGGAGCTGTGAAATCATCCAACCCTTCTGGAGAACTATTTGGAACTATGCCCAAAGGGCAACAAAAATGTACATACCATTTGAGCCAGCAATACCACTACTGGGACTGTATCCTGAAGAGATGATGAAAACGGGTAAGAACATCACTTATACAAAAATATTTATAGTAGCCCTGTTTGTAGTGGCCAAGAATTGGAAATCAAGTAAATGTCTTTCAATTGGGGAATGGCTTAGCAAACTTTGGTATATATGTGTCATGGAACACTATTCCTCTATTAGAAACCAGGAGGGACAGGATTTCATGGAAGCCTGGAGGGATTTGCATGAACTGATGCTGAATGAAATGAGCAGAACCAGAAAAACAGTGTATACCCTAACAGCAACACGGGGGCAATGATCAAACTTGAGGGACTTGCCCATTCCATCAGTGCAACAATCTGGGACAGTTGTGGGCTGTCTGAAACTTAGAGTGGCATCTGTATCCAGATAAAGAGATGTGGACTTAGAATAAAGTTCAAGGACTATTTCTTTTAATTTAGCAAAAAAACAGATATCTTATTTTCTGATCTTGTTACCTCTTAGACTTCTTGTCTCTTCTTTAAGGATATGATTTCTCTCTCATCACACCAAATTCGGATCAAGGTACGACATGGAAACAAAGTGAAGACTACTAACAGATTGCTTTCCATGTTGGGGAGAGGGAAGTAAGATTGGGGGGGGGGGAACTGTAAAACTCAAATTATATCTTCAATAAAAATAAATTAAAAATTAAAAACAAAAATATATAATATTTGCATTCTTTGTAAAATATAAAATGAAATATTTTTTTAAATTTAAAAATGTAAACTTTTATCATTTTTTTTCAAAAATATCTAATGAGAATTTAGAAAAAATAAAAATAAACATGAGCTAATACATTTCTTACTCTTGATTGTAAATTGATAATCACATTAGTATTATTAATAGTTATTCAAAATTCATGAACATCTTCCATTCATCCTCTTCTTTACTACTTCTGTATGCTCATTGCCATTCATTTAAGTTATATTCCTCTTCTATTCTTATTCTAATGTGTTCTATCCTTCCATTATGTCCTGTGAAATCTGCTTTTTGTCACTAAAAATGAAAAGAATCAAAAAGAAAAGTAATTTTCTTTTATTGAAACTGACCCCTCCTATCATAATTTTCATTCTATATATTTTATATTTGATATTAATATACATCATTTACTTCTAATTGTATATAAATTGTGGGGATTCTTTATTTAATTTGTGTCTTTGTATCCTGAAAGCCTAACAGAGTATCGAAGATCTTTTTTCCTTCATTTTCTTTTTTTTTCATTTATTTATATTGAGTTTTACAATTTCCCACCTAATCTTCCTTCTTGACCCTCCTCCACGACAGAAGGCAATCTATTAGTCTTTACATTGTTTCCATGGTATACATTGATCTAAGTTTAATGTGATAAGAGAGAAATCATATCTTAAGGAAGAAAAGTAAAGTATAAGAGATGGCAGAATTACATAGTAAGATAACTGGTTTATTTTTCCATAAATTAAAATTAATATTCATTGGTCTTTTTTCAAACTCTAAAATTTTTTTCACTGCATAAAGATGGTATTCTCCCTTGCAGATATGCAAAAATTGTCCGTTTGTTACACTGATGAAATGAGCATGGCCATCAAGGTTGGTCTTCACCCCTATGTTGCTGTTAGTGTGTACAATGTTTTTCTCTTTCTCCTCCTCTTGCTCAGCATCAGTTCATGCAAATACTCCGAGCCTTCACTGAATTCCCATACCTCCTGGTTTCTAATAGAACAACAGTGTTCCATGACATACATATGCCACATTTTGTTAAGCCATGCCCCAATTAAAGGACATTTACTTAATTTCCGATTCTTTCCCATCACAAACAATATTTTTGTACAAATGATGTTTTATCCATTTTCATAATCTCTTCAGGATATACTCCTAGTAGTGGTATTGCTGTATCAAAAGGTATGCACATTTTTGTTGGATGAGTTCACAGATCCACCAACAATGTATTAATATCTGATATTTCCCACATTCCTTCAAGCATTGATCATTGTCCTTTCTGGTCATATTGGCTAGTCTGATTGGTATGAGGTGATATCTCAGAGATGCTTTAATTTGCATTTCTCTAATAAGTAATTATTTAGAGCAATTTTTCATATGACTATGTATCACTTTAAATTCTGCCTCTGTAAATTGTCTTTGAATAACTTTTGACCATTTGTCAGTTGGGGAATGGCTTTTTTTTCAGAAATTTGACTCAATTCTCTGTATATTTTAGAAATGAGTCCTTTGTCAGAAATACTAGTTGTAAAAATTGTTTCTCAATTTACTACATTTTCTTTCTATCCCCATTCAGTTTCCTCCATAAGTCTATCATATCTAGGTTTTCTAACTATCTCTTTGTCTTCTAAACATCCTTCTTTTTCAGATTTATCTAAACCTGAGTGGGAGGTTTAGGTATCCCACTAGCAGAGTTTTGCTATCTATTTCTTCCTGTAGCATTTTCAACTTCTCCTCTATGAATTTAGATACTATACCATTGGGTGCATACCTATTTATTATTGAAATTATTTTTTTTCCCTATGGTATCTTTTACGAGAATATAGTTTCCTTCTTTATCTCTTTTAACACTATATAAATTTGTGGCTTCTTTGTCTGAGATAACAATTGCTACCCCTTCTTTTTTTCACTTCAGCTGATGCAAAATACATTTTGCTCCAACCTTGATGTGGAGCTGGTTCACAGAGGTTTGCTGTTGAGATCCCTAGAGGCTTTACTCCCTGGGTTCAGTAACTCTAAGTGGGATGTCCAGTAGGCTACATAGGTTGTTTTCTCTGGAATGTCTGTGAACTTCATTTGAAGCCCACTCCCTTAGCCTGGAGGGAATGAATGAAGCTGTCTAATATTTTTATCTTTGTTCAAAGGTGTATTTTGCTCTAGGGCAAGGTAATTGCTCTCCCTATTCACAGCTGAGGGAGGTCTGCTGCTCAAACCTGTGCCTGGGGCAGAAGTGGACTGTAATTGTGTTTCTTTTCTGGGAAGAGGCTCAAGCTGATATGAAGGTATGTCTGCAGCTCTCCTGCACTGGAATTCTCCCTCCAGTTCTTCAGTTAAGCTCCAGATTGTTAGTGCTTCAACCAGTGCCTTTGCTCCCTAGCTGACCAACACCCCTATGGCCTATCAAGCTTTCCCCACTTTTAGGTTTCCAGGATCTAGTCCACCCCACTAATAAGGCTAGTGGAACTCTCAGGCTCTGACCCTCTCCTGTGCTTCCTGCAGAGTTTGCCCTCTGGTCTGGCTCACCCACAATCCTGGAGGACAAACCTTGAGGTAGATCTTCTTCACCTAGTTTCTCTTTCTAGGTTTTGTAGATCAGATTTCTCTTAAGAGGTTTGTTTCACATTATAAATGAGGGGAGATCAGGAGTGAAGATCAGGAGACTATCACTGTGCCTGTCTTCACTCCACCATCTTAGCCCTACAGTAGATCTTTTAAAAAGCTTATGAAAATGACTTACATGTCAAGGAGGACTAACAATTGTCAAATGGAAGTTGCATGGAACAAATTTCAGATAAGCATAAGAAAAAGTTTCCAAACATTTTTATATAAAATGAAATGACATGTATCAAGGAGATCAGAAATCACTAAGTGTTTATAGAAAGTGTATTTGTCCATGTTGTAGATTTAATGGGCATGTTATAGATCGCATTCATGATTTGGTTAGAGTTAGGTTAGATGTCCTCAAAGTTGATTTTCAACTCTATGATTCTATAAATAAGTGATTATAATCAGGTTAAACTTTATTACAATCTATTAACTGTATAGGAATAATCATCTCATGACAAGGAAAAAAGAGAATATCATAAATAATCATACACCAAATAAAACAATAACTCTCATAGCTAAAAATTATGCATAACTTCACTACATCATGAAAAATATCTTTTTATGATCTAACTAGATAGCTGTTTAGATTGTGCTTGTTGAAACTTAATTCTTTGTGGTAAAACTCAGAAACACAGGATTCTAGTTCCAACTCTGTCACTGTAATAACTCTTTGAGAGTAGCATGGAAAATTTGGGGTAATTTACTTATCCTCCCTTAATTTCATGTAAAAATTGAGGGCAGTGGGCTTGATTTCCAAAATGTATTTTAAGATCTCTTTATATTTACACAAGTTCATTATGGGTTTGTAGTAATATAATTAACATGTAAGGAGAATCTGATACTAAGATAGGTTAAGTGAACTGTCCAGAATTATAGTAAATCTTCATCATTCTAAGTTGAGCATTCTGTGCAATCCATCAAAATTCCTGCATCTACAAGCACTGTAAGATTCTTTTCATCTCTGATATTCCATGTAATATCTATAATCACTAGAAACAAAAATGTTATTTTAGAACTTTAGAACATTTTTAGAACTGTTTTAAGGACTTTGAAATAGAATATGATCATGTGAAGACTAACTGAAACTATTAATCTAGAGTTATTGGAAGCCCTTACTTCTTGACTCCAAACTAGTTCTGACTGTAAACATAGTCTGTCATGGAAGCTAGACTGAGATTCAGACTCTTTCTATAATTGTTTCCGTGACAATTGATTCTATTTATTTCCTCTTTCTGCTATATATACTAATTTTTACATCTATAATTATGAAGATCAACGTCTGAAATAACATCCATTATGGGAGGAATTGGGCAGTTCTTAACATTTATTTAAGATATCTGTATGCATACAAATATGTATTATATGCTTTTATATATTAAGAATTTTCCCTTCTCTTCCTTATATTTTTGCATTTACTTTCTGAGGAAGATGGAGGAGTTTATGAGAGGAATAAAAAGATGATGAACTGACTTGTTATTCTCTTCCATATGACTTTTGGTGGTATCCAGTCATTGATTACATTTTAAAGTATTTATCTTGCTTATTTAATGCAGTGAGAAAGGCAACTGTTTCTGAGGTACAGTACTTTTAAAAAATTCTCCTTTTAGCACCAATTTATTGGACTACCGAAACATGATGCTGCTCAGTAGTCACTCTACCTCCAATTATTGTTCTTTTTACTGTTTCTCTCTCTCTCTCTCTCTCTCTCTCTCTCTCTCTCTCTCTCTCTCTGTCTCTGTATATATATATATATATATATATATATATATATATATATATACATATACATATATATTATCTGAAAGATAGACTTTAATGACTTCTTAAAAATCTCTATCCTAAGTTTTTCTTCATTTAGTATTTTTACCAATTACTTGTTGAAGAGTTTGCTACAAGATTATTTAGTCAGTAAATTTCATGTATATTGACAAAATAGCTAATAAGTTAGACAAAAGTTTCAGGATTCAAAAATAGTAAAACTCTGGGTCAAAGAAAACACTGTAAATTCTCACTGAGAAAACTATAAATGTGGGAATTACAATTTTAAAAATAAGCACAGAGGCAGAGCCAAGATGGCAGATGATGGGCTGAAACTCGCTCAAACTCTCCTGAAATTCTCCTCCTGACCATTTAGAAAAAATTTAACATTTTAAATTCTGTTGTTGTAGAGTCAAAAAGTATCAGGGTGAACAATTTTCCAACCTAAAAGAACTTAGGAGGTCAACAGGAAAGGTCTGTCATACCAGGAATTGTGGTCAAGTTTTAGGATACCCTAGCCATACCTCAGCAAACTAATAGTAGGCCTCGTAGGTGCTGCAACAATGACAGCACCAATACCAGTTTCAGGAGCTATTGACCTGCAGATGTTAAGGGACTTGGATAACTAGTCAGAAAGAGATTATCAGGGACCATTTAGCTTTACTTGGTTCAGTACTCTGTTGCATTGTCCAAATGCATTTCTGGGTCATAACTCCAAGGAAAAGAAGAAAATTTGTGGCTGCAGAGTACTGGTGGACAGGTCACAGTGCCCTATCAGAAAGCAGCACTAGTACATATGGCTGCAGAAGAGCAAAGGCCTGACTCAGTTCCAGGACCAAAAGTAAAGATATCACTTGTGATCATAGGGGAAGAGGGACACTGATAACAGTTCAGGGATAGTACTCAGTGGATATATAGTTTATTTGTATTTCTTTGCTACCTGAAAAACTGTGAGAATATATATATATATATATATATATATATATATATATATATATATATATATATATATAGTGCATGTTATTCATTTAATTTCATGTCTCTTACTACCACAAATAGTATGGAGCAAAAATGGGGTCTCATTCAAAATTGTTTTTCCAAATAGTAGTATTATTGTGCAGATCCCCCAGGAGTGTTTCAATGTGTCTCCTTTCACAAGATAAAGTTAATCTTTCTCAACTTTTGTCACTGTCAATTCACTAAGTATGATAGGGTTTACATTTTTCTTTTTAATAGATATTTTAGAATAGAAATGTGTTGGAGATTGCATAGATCTTCTGAAAGTTGACTTAAAATTTTGAGCATAATCATTAACCCCTCAGGAATGATAATCTAATAATCAGAGTTAAATTCACTTATTGATTATACTTGGTAGGATTAATGCCTATAATACTAATTAATACCAATAATACAAATTAAATATAAAAGTGTGAATGTATACACTTTTTGGAGAGGGAAGAATCTAATTATAAATTTATCTGTACATTCATATATTATTCTTTCAACATTGCTTGAGCTCAACATAAGTTTAGCAGAAGAGTCAGGAATTAAGTTATACTAGACCAGAGCCCTGGTATTTTAGATGATGATCAAAAGGAGGTTGATGATGATGAGGGTGATGATGAGGATGATGTTGATGACAATGATGATAGGCATTTATAAAATGCTTCCTAATGGATTTTACATCCGCTATATTAATTGTGCTTCACAACATTTCATTATAAGCTATAATAATTTACAGTTCTGAATGTAAGAACTTTTCTCATAAATTTCAAGCACTTATTCAGTTGAAAATTACTTTTGCTCTTACATATCTTCCCCCTAAATAACATTTTCTATTTTATCCTGATTTTATTTATATTGTTCAAGCAAAATCCTTTCAAATCTATTCAATTATTATTTGTTTTTTAATAATCTCTACCTATTGTTGAATTAAGCATTCTCCTACTAAGTATCACTATTAAAGGTATCAAATGTTGTTTTCTTATATTTTATTTTTTGAATTATATAACCCTTAAAACCCAGGACATATCTCCAGTTTGAGTTTATTGTGATATATGTAAGGAGTTGAGCTAATCTAATTTCTATCTTAACTAGTTTCAATTTTTCCAGCATTTCTTGTCAAATAAGTTCTTTGCCAAGATATTTGTATTCTTATAAGATCAAGAGCAGAACTGCATCTCAGTCCTTCTGACTAAAATTCTCTTCTATTAGTTATAGTGGTTTAACCCCAAACTTCTCCAGATATTTAACTATACTCCATAAAGATGACAGCTAACCCAACATTGAAAAACAATTGCTGCCTTTTCCTCCTCATGATTATATTGTCCTTAAGTCCTATTTCTATCCTTCAAATTTTACAAATGATGAGAAGTTGACTGGGAACCTTAACCAATACATTCTTCAGAATTCATATTCATTTATCTACTGTCGTAAACAAATGAATGAACTGAGAAGGATGAATTATGAAAGTGAAAATGTAAAGTTTTGCACTCAGGTTTAATAAGTTGAGTACTGAATCAATGGAAAGGAACATGTGCCTAAAAATCAATTTATGTGAAAAAATAAGGGCTAGAAATAGTAAGTAGACTGTAGTTCAATAATAAAAGACTGCAGTGTGATGTGGCAGATACAAAAGCTAATGCAATCTTTAAATGAATTAAGGAAATTAAGGGGGAAATTATCTGAATGCCCTCTGTACAGATCAGACCACATTTGACACCAATTTATCAAATTTTGGAGCCCACATTTAAGAACCTCCATTCAGAAGTTAGAATATGAACAAGAAGGGGTCCAGAGAGCTGAGATGATTGAAATTATGTTTTATAGAAGTCATATGAGAAAAGCTAGAGTTGTATTTCATTCTACAAAAGAGGAAATTTTGGGAAACAATGGTGCCATATTAAATATATCTAAAAGATTTTCTCATGCAAGAAAGATAGGTCTGTTGCTTTTGGAAGAAAAAATCTAATTGACAACAACAGAAAGATAGATTTCAGTTGAATAATACAAAATTAAATGCTTAATTATGGACTCGGGCATATTGGTTAAAGAGATGAACTCTAACATAAAACTGAAGTGGTTAGCAGAATGAATAAAAAAAAATAATCCTATAAAATATTTGTGAGAAACTCATTTGAAGCAAAGAGGTACATACAGGGTAATGGTAAAAAAAAAACTAGAGTTAAATACATCATTACATTAAATACATTAAATACATCAGCAGAAATAAAAATAGCAAAAACACACATCTCATTGAGAGATAAGGAAGGAAGGAAAATATATCTTTTTAAAAGGAACCATAAGACCAGCAATTCCAAGTCTAGGACCAAAGTCAGAAAAAATTATAAAAACTGGGAAAAGTCCTACGTGCTCCAGAATATTCATTGCAACTCACTTTGTAGAGGTAAAGAATTGGAAATGAAAGGGATGACCATCAATTGGGGAATGACCAAACAAGTTATGGTACATGTATGCTATGGAATGTTATGGTTCTATAAGAAACTGTAGAGAGATGAACTCTAGAGAAGTATCGAATGAGTTAAAGGATCTGATGCTGAATGAAGGGAACAAAACCAAGAGAACAATGAATCCATTAGTAACAATGTTGTAAGATGATCAATTTTGATAGAAGCAAGTCTTCTCAGCAGTTCAGAGAGCTAGGACAAACATATTAGATTGGCTATGGACAATGTAATCCCCATCCAGAAAAACAAAACAAAACAAAACAAAACAAAACAAAACATTCACTTCAGAATCTCTTATGTATCTCTTTCTCTTAATTCTAATTCCTCATACCAAAAGTGTTTAATCTGTAGAAATGTTTATCAAAAATATGTTATGTACAATCCTAAACTGATGATTTGCCACTGAGGAGGGAAGTGTGGAAAGCTATAGTGGGAAGAAATTTTGTGATTTAAAAATATATATGTGCATGTGGATAAAAAATGAAGATGCTAATAAAAAAATAAAAAGAAAAGAAAACTGGGACATTAAAAAACAAAACTAAAAAGCATAATAGGCAATGAAGTTACATCCATTTTAAAACATATACACTTAAGTGAATAGTGTCTAAATTCTTAGAAGTAAAATAAATTTTCAAGGAGACTTAGAAAGCAAAACTAAAATAACTGGTGACCTCAGCCTCTCTCTCTCTCTCTCTCTCTCTCTCTCTCTCTCTCTCTCTCTCTCTCTCTCTCTCAGAAGTAGATTAATATAACCACAAAATAAAGGAGAAGAAAGGAAAGAAGTTGAATAAAAATTTTAGACATGATAAACCCAGAGAAAATTGAATAGGGATAGTAAAAAATATACCTTGTTTTTCTCTGTAGTGTATGACATCTATACCCAAATTAACCATTGTATTAGGGCATACAGAACTCAGAATCAAACACAGAAAGGCAAAAATCATAAATGTATATGCTTCAGCTCATGATGAAATAAAAAATGAGTGGAATAAAGGGTCATGGAAAGGTAAATAAAAAACTAATTGGAAACTACATAGCAACTTTAAAGAACAAGTTGATCAAATGATAGATCAAAGAAATAATCAAAATTTCATCCAAGAAAATTATAACGAGACATCATACCAAATTTTATTGGACAAAGCCAAGGCAATTTTTAGGGGCAATTTTATATCTCTAAATGCTTATGTGAAAAAATAGAGAAAAAGGAAATCAATGAATTTTATATATAACTACAAAAGCTAGAAAAAGAACAAATTAAAGATGTCTAATTAAATATCAAACTAGAAATTCTGAAAATCAAGGGAGAGATTAATAAAATTGAAAGCAAAAAAAACATTGTCCTGATAAAAAAAATTGGTGTTATGAAAATAAAACAATAAAATAAATAAACATTTGGTTAATATGATTTTAAAAGTATAGAAGAAAATTATATTGCCAGTATCAAAAATGAAGAGTGATCTAATCACCAGTGAAGAGGAAATTAAAGAGAAAATTTGGAGTCATTTTATTGAATTGTATGCCTATACATTTGATAATCTGAATGAAAAGGATGAATATTTACAAAAGTGCAAACTGTCCATATTAACAGAAGAGAAAATAAAATACTTCAATAAGCCCATTTCAGAAAAAAAAGAAATTGAAGAAATTATCAATAAACTCCCCAAGAAAAAAAGTCTCCAATTCCAAATGGATTTACAAGTACACTACCAAAAGTTCATGTAGAATTAATTCCAATTCTTCAAAAGTTATTTTTAAAAAGTAGGAGAAAAAGGAATTCTTCCAAATTCATTTTATTACACCAATATATACTGATAACTAAACCAGAAAGAAGCAAAACAAAAAATGAACATTAATCAAAAATCTTAAGTAAAATTTTAGCAATTGATTGCAGCAAGTTATTACTAGGATAAAACACCATTACCGGGGGAATTTATGTGATGCTGGCAGGGATGGGTCAATATTGGATAACAATCAATATGATTGAACATATCAGTAACAAAATCAACAGAAATCATATGAGTATCTCAATAGATGCTGAAAAAGCTTTTGACAAAATACAACATTTATTCCTATTAAAAATGCTAGAAAAATAGTATGGCAAAAACTAGGCCATAGATCCATATCTCACACCTATACCAAAAGATGGTCAAAATGGATAAAGGATTTAGACATAAAGTGCAATACCATAGATAAATTAATAGTGTATCACTTGGATCTCTGGAAAAGGGATATTTTTTTCACCAAA
Source organism: Macrotis lagotis (assembly GCF_037893015.1). NCBI lineage: Eukaryota > Metazoa > Chordata > Mammalia > Peramelemorphia > Peramelidae > Macrotis > Macrotis lagotis. The sequence continues at coordinate 148,968,624 of NC_133664.1, forward strand.
CAAGAATTAGAGCACATTATAAACTGCAAAATGAATCATTTTGACTATATTACATTAATAAATTTTTGCACTAATAAAATAAATGCTACCAAAATAGGAAGGAAAGCAGAAAGCTTGGAATCAATCTTCACAACCAGGAGTTCTGATAAAGGTCTCATTTCTATTATATATAGAAAATTGCATCAAATTTATAAGGTCACAAGTCATTCCCCAATTGATAAATGGTCAAGGGATGTGAACAGTCATTTTTTAAATTAAAAAATTAAAGCTATATATAATCATGAAAAAATGCTCAAAATTACTATTGTTTAAAGATATGCAAATTCAAACAGCAAGGAAGTATCATTTCACACCTATTATATTAGCACAGATGAGTAAAAGGGAAAATGAGCAATATGGGAGATGTTGTGGGAGGACTGGGATATTTATGCATTGCTGGTGGAGTTGTGAAGAGATTCAACCTTTCCATAGAGCAAAATAGGATGATGCCCAAAGAGCAATAAAACTCTTCATATCCTTTGACCAAGAAATTTCAATTTTAGATCTATATCCAGAAGAAATTATAAGAATGGGGAAAGTTCTACATGTTCCAAAATATTCACAGCAGCTTTTCTTGTAGTGGCAAAGAATTGGAAATTGAGGGGATTCCCATAAGTTGGGCAGTGGCTCAACAAGTTATGGTACATGAATTCTATGGAATACTGTTTTTCTATAACAAACCACAAAGGGTCAGACTCTAGAGAAGAATGGAATGATTTACATGATCTGATGCTGAGTCAAGGAAGTAGAAAGAAGAGAACAATGTACTCATCAACAACATTATGAGATGAACAATTTTGGTGGAAGCAGGTCTTCTCTGCAGTCCGGTGAGCTAGGACAACTACATTTGACTACATTATCTGCAACCAGAGTAAGAAAAACAAAACAAAGCACAGGAAAAAAACAATCCTTCAGAATCTGATGAACACTTAAAAAATTATCTCTTATGTATCTCTTTCCCTTAATCCTAATTCCTCTTGCCACAAGTTACTAATTTGTAAACATGTTTAAGAAAATATGTATATAAAATGCTAACTTGACTCTTACCTGCTGAGGGGAGGGTGGTGGGTGGGAAGAGTTTCTAACTTAGAAATACACATGTACAGTTCAATGAAAATAAATAAATTTTAAAATAATAACAACAACAAAAGAACAGAAATCTTAATTAACAAAAATTCAAAATTAAAAGAAAATAGAGTGAGAAAATGAACAAATAAAAACAACAAAATTCCTACCATAAAAATCTGTCATTGGTGACAGGAAAAATCAAGAAGCATACTCAGAAAAAAACAAAAATGTCAAAACAGTCACAAACAAAATGTTGAAAGCAAAATGTGAATTGAATACTAGCCTAATACAAATTTCTGAAGAACTACAAAGTAATTATAAAATCAAGATTGATACAGAAACAGTTAACAAAGGAATGAAAAAAAAAGAACATTCTGAAAAGACAGTCTGTAAAAAGAAGCAAAAAAATGATGAAAAAACTAACACCTTAAAAAAAGAAATGATCAAATGGAAAAAGAGTTATGAGTTCACCAAATAAAATAATTTCTCTAAAAGTTAGAATTGGGAAAGAAGATAATGATAGCAAGATATAACATGATACAATAAAACAAAGTAAAATGAATTTAAAAAACTAGATGAAAATTTGAAACACATCAAAGAAACTTCTGCCCTAAGAAATAAATCAAAAAGATAATTTAAAACTTACTGGATCACATGGAATTCAAGATTAAAGAGACAGCATAGACATCACATATCAAGAAATTGTCAAGGAAACCTAATTCTATACCATAAAACCAGAGATTAATATCAAAATTAATGAATCTGTTGATCACCAATGGAATAAAAATCCCAAAATGAACATTTCCAGGAATGTTATAGCTAAAATCTATAGTTCCATGTTCAGATAGATAATGCTTCAAGCAGCAAGCAGAAGCCAGAATCCCACAAGACTGAGTTATTACAATGTTAAAGGAGTTGAAAGTCTTGTAATGTGATTTTTTTCAAAAGAAAAAAAATTAATAATTATAACAAATAATGAGTTATACAGCAAAATTGAATTAATTCTTTAGGAGGAAAATTAGATATTCAATGAAAAAGAGGATTTTCAGAATTCTTTATGAAAAGAATAAAGTTAATTAAGTTGACTTTCAAATGCAAGATTCAAGAGAAGCATCATAATTGATACACTCACACTTTTTCTATGCTGAATCCTTTTCTCTGCTCACTAATGTCAAAGTTCTTAAAAGTTAAATCAATCTTCCCAAATAAAAATAAATCAGCTTAATCATATTGATTTGCTTATGGTTTTTCTTTTATGCTTTCCTTTTGTCCTTTCTTGTGGCTTTTCCTTTTGTTCGGATTTTATGTTCAAAGCTTAGTTAACATGGAAATATTGTAACACTATTTAAATGTATATCCTAAGTCAGATTATGTATTAGCTTTGGGGGGATAGAACACTGAGTGGAAAAAAAAGTTTCCAAAACTAATGACAAAAACTGGAACAATTAATAAAGAAAAATACAAGATTTTTAAAAAACTAAAAAGAAGTCAAGGAAATTTACGACTAAACAAAATATCATTCCATTTGTTAATAGAGAAATAATAATTTAAATATCAGCTGTTCCAATTATGATTAGCAAGAGTTCAAGAGTAAACAAGTTGGTACAAAAGTATAGATTTTCTTATTTTTCCTTTGATTTTTTAAAATTATTTAAATTGTTTTGTTTGAATTTTATAGGTTTTTCCCCAATCTCACATCCCATCCCCAAACCCCCACAGAAGGCAGTCTGATAGTCTTTACAATGTTTCTATGCTATACATTTATCAAAATTGAATGTGTTGAGAGAGTAATTATATCCTTAAAGAAAAAAAAATAGAAAAGTTAGCAAAATGACATAACAAGGTCCTTTTTTTTAAACTTAAAGCTAATGGTCTTTGTTCTTTGTTTAAACCCCACAATTCTTTCTTTGGATACAGATGATATTAACCTTTGCAGATACCCCAAATTGACCCTGATTTCAGTACTGTTGAAATGAGCAAGCCCATTAAGATTGAACATCAACTCCATATTGCCATTAGGATGTAAAATGTTCTTCTGGTTCTGCTCATCTCGCTCAGCATCAGTTCATGCAAATCCTTCCAGTCTTCTCTGAATTTCCATTCCTCCTGGTTTCTAATAGAACAATAGTCTTCCAATAATGTACATATAGCACAATTTGTATAGCCATTCCCAAATTGATGGACATTCACCCTATTTCCAATTCTTTGACACTACAAAGAGTGTTGCTATGAATATTTTTGTACAAATGATGTTTTTACTCTTTTTCATGATCTCTTCAGGGTATAGTCCAGTAATCAAATTGCTAGATCAAAGGGTATGTACATTTTTATTGTCCTTTGGTCATAATTCCAAATTGGTCTCCAGAAACATTTGATGAATTCACAGCTCCACCAACAAAGCATTAGTGTCCCACATTTCCCACATCCCTCCCAACATCGATCATTGTCCTCTCTGGTCAAATTGGCCAGTCTGAGGGGTATGAAGTGGAACCTCAGAGATGCTTCAATTTGCATTTCCCTTACAAGTAATGATTTAGAGCAATTTTCTATATGAGTTTAGATCACTTTAATTTCCTCATCTTAAATTGCCTCAGCATATCCTTTGACCATTTGTCAATTGGGGAATGCTTTTTTTTGTTTGATTTATAAATTTGATTCAGTTCTCTATATATTTTAGGAATAAGTCCTTTGTCAGAAAGACTAGTTGTAACAATTGTTTCCCAATTTACTATATTTCTTTTGATCTTGGTTACAGTTGTTTTATTTGTGCAAAAGCTTTTTAATTTAATGTAATCAAAATTATCTAGCTTGCTTTTAATGATGTTATCCAACTCATCCTTGGTCCTGCTTCCCTTTCCATAGATCTGACAAATAAACTATTCCTTGATCTCTTAGTTTGCTTATAATTATTTTCTTTTATGTCTAAATCCTGAACCCATTTTGGTCTTATCTTGGTTTAGGGTGTGAAGTATTGGTCTAATCCAAGTTTCTGTCATACTAATTTCCAATTTTCCCTACAGTTTTTATTGGAGAGAGTTTTTATTCTGGAAGAGGGACTCCTTGGGTTTATCAAACAGTTGATTACTGTAATCATTGCCTGGTCTTTTGCACCTAGTCTATTCCACTGATCCACCACTCTGTCTTAACTAATATCAGACACTTTTGGTGACTGATGTTTTATAAAATAATTTACCATCTCATAGGGCTAATCCATCTTCTTTTGCACATTTTTCATTAAATCCATGGAAATTCTTGACTTTTTATTTCTCCATATGAATTTACATACAATTTTTTATAAGTCATTAAAATAATGTTTTAGAATTTTGATTGGCAGGGCAGTAAATAAGTAGTTTAATTTAGGTTCAATTGTCATTTTTATTATATTACCTCTGCCTATCCATGGACAATTGATATTTGCCCAGTTTTTTAAATCTTATTTTATTTGTGAGAGAAGTGTTTTGATGTTTTCATAGAGTTTCTCAGACTGCCCTGGCAAGAAGACTTCCAATTATTTTATATTGTGTGAGGTTACTTTCAGTGGGATTTCTCTTTCTAATTATTGCTCCTGTATTTTGTTGGTAATATAGAGAATTACCAAGGATTTGTGTGGTTTTACTTTATATTGTGAGAGTGCTAAAGTTGCTAATTAGTTCTATTAGTTTTTTAGATGATTGTTTAGGATTCTCTAGGTATACCAACATGTCATTTTCAAAGAATGAGAGTTTTGTTTTTTCCTTCCTAATTCTATTTCTTTCAATTTCATTTTCTTTTCTTATTGCTGATGGTACCATTTCTAACACAATATTGAATAATAGTGGTGATAATGGGCATCCTTGTTTCACCCCTGATCTTATTGTGAATTACTTTAGCTTACTCCCATTGCATATAATGCTTGTTGATAGTTTCAGATAGATACTGTTTATTAGTCTAAGGAATAATTCATTTATTCCTATGCTCTCTAGTGTTTTTTAGCATGAATGGGTACTGTATTATGTCAAAGTCTTTTCAGCATCTATTGGTATAGTCATGTGATTTCTTCTGAATTTGTCATTGAAGTAGTTAATTAAAGTAATATTTTTCCTAATATTGGGCCAACTCTGTATTCTTGGGATAAATCCTGCTTGGTCATAGTGTATTATTCTTACTATAATTGTTTTCTAAAATTTTATTTAACATTTTTGCATCTATATTCACTGGGGAGACCGTTCTATAATTTTCTTTCTCTGTTTTGACTCTTCCTGGTTTACATATTAGCACCATATTGGAGTCATAGAGTTAGAGAGAGTTCCATCTTCACCTATTTTTCCAAAAAATTTATATAGAATTGGAACCAATTGTTACTTAAATATTTAATAGAATTCACTTGTGAATGTTTCTGGCCCTGAAGATTCAATAATGGATAGTTGAATTTTGTTTTTTGAGATAGGATTTTTTTTTAAGCATTTAGTTTCCTCTTCATTTAACCTGTGCTATTTATTGTTGTAAATATTCATCTGCTTCACTTAGATTACTAAATTTATTAGCATACAGTTGGGCAAAATAATTCCTCATTGCTACTTTATTTTCCTCCTCTTTGGTGGTGAGTTGACCTTTTTCATTTAGTACTGGTAGTTTAGTTTTCTACTTTTTTAAATCAATTTTATTTTTTTTATAAAACCAACTCTGGATTTTATTTATTAGTTCAATAGCTTTCTTGATTTCAATTTTATTACTTTCTCCTTTAATTTTTAAAATTTTAATTTGATATTTCTACTTTTTAGTTAATTAAATTAATTTTAATTTCAATTAATTTTTAATTTTTATTTAATTGTAGGGTTTTAATTCTTCTTTCTCCAATTTTTTAATTGCATGGTTTAGTTCACTGATGTTCTCTTTCTCCAATTTATTCAAGTAAGCATTTAAATATATATTATATCACTAACAACTGCCTTGGCTGTACCCCATAGGTTTTGGTATGTGGTCTCATTGTTGTCATTATTTAGGATGAAATCATTAATCCTTTCTATAATGATCCACTCATTCTTTAAAATGAGGTTATTTAGTTTCCAATTAGTTTTAGGTCTAACTCTCCCTGGTCCATTATTGCATGTGATTTTTATTGTATTAGGATCTGAGAAGGATGTTAAATATTTCTGCCTTTCTACATTTGATGATTAGGTTTTTATGCCTTAGTACATAGTCAATGTTTGTGTAAGTGCTGCTATGTACTGCAGAAAAGAAGTATATTCTTTTCTATCCGCATTCAACTTTCTTCAAAGTTCTATCATGTCTAGGTTTTCTAACATTTTATTTACCTCTTTAACTTAGTTCTTATTTATTTTAATGCTTAGATTTATCTAAATCTGAGAGAGGGAAGTTTAGGTCTAGAATTCTGGTTTTTAATCCAGTCTGGTTTTTGCTTAAATTTTATGGCAGAGTTTATCCCATTCACATTCAAATTATAATCACTAATGCTTTATTGCCCTCCATACTATGTTCCTTTTTTAAAAATTTTCCACCTTTTTTCCCACTATATCCATATTCCCTAGTATTTCATTTCTGAATATCATCCCTTCAGTGTGTTTGCCCCATTATATCCAACTCCTTCTGCTTTCTTTCACCTTTCCCCTTCCCCCTTGTCCCTTCTTCCTTCTGTTAGTTCCTCTTTTAATCCCCCCTTTTGCATTTCCCTTTTTAATACTTGAAAGGTAAGATAAGACTCTCAACTTAATTGAATGTGTATATGTTAACTTTAGCCTAATCTGATGAGAATAAGATTCAGATGGTTCTTACCTCCTTTCTTCTTCTCTATTGCAATAGATCCTTTGTACCTCTTTATGTAACGTGATTTACTCCATTCAATCTCCTCCATCCTCCCATCTCCTTAGTGTCCCCCATTTTTAAGGAGATTTTGATTTTAAATCATTCTATCAGAGTCATGGATCAGTCATGAGTTTTCATCACTTCTGGCTAAGTATATTCTCTCTAATACAGTTGCAGTTGTTGAGAATTATGATAATCTTTCTCCCAGATGGGGAGATATAGTCAGTTCCATCGGATTGAATAGCAGATTTTTCCCCCGATTTTCTATTGATTTTTTTAGGGTTTTTTTTGCAAGGCAATGGGGTTAAGTGGCTTGCCTAAGGCCACACTAGGTAATAATTAAGTGTCTAAGACAGGATTTGAACTCAGGTACTCCTGACTCTAGGGTCTGTGCTCTATCTACTGTGCCACTTAGCCACCCCATTATTTTTTTACCTTTTCATGTGCTTCTTAAGTCTCCTGTTTGATGTTCAAATTTTCTATTTAGCTCTGGTCTTTTAATCAGGAAAAGTTGGAAGTCTATTTCATTTAATGTCCATCTTTTCCCCTGAAAAAGAAGGCCTAGTTTTGCTGGATAGTGGATAGTTCCCTTGCTCTCCGGAATGTCTTATTCCAGGCTCTTCAATTCCTTAGGGTTGATGCAGTCATGTTCTGTGTAATCCTTACTGTGGCTCTTTGGGAAATAAATTGTTTTTTCTGGGTGCTTACAGTATTTTCTCCTTTACTGATAGTTCTGAACTTTAGCCACAATATTCCTTGATGTTTTCATTTTTAGGATCCCTTTCTAGAGGGGATTGATGTATTCTTTCAATAATTATTTTGTCCCTGGTTCTGGGATATCAAGGGCACTTTTCTGTCAGTAAATCCTACAGTATTGAACCCAGGCTGTTCAGTATTTTCAGGAAGCTCAATGATTCTCTCTCCTGGATATATTCTCTATTCAGTGGTTTTTCCAATGATGTATTTTACATTTGCTTCTATTTTTTCAAAATTTTGATTTTGTTTAACATATTCTTCTTGTCTCATTAAGTCATTCTTTTCGATAGATTCCATTCTTTATTTTTTTAGAGAAGACTTTTCTGAATTTACCTTTTGCAACTCCTTTTCCATTTGGCCAATTCTATTTTATAAGGAGTTTTCCATTTGCCTAATTATTTTCTTTTTGTAATTACTCAATTGAAAATTTGAGAAAATTATTTACTTTTTTGCATTTGTCCAATTACATTTTCTAAGGATTTGTTTTCTTGTGGTGAGATGTTAATTTTCTGTTTCAAGGTGTTAATTTTCTTGTGAGTTTCTTTTCCCTGTTTATCCAATTGATTTTAAATTGCTTCCTGATTTCTTCAAGCAAGTATTTCTGGGCTGGAACCAATTCATATTCTCAGGAGTTCTAGAGCTCTCTTGGTTAGGATCTGTGTCTTAAAGTAGTTTTCTTTTTTATTATTAATTTTTATTAAAGATGATATGTGAGTTTTACAATTTTCCCCCCAATCTTACATCCCCCCACACGGAAAGCAATCTGTCAGTCTTTACTTTGTTTCCATGTTGTACCTTGATAAGAATTGGGTGTGATGAGAGAGAAATCATATCATCAAAGAAGAGAAGAGAAGTCTCAGAGGTAACAAGATCAGACAATAAGATATCTGATTTTTTTCTAAATTAAAGGGAATAGACTTTGAACTTTGTTCAAACTGCACAGCTCCTTATCTGGATACAGATGGCACTCTCCTTTGCAGACAGCCCAACATTGTTCCCAATTGTTGCACTGATGGAATGAGTGAGTCCTTCAAGGTTGAACATCACTCCCAAGTTGCTGTTAGGGTGTACAGTGTTTTTCTAGTTCTGCTCATCTCACTCAGCATCAGTTCATGCAAATCCCTCCAGGCTTCCATGAAATCCGATCCCTCCTGGTTTCTAATATAACAATAGTGTTCCATGACATACATATACCACAGTTTGCTAAGCCATTCCCCAATTGAAGGACATTTACTTGATTTCCAATTCTTTGCCAGCACAAACAGGGTTGCTATAAATATTTTTCTACAAGTAATGTTTTTACCTTTTTCATCATCTCTTCATGGTATAGGCCCAGTAGAGGTATAGCTGGGTCAAAGGGTATGCACATTTTTGTTCTCCTTTGGGTGTAGTTCCAAATAGCTCTCCAGAAGGGGTGGATGCGTACAAAGCTCCACCCGCAGTATAATATTGTCCCAGATTTCCCACAACCCTTCCAACAATGATCATTATCCCTCCTGGTCATGTTAGCCAATCTGAGAGGTGTGAGGTGGTACCTCAGAGAAGCTTTAATTTTCATTTTGCTAATAATTAATAATTTAGAGCATTTTTTCACATGCCTATGAATTTCTTTGATCCCCTCATCTGTAAATTGCCTTTGCATATCCTTTGACCATTTCAATTGAAGAATGGCTTTTTGTTTTAAAAATATGACTCTGTTCTCTGTATATTTTAGAAATGAGTCCTTTGTTAGAATCATTAGTTATAAAGATTGTTTTCCAATTTAATACTTTTCTTTTAATCTTGGTTACATTGGTTTATCTGTGCTAAACTTTTTAATTTAATGTAATCAAAATCATCTAATTGGTTTTTGGTGATGTTCTCCAACTCTTCCTTAGTCATAAACTGGTCCCCTTTCCATAGATGTGACAGGTAAACTAGACCTGGATCTGATAATTTGCTTATAGTACTGTTTTTTATTGCTAAGTCCTGTAACCATTTGGATGTTATCTTGGTAAAGGGTGTGAGGTGTTGGTCTAATCTAAGTTTCTTCCATACTAACTTCCAATTATCCCAGCAGTTTTTATCAAAGAGGGAGTTTTTATCCCAATGGCTGGACTCTTTGGGTTTATCAAACAGCAGATTACTATAATGATCTTCTGTTTTTACACCTAGTCTATTCCACTGGCCCACCACTCTATTTCTTAGCCAATACCAAACAGTTTTGATGACTCATGCTTTATAATATAATTTTAGATCAGGTAGGGCTAAGCCACCTTCTTTTGCACTTTTTTTTTTTCATTAAGCTCCTGGCAATTCTTAACTATTTATTTCTCCATAGGAATATACTTACAATTTTTTCTAACTCATTAAAGTAATTTTTTGGATTTTGATTGGTAGGGCACTAAACAGATAGTTTAGATTTGGTCATTTTTATTATATTAGCTCTACCTATCCATGAGTAGTTGATATTTGCCCAATTATTTAAATCTGATTTAATTTGTGTAAAAAAAGTGTTTTATAATTGTTTTCAAAAAGATTCTGAGTCTGTCTTGGCAAACAGACTCCCAGATATTTTATATTGTCTGAGGTTACACTGAATGCGATTTCTCTTTCTAGCTCTTCCTGCTCTATCTTTCTAGACACATATAGAAAAGTTCAGGATTTATGAGGATTTATTTTATAACCTGCAACTTTGCTAAAATTGCTAATTGTTTCCAGTAGTTTTTTGGATGATTTCTTGGGATTCTCTAGGTAGACCCTCATGTCATCTGCAAAGTGTGAGAGTTTTGTCTCTTCCTTCCTAATTCTAATTCCTTCAATTTCTTTTTCTTCTCTAATTGCTGACTCTAACATTTCTAATACAATATTAAATAGTAGTGGTGATAATGGGCACCCTTGTTTCACCCCTGATCTTATTGGGAATGCCTCTAGCTTCTCCCCAATTAATATAATCCTTGTTGTTGATTTAAGATAGATACTGCTAATTATTTTAAGGAGCAGTCCACTTATTCCTACCCTCTCTAGTGTTTTTAATAGGAATGGATGCTGTATGTTGTCAAAAGCTTTTTCAGCATATATTGATATGACCTTATGATTTCTGATGCATTTGTTGTTGATATAATTGAGTATACTTACAGTTTTCCTAATATTGAACCACCCTTCCATTACCAGAATAAATCCTACTTGATCATAATGTATTATCCCAGTGATAATTTGTAATCATTTTGCTAAGATTTTATTTAAGATTTTTGCATATATATTCCTTAGGGAGATAGGTCTATCATTTTCTTTCTGTCTTTTAATTCTTCCTGGTTTAGGTATCAACACCATTTTGTTTTCATAGAAAGAGTTAGGCAGAGTTCCATCTTTCCCTCTTTTTCTAAAGACTTTATGTAGAATTGGTATCAATTGTTCCTAAAATGTTTGGTAGAATTCACTTGTAAATCCATTAGGCCCTGGAGAATTTTTTTAGGGAGTTTCAATGAGAGCTTGTTGAATTTCTTTTTCTGAGATAGGGTTGTTTAGGTACTTAATGTCATCTTCATTTAACCTGGGCAATTTATATTTTTGTAAATATTCATCCATTTCACTTAGATTATCAAATTTATTGGCATAGAGTTGGGCAAAATAATTTCAAATTATTACTTGAATTTCCTCCTCATTGGTGGGAGTTTATCTTTTTCATTTATTATACTAGAAATTTGGTTGTATTCTTTTTTTAATCAAATTGACCAGAAGTTTATCAATTTTTATTACCAACTTTTGGTTTTATTCATTAATTCAATAGTTTTTTTGCTTTTGATATTATTAATTTCTGCTTTAATATTTAGAATTTGTAATTTGGTATTAAATTGAGGATTTTTGATTTGTTCTTTCTCTAATGTTTCTAGTTGCATGTTTAGTTCATTGATTTCCTCTTTCTCCAATTTAATGATGTAAGCATATAGAGCTATAATATATCCCCTGAGAGTTGCTTTGAATGAATCCCATAGGTTTTGGTATGTTGTTTCATTATTATCATTATCTAGGATAAAATGGTTAATTCTTTCTATAATCTGTTTTTTGGTCCACTCATTTTTTAAAATGAGGTTATTCAGTTTCCAATTTGTTCTTGGTCTATATCTCCTTGGCCCAGTATTGCATATGACTTTTATTGCATTGTGAACTGAGAAAGATATATTCAGTATTTCTGCCTTTCTGCAATTGATCATTAAGTGTTTATGTTCTAGTACATGGTCAATTTTTGTATAAGTTCCATGTACTGCAGAGAAATAGATGTATTCCTTTCTATCCCCATTCAGTTTCCTCCATAAGTCTACCATATCTAATTTTTCTAACAATCTATTTACCTCCTTAATTCTTTTTTGTTTATATTATGATTGAATTTATCTGGATCTTAGAGGTGGAGTTTGAGGTTTCCCACTAGAAGAGTTTTGCTGTCTATGTCTTCCTGTAGTTTTTTCAACTTCTCCTCTAAGAATTTGGGAGGCTGTCCCACTGGGTGCATATATATATATATATATATATATATATATATATATATATATATATATATATATATATTATATATAAAATATATATATATTATATATATATACATATATATATACATATATTCAATATTGAAATGACTTTATTGTCTATGGTACCTTTTAGGAGGATAAAGTTTCCTTCCTTATCTCTTTTAACACTAGCTATTTTTGCTGTTGCTTTGTTTGAGATAAAGTTTGCTACCCCTGCTTTTTTTTTTACTTCAGCTGAAGCAAAATATATTTTGCTCCAACATTTTAACTTTACTCTATATGTACCTCTCTGCTTCAAATGAGTTTCTTGTAAGCAGCATATTGTAGGATTCTGGTTTTTATTCCATTCTTCTATTTGCTTAGTTTTTAAAGGAGAGTTCATTCAATTCACATTCAAAGTTATTATTATTAATTCTTTATTGCCCTCCATGCTATCTTCCCTCTGTTAATATTTTCCCCCTTCCCCCCTTTATCTATATTCCCCAGTCCTTTGTTTCTGAATACCAAACCCTTCAATGTGTTTTCCCTCCTATATCACCCCCTCCCATTTCTTTCCCCTTTCCCTTTTTCCCTTTTCCCTTCCCTTCCCTTTGTTATTTCCCCCTTTTTTCCCACGTTCCCATTCCCTTTCTCCATCTCTCTCTCACCCTTTTCCCCTTTTAATACTTGAAACTTTAGATGTTTTATAAGTTAACTGACTATATGTAGGTTGACTTTAAGCCAAGTTTGATGAGAAGATTCAGATCTTTCTCATCTGCTCCCTTCTTCCCCTCTATTACCATAGGTTTTTTGTACCTCTTAGTGTAATGAGATTTACCTCATTCAATCCTCTCCTTCCTCCCATCTTTTCCTATCCCCCTTTTTAAGGAGATAGTGTTGTTTAGATCATTATATCTACGTCATAGAACATTCTGTGTGTCTGTACCTTCTAGTTCAGTACATTCTATCGAATATAGTCAAAATTTCTGTGAATTATTAGTCTCCCAAGTGGGGTTAAAGCAAGTTACATCCCATTAGATAGCAGTCTCATAGATAGGTCATTAATGTCCATCATTTCTAGGTAGGAATATTTTCTCTGTTAGAATTACAATTCTCAAGAATTATGAGAATCTTTTTCCCCATGTTGGGATATAGCCAGTTTCAACTTACTGGATAGCATTTTTTTTCCTTTTACTGCCCCCCCTTTTTTTTTTTTACATTTTCATGTTTCTCTTGAACCTCCTGTTTGATGTTTTCATTGGAAATTTTTGGAAATTCTTCCATTTCATTAAATGTCCATCTTTTTCCTGAAAGAGAAGGCTCACCTTTGCAGGAAAGTAGATTGTTTTCTGCATTCCAAGCTCCCTTGCTCTTTTTAATATCTCGTCCCAGGCCCTTTGATCCTTTAATGTTAATGCAGCCAGGTCCTTACTGTGGCTCCATGATATTTAAATTGTTTCTTTATGGCTGCTTGCAGGATTTTCTCTTTTATCTGATAGTTCTGGAATTTGGCCACAACATTCCTTGGTGTTTCCATTTTAGGATCTTTTTCTGGTGGAGATTGATGTACTCTTTCAATAACTACTTTGCCCTCCAGTTCCATGATATCAGGGCAGTTTTTCATTACTAGATCCTGTAATATTAAGTGCAGGCTTTTTTTACTCTTCAATGTTTTCAAGAAGCTGTATAATTTTCAGGTTGCCCTCCTCGGTCTATTCTCGAGTTCAGTGGTTTTGTTGATGAGGTATTTTACATTTTCTTCTATTTTTTTCTTATTTGATTTTGTTTAACTGACTCTTCCTGTCTCATGGAGTCATTAGTTTCTGTAGACTCCATTCTTTTTTGGGGAAAGTCGTTTTCTTCATTAACCTTTTGCAACTCCTTTTCCAGTTGGTCAATTCTACTTTTGAAAGAGCTTTCCATTTGACCAATTGAGGTTTTGAGAGAATTATTTTCTTTTTGTTTTTGCCCAATTGAGGATCTGAGAGAATTATTCTCATTTTGTAATTGTTCAATTGATCATCTGAGTGATTTATTTTCCTTTTGTATTTGTCCAGTTTTACTTTCTAAGGATTTTTTTCTTTTTGCAAGGTATTAATTGTCTCTCCAAAATTTTTAAGCTCCTTCCTTATTTCTCCAAGGAAATCTTTCTGTGCTGAAGACCAGATCATATTCTCCTCAGAGGTTCTAGGTCTTTCTGAGTTAGTCTTTCCTTTCCAAGAACTTTTCTGTGAATCCTCCTTTCCACTGACCCTTCTTCATTTTGCTAAAACCTTAATTTGGGGAGGGGCTGGTTCACAGGGGCTTGGGATCTCTAAAGGTTTTACTCATGGAGTGCAGTTTCTATGGCTGGCCAGTAGGAGGTGTTGGTTGCTTTCTCTGGAGTGTCTGTGACCTTGATTGAGGCCTTCTCCCTTAGCTTGAAGGGAAGAGTTGGAGCTATTGAATTCTTTTGCCTTCAATCCATGGTGCTCTTTACCCTGGCCTGAATTCCTTGGTCAGCTGGGCTGGTTCTTCTGCTCACACACCTGCTTCTGAGGCAGAAGTGTTTTACATTTGTTCCAAGAAGAGGTCTGAGCTGTAATGGAGGTGTGGACTCAGAGTTCCTCAGACCAGAGGAGGCCACGGATGGTGTCTGCAGCTGTCCTGCACAGGAACTCTCCCCCCAGCCCTGTTCTCAAGTTCCTGGGGGACAGCACCAACATAATTGCTTCTATTCCTTATTTGACCCAAGCCCCCACCATCTAGCCCCACCACTGATCCAGCAGGTCTGTCTCTTTGGCCATCAGACTTCCAGTTCCAATTCAGCTGTTAATCTGTCTGATCCAGGGCTGATCCTCCCTCTGAGCCCAGACTCACCAGCCCGAATTCATCCAGTGCTGCTGGGGGAGACAAATCCTGAGGTACATGTTCTTTCTTCTGGATTTTCTTTCTGGGTTTTGTGGGTTGGAGTTCTTTTAATAGGCTTGTTTCATATGATAGATGGGGGAAAGATAAGAAGACTTTAGAACTGTGCCTGTCTTCTCTCCGTCATCTTGGCCGGAAGTTTAAAGTAGTTTTCAATGGGCCCCCCTTTCCACTGACCTTTCTTCATTTTCCTAGGACCTTGTGTTGGGGGAGGAGCTAGGTCACAGATGTTTGGTTTGGAAACCTTAGAGGCCTTGCTGATTGGTTTTAGTAACTCCAAGTGAGCCAGCCAGTAGAGGGGTGCTAGAAGCTTTGTAACTCCAAGTGATTGGGCCAGCAGGGGATGCTGGTTGCTTTCTCTGGAGTGTCTGTGACCTTGATTTGATGTCCTCTCCTCAGGCCTGGAGGGTGTGTGGGGTGCAGCTGGATGCCCTTGAACAATGTGGGGTGCACCCTGGGGTGAGGTTGTTAACCTCCCTATTCAGCTAAGAAAATTCTGCTGCCCACACTTGAGACTGGGGGATGGGGTTGGGGGGAGCTTTTACTGTGTTAGTTCTGGAAAGAAAAAGTATGGAGCTCCAGGCTTGAGAGGAGCAGATCAATGTTTAACTGCACTCTCTAACACTCTCTGATGGAATTCACCCTTTAGCCCCACTGGGATTCCCCAGAACTCTGCTGTGAAATCCTCTGTGACTAAGTTGTTCCTCAGACACTCCACTCCCACAGCTAAAAAGTCTCCATATCTAAGGCCAATGTTCTGATTTCACCCAGCTGCTGCCACCTCTGGGATGACTCTCTGCTCTATGCTTTTGGTTCACTCATGGTTCACTGAGACAGTCCTTGTTGGGAGATGTTCTTCTCCTAGCTTCTTTTTTTGAGTTTTTTCAATCAAATTTCTGTTAAGAGGTTTCTTTCATATTATTTCTGAGGGGAAACCAGGAGACCTTAGCCCAGTGTTTGTTTTCTCTCCACTATCTTGGCTGGAAGTCAAGCACAGATTTTCAGTAGAGGCTCTTTTCCTTTTTATAATTTAAGTTTCATTATATATTTCCACCTCCAAGTAAAAGTAAGTCAACATTCATCCAATTTGCTAGTATGTATGGTTTCCTTATTTTTCTACCACCCTCCCTTCCTTCCTTCCTTCCTCCTCATGGAAGTGAACATTCTGGTAAAAGTACATGTTCATGTACATGTGGCACTTTTTCCATTTTTTTATCATTTTAGGGAGATAGTGTAGTACTGGTATTGTTGGATCATAGGCAATACACAGGTTATATTCCTTTGGGCATATTGCTCTCCAGAATGACTGGATCAGTTCATAAATACTCTAAGTGTGCATTAATGTCCAAAATTCCACACATCCCACAACACTGATCATTTTCCATTTTTTTCATCGTAGTCAATCAAATAGGTGTGAGATGTTATCTCACAGTTTCTTTAATTTGCATTTCTCTAATAAGTAATGATTTGACATATTTTATCTTATGACTATAAGTAGATTACATCTTTCTTCATCTGAAAACTGCCTATTCATATCTGTTGATCATTTATCAATTGGGAAATGAAATTAAATCTTATAAATTTTAGTCAATTTTCTATATATTTAAGAAATGAGTCCTTTATTGGAAACAATCTCTTTGAAAATTGCTTCCCAGATTTCTACATTCATTCTAATCATGACTGCATTGGTCTTATTTCTGCAATTCTTTAAATTTAATATACTTAAAATAATTTATTTTGTAATTGCAATTTTTCTCTTTTTTGCTTGGTCATGAAATTGTTCCCTCTCTATAACAGATTATTTCTTTTTCTCCTAATTAATCTATGTTATCACCTTTTATTTCTAAATGCTGTTTCCATTTTGACGATTTTCTTGGTATAGGGTATGAGATATTTGTCTATGCCTGGTTTTCATCATACTTTTTCCAGGTTTCCTAGGAGATTTTGTACAATTGTGAGTTCTTATCCCAGAAGCAGGAGTCTTTGGATTTATCAAATGGTAATTTGATTACTATAGTCATTTACTACTTTTCTTTTGAATCGAATCTATTCCACTGATATACCACTCTATTTCTTAGCCAATACCAAGCAGTTTTCCTAACTGCTGCTTTATTGTATAATTTGAGATCTGGTATGGCTATCCAACCTTCCTTGCATATTTTTTCTCTTTAAATACCTTTATGTTTTTTTACCTTTTGCTCTTCCAGATGAATTTCATTCCTATTTTCCTTTCTCTATAAAATATTTCTTTTGGTCATGTGATTGGTATAGCACTAAATAATTTGATTTAGGTAGAATTACACTTCTATTTTATTAGCTCTACCCATCCATGAGAAATAGACAATTTTTCAGTATTTTACAGCTTTTTTTATTTGTATGAAAAGTGTTCTGAAATAGTTTTTACATAGCTTCTTGGTTTGTCTTGGCAGGTAGAATCCCAAGTATTTAAAGTCATCTACAGTCATTTTTTTCTTCTCTTTTTTTCTTTTTCTTCTTTTTTTCTACACTGACTTTAAATGGAATTTCTCTTTCTAACTCTTGCTCTTGAATCTTATTGCTAATATATAGCAATAATGATGATTTATGTGGGTTTATTTTACCTGCTTCTTTGCTGAAGTTATTGTTTTAAGTAATTTTTAGTTGATTTTCTCAGGCTCTCTAAGTTTAATATCATATCATCTGCTAAGAGTGAAAGTTTTGTTTCCTCATTGTCTATTCAGACTCAATTCCTTTTTCATCTTTTATTGTTAAACTAATGTTTCTAATACAATATTGAATATTTTGCTGATAATGGGCATGATTTTTTCGCCCCTGAACTTATTGGAAGTGTTGCTAATTTATTACCTTTATATATAATGCTCAGATAGATACTGCTTAACATTTTAAGGGGAAAAAACCCTCCATTTATTTATATAAATTCTAGTCTTGTTTAATAGGAATTGGTTTTGCATTTTTATCAAAAGTATTTTTCAGCATCTATTGAGGTAATTATATGGTTTCTGTTAATTTGGTTATTGATGTGATCAGTTATATTGATTGTTTTTCTTATATAGAACATCCCAGACTAATTGTTATAAATACTACCTGATTATGAATTAATTTCATAGTAATTAATTTCTGTAATCTTGCTGCTAAAGCACCATCACTTTAATGATCAATGTCAAAGTATATTCCTTTTTTTAATATTTTAAATTTTTCTTTAATTTATTTATACATTACTAAAATATTCTTGTTTAAGAGTAAACATTATACACCTTCCCTCACAAAAATATAAAACCTCATGAGAAAAAAAGTAAAAGAAAGAGAAAAAATGTGGTTCAGTCTGTGTTCTGAAACTATCAGCTCTGTCTCGGCTGGATCACTTTCTTTAACATAAGTCCATCATTGTGGTTACTTCCATATTTTCTACAGTTGTTGTTGCCGATTGTAATTTCCTCTACCCATTTCTACCCACCACCTATTATATTTTCTCTCTCCTTCGGGGGCAGCCAAGTGGTATTTCAGACAGAGCACCAGTCCTGGGGTCAAGAGGCTCCAAGCCCAAATCCCACCCCAGAGACCCAGCAACACTGGCTGCATTGTCCTGGACAGGCCACCCAATCCCAACACATTGCAAAAATTAAAAAATAAAATGTGGTATATCTAACTATTCTCTCCTAGGATCTACCCTCTCCTCTATCACCCACCCCCACTTCCCTCCACCTGTGCCTCTTCTTTCTTTTTTCTTCTGGATGTCTATACCATTTTGAATATGTATGGTATTTCCTCTCTCTATAAAAAAAACTCCTTCTACCTGCTCTATTAATGGAGAAAGTTCAAATGAGTATTATCAGTATCATATTTCCATGAAGGAATACATGCAGTTCATCATCATTTCCCTCATAATTTACCTTTCTTGTCCACTCTCGATTCTTCATCTGAGGCCTGTACTTGAAGATCAAACTTTCTGTTCAGCTATGATCATTTCAACAGGAGCATTTGAAATTCCCCTGTGTCATTGAAAGTCCATCTTTACCCCTGGAAGAGGATGTTCAGTTTTGCTGGGTAGTTGATTCCTGGAGGCATTTCAAACTCTTTTGCTTCTGGAATTTTAAATTCCAAGTTCTAAAAGCCCTTAATCTAGTTGCTGCTAAATCCTGTATAATCCTGACTGCAGCCCCACGATATTTGAATTGTGTCCTTCTGGATGCATCTAATATTTTTCTCTTGGACTTGGGAATTCTGAAACTTGGCTATAATATTACTGGGGATTGGGTTTTCTTGGAACCCTTTCTGGGGGAGATCAATGAATTCTCTCAAATTCTATTTTACCCTCTGCTCCTAGGTTATCAAGGCAATTCTCCTGTAGAAATTCCTTTAAAATGAGTTCAAGGCTCTTTTCCTGATCAAGAGTTTCAGGTAACCCAATAATTTTTAAATTATCTTTTCTAGATCTATTTTCCTGATCAATTGTTTTTTAATGAGATATTTCATGTTTTTTTTCTAATTTTTCATTCTTTTGATTTTGAAGTATTGTGTCTTGATTTCTTGCAAAGTCATCAGCTTCATTTAGCTCCGTTCTACATCTGAAGGATTTGTTTTCCTCAGAGATCTTTCTTATCTCCTTTTCCATTTGGCCAATTTTGCTTTTTGAAAGCATTCTTCTTTGCAATGAACTGTTTTATCCATTTGATCTAAACTGGTTTT
This sequence comes from Macrotis lagotis, assembly GCF_037893015.1. NCBI lineage: Eukaryota > Metazoa > Chordata > Mammalia > Peramelemorphia > Peramelidae > Macrotis > Macrotis lagotis. The sequence continues at coordinate 148,988,366 of NC_133664.1, forward strand.
TAACATGTGATTTTCTTCAGCATTTTTTGGGGGGAGGGATCTCTTTGACTAAGCTCCTGACTTCATTTTCATATTTTTCCTGCATATCTTTCATTTCTTTTCCAAATTTTTCTTCTATCTCCCTTACCTGATTTTCAAAACCTTTTATGATTTCTGTCACAGCCTGAGTCCAACTTCTATATTTCTTGGAGTCTTTAGAGGCAGAAGCTTGGACTTTCTTACCTTCTGATTGTGTAATTTGTTCTTTGATGGGACCTAAGTAATTTCTATGGTCAGGTTCCTTTTTTTCTGTTTACCCATTTCCCAGCCTCTGTCTGTTTTGGGGGTGCTTCCTGAGCTTTTGAGTATTATTGGGACACTCCCCCCAACAAGGAACTTAGTGTGTGAGACCCTGACTTGACTACAAACTCTGCCTCAGATAGACCTTAATAGTCTCCCTCCACTCCCTTGCCTTCTGTGGACTGAGCACTCAGGGAGCAGTTGCCTGAAGGCTCATGATGGTTGGCTCCATGGGCCTGCTTCTGTTTAGTGGGATGTGAGCTGCAGATGTGTCTGCTGAGTGGTCTGGGCTTTGAACTTTCTGGAAGTGGTCTCTCTGCTGATCTTCCCAGTTTGACCTGGTGCTCCCTGGGATGCAGGTCAAGAAACTGTTTCTACTGCTGGTGTCAGGCTCACCCAAGCATACTGTGGCTATTCCCAGGAGGTTGAAGTTCCTTCACTCTGGCAGGATACTGCTACTCCAACCTAGTGGAACAGAGTTTTCCACTATTTTCCAGGTTATTTTGGGGTGGAGAATTGCTTCACTGGATCTTTCTGTGGGTTCTTTCTCTTAAAATATTAATTAGAATCATGATTTTAAGGTTTTTGAAATATTTTTGAAGAGAGCACCTAAGAGAGGCCTTTTTCCTTTAGCCATCTTGGTTCTGTCCCCCCCAAAGTATATTTCTTTTAACTATCCTGAGAAATATCAAGTCTCAAGAGTTACACATCATGTCTTCCTATGTATCGATGTTTTCATTTTAATGTTATTTTTCTTCAAAAAAAGATGAAAATCAGGGCAAAGACCTAAGATGTTATCACATTCAAAGAGAGTTTCTTTCAGGATAAAAGATACAGAAACATAGCAGGTAGAAACTTCCTTGACTCTACTTTTGTAATCTCATAGTTGCTAATCCTTTTTTAATTTCCATCATATTGTTATGTGATTTTTTTCCCTTATACTTTTTCTTTAGAATTATTTTTTACTTTGTTTTTACCTTTCTCTATTACATTGTAGTATCCATTTACCAAACTCTTGAAATGTTTCTTCTAGATACGAGAGCATAATGAAATTACATTCTATTAGATTTTAATTTAACATACTATAATTTGCGATTTTTCGTGGAAGTTTTATCTCACAACTGGTATGAAATTCCTTATATGCAAATGTTCTCCTAAAGATCCCTTGAAACTCTGATTTTAAATTGACTTGTAATTTGTAGTGAATGATTACTAGTCCAGTTTCCTTGAGAACCACGCACACACTCACATACATTTAAGAATAAATTCATACTCATTCACACAGACACGTATGCACTCTGAATACACTCTGAGATATTTGACTTAGAAACACACTGAGAAAATACATGACTTGTGCATGCTTCACACTCCCTTCTATCATTTGTAATGCTCATTCTTACTAACTTCTGATGAGCTACTGCTTCATTCAGTATACAGAAATAGAGCAAAGAAATATTGAGTTCTTTGGAAAATTCATTTATTTCATGACTCATATTATCAGGAAAATGACATGGGGTTAAAACTATTCTGAATTAACTAGATAGCAAAATTTATTTGAATACCAATGTTAAAACATAATTTAGTCTTTAATTTCTAGATGATCCCTTTAAGTCATTTTTCTTTACACTTAATATTGTTGATTCTTCTCTTCAAATTCCATCCTAACAGGCAAGTTTTACTTTTGAGATTCTATCTTAGAAGATACATGTGTGGGCATGCCTGCATATGTATATTTGTATATGATGTTGTTGAAGATTTCTAATTGTTAAACAAATTACTTATCTGACATGTAGCACAATGAATATGTCAGTTTGGAAGAAATGGAAAAAATAGCAACTTTAATGGAAATACAAAAAGTACAAAAGGGTTCTTCATATGAAAACACAAAAGTAGCAAAATATAAAAAAATAAATACAAATAATTGCCAATCAAGCCACCACCTTCAGAAAATTTGTTCACTGGAGATAAAATGAAATTAATCATAATTGATATAGAAAAGAGAATTGTATATATTTCATTATCCATTGAAATAAATGTTTTTCTGACAAAATAGTCAATGAAATTTGGATTAGGGAAACATTTTTAATGAAAAAGACATACTGCCAGATGGTTTCTTGGCAAAAGAAAAAATCAAGTTAATTAAACTGTCATGGGATAGTTCAATTTAGTAAAGTGCACTTTAGCAAATTCTCCTTGGGAAGGGTGAAGGAATACAGGTGGATATTGGATGAGAATCATATCAAGGTTTCATAACCTAATGAATTATAAAATTTTGTTTTTTCTAGTCTTATTTTCTTTTGAAAACATTATTTATTTAAGGCAATGGAGTTAAGAGTGACTTGTGCATGATCACACAACAAGGCAATTATTAAGTGTCTGGGGTTAAATTTGAATTCAAGTTCTCCTGACTACAGGGCTGGTGCTCTATTCACTATGCCACCTAACTGCCCCTTCTAGGTTTATTTTCATTAAATACATACAGAAAATTAATCTTGAAAGAAATTTCATCTCCACATTATAAATGTACCTTTTATGAAATTTATGAATATATTATTCTTTCAGAAACATAACTTACAGTGATATTATTACTGGTTCTCATGTTTGTGTAAAGCAAATTATGTTTTTTCCCATATTGCTCAAACTACATGGAACTAGGTTTTTATGGAACTTTCTCAAGATTAGTGTCACTAGAAAGTTGCTGCCATTTACTGGCATGGTGTGAGCAATGATTAGACTCCTTGGAGACAATGCAAGGAAATTCTTCATTATAATTTTTAGTTAAACAGATCTATTTGTGGTAGTCAGGAGCCTTCCTGACCTGCTTCCCTTCACTAAAATTATTAGGTAAACAAGAATTCAAAATCAGAGCTTAATAGTATGTTCTTAAATTCACTTTAGGAATCGAATTTGAAATATATGATAGACACTGATTTCCATTGTCCAAGCAGTTAGACTTACAAGACTGAGAGTAACATGCTTATGTTTCAATTGAAAAAGATTTTTGAACAATAGCTATATTACTAATAGCACTAGAGTTTGAATTAATTCTTGTCTTTCTAACTGGATGATAAAGTTTTTTGAGAGAGAGTGATACATGCTACTTTTAGTTTTTTTTTTTATTGTGTTTCCCTAAAGTCTGAATGGAAAGTAAAGATTCAATATAATGTCCATCAAATTATTATAACTAACCATTACACACATGTACTTTGGCAAGGAAATAGTGATAATGATCACTGACATTAATATTGTATTTTATCTCATTTGATCATGAAAATAAACTTGGGCAGGATATATGACAGGTCCTATTTATCTTACGTATGAGAAAAATGAGGCTCAAATCTAGAAAATAATACTATAACCACATAAAAATTAACTGTCAGAGGCATGATTTGAGCAGAGATCTAGTGCACAGATCTAGAATTATCTTGTGTGCCTCTTCAGAGAACAATGGTTTGTGTTTTGTTTTGCTTGTTTTGTTTTTTGTGATTGATGAAATACTTAGTACTATTCAAGGTACTTTTTTTTTCATTTTTAAAGCTTTTAAAATCTTTCTTTCTTATAATTCATTGGGAAATTGTATTGTTAGACATTAACTAGAATAATGAGTGTACCCATAAGTATGCAACCTTATGTACATAGAAAGATTGCTAAAATGCAAATGATCATTCACATTCATTGATAAAAGTTCATTTTATATATGCAGATAATACCTTGTTTTAGCTTATTATTTTCTGAAATGCTGAGAGAGCTTGGAAAAAGAAAACTGTGGTTTTATGCTTCTTATAGCAACTTTGTATCTCATGTATCTCTCTCCTTCACCTTGACCAAGAACTATCCCATATAACTAGCAATGGTAATCTGCTTTTATCATATGAGGAAAAATAGAACAAAATAATATTTTAAGCTATATATATTTAAATATATATATATATATAAACTTTACATATATTTTATATATATATATATATACATATATATAAATCACAAACCATTTTAGTTCTTTTATTTCCTCCTAGTAGCATCAAGTACAGGGCTAGAGGATGGGGAGGGGGAATAAATAGTAAATATTCAAAATAATTCATAAAATATTCATTATTACATAAGAATATTATCAGATGTGAAAATATTTCACACATGAAAATAATTGATCACGAGTTTTTTTCCTTGATTTTTATCTATTTCTTTGGTATATCTAGGAAGGAAAATGGCAGATCCCTGAAATTAAATGTATAATTAAAGCTAGGGAATCTTTTTCCAAAATGCATCCTCTTAAGTAGACATTTTGAAAATTCAAACAACAAAATTAAAATTCAACAAGGAAGATGATGATTCTAAGAGACATCAAGAAATATTACCAAGTCAAAAGAATGAAGAGTAGAGAAAATGTGAATATCATAAGAAGAAACAACTGACCTGGAAAATAGAACAAGAAAAATGAAGGGTTTTTTTCTTTATTGATAGAGTGCAAAATTGAAATTGAAACAATATACTTACTACCTCATCAAAGATATCCCCAAATAAAAACTCTCAGGGATATTATATGTAAGTTTCAGAGCTCCTTGATTGAAGAGAAAATGTTAAGCAGTCCAAAAGAAATCATAAGGGGCAGCAAGGTGAAATAATGAATAGCGTCTGAGTCCTGGAGTCAGGACAACCTGCATCCAAATCAGGCCTCAGACACTTAATACTTGCTTAATTAACTGTGTGACCTTGGGCAAGTCCCTTAACCCCATTGCCCTGCAAAAACCCCCAAACAAAAAAAAGAAGACAAAGAAAAGCCAAGTATATTGAAATATTGTGCAATCACAGTCAAGATCATACAAGATTTGAAAAGCTTCTACATGAAACAATGTAGGACTTGGAACATGCTATTCCAAAAACAATGAAGTAAGGATTACAACCAAAATAAGCTACCTCTAAAACTAATTATAACCCCATGAGAGGTGAAAATAGACATTTAATGTTATAAAGAACTTTTAAGCATTTCTGATGATAACAATAAGAAAATCTAACGGAAGACTCAAAAACCATAAAAAGGAAAAGATAAAATAATAATCATAAATCATTTCAATAAACTTAAACTCTTTCCACTTTTATAAAAAAAAAACACATGTGCGATTATTAGGGTAGTTTAAAAAAGAGTATATACAGAGAAAGGACATGGATATGAGTCAATTCGTTTGAAATGATATCCGAAAAGAATTTGTTAGGATTTTTTTTGTCCTTAATTTTCTAAGAAGCCTTATTGACATTACAAATGAGGAGATCTAAGTAAGGCAAAGCTGTACAGTCTCCAGTCTAATTCTGTCTTACTGTGTCATTGAAGTTCAGTGTAGGACAAAAATCAAAAGTGGTCCATAGAGTCAGTTGTTCTGCCTTCGTGACAATTGTAACATACTGTTCTAATCTGCCTATTCCACCACAGAAAGTACTTTACATGCTTTTTTGTAGTCATATCCCTCACTCACTAATCAGTTTCAGACCTGTTAGGGAAGCCTCTAAACCTCGTTAACCCATCTGAAAATGGATGAAGTTTTACCTGGCTGCACCTCCTGCACATTGGAACCACAAATGAGAATTCAATGAATCAAGTGGATGGCAAAAGTGGATAAGCATCTCTGAAATATTTCCAGCAAGCCCTCCAATCATAGATTTTACCTCTCTGGAAAATTCCATGCACTGGCAGAGGGGAGGAAAGGAGAAATAAAATGAATGACTTTCTTGTAAGGGAATGCTTTTTATTGGAGAGACATGGGACCTGATAGACAACAGATAATGCTTGAAACTCACTCAGAATTAGCTCAAGAAGAGAAAAATGTCAGATATACACACATACACACACACACATGCATCTATATCTATATCTATATCTATCTATCTATCTATCTATATATATATATGGGTATTTATATATGGGGGTATATGTATATGATATATGTTTGTATGAGTATATATGACAGATACAATTATGAATTGTTGTTTGAATAGTGAACTGGTCCAAACTATTTAGAATGAAGACTACAGGTTATAATACTGTTCATATCCACTAACCCAATAATATGATTAATGAATTTGAATTCCCAAAAAATTCAAGAGGAAATGAAAGAGAATCTTTATGTACAAACATATTTGTAGCAACTGTTTTCGGTGTGGTAAAGAATTGTACTCAAGTAATGGGAACATTTATCAGAAGAGAAATGAAAGGGCAAGTTGTAGCACATGATTGTGTTGTGCTACAATTGTCCTAAAGGAATTGACAAATAAAATGCTTTCAGAAAATCTTGTCAATTCCTTTATGAATTGATGCAAAGTGAATGCAAAGTGAGAGCATTATGCATAGTAATAGTCATTTAGTGATGTTATTATTTGTTATTGTGTTCATTTGCTTGTTATTCTGTTTAGTATAATCATTTAAGGCAATCTAAGAAAAAAGAACTTGTGATAAAATCATACTAAAGCCCTCTAGACTGTGAATTGAAGAAATCTGAGTAAAAACTGAAGTACAATTTTTCATTTTTTCTTTCTTTGTTTTAAAAAATAGGTAATATGCAAATATGTTTGCAAGATGTCACATGCATATATGATATATTTATTGCCTTCTCAGTTGATGGAGGAAGGCATTGAAGAGAGGGGGAGTTATTGGTACTTGAAATTTAAAAAGAAAGAGAAATAAAATTGAATGAAAAATCTGGAATTTTTTTATTTATGAATATATAAATGAATGACTGACTAAAATTTATTCTATGAAATAGGTTATCTCCTATATGAGTTAACTCAAGAATAATGTAATTTGAGTCTGAAAGGAATTTTATGCATCATTTTATTCAATCCATTTACTTGATAAAATACAACTAATCCACAAAGGCTTAAGTGACTCATACAAGTTCCCACAGGATTAATGACAAACCCATATCTCTAAGTACAGAGATCTCTGCAGTACTTAATACTATAAAGATGATTTCAAGGACATAGTTTCTAATTCACAATGATACTTTTGTAATAGTTTATGTGTAGTATCACCTAAGTGAAAGCAAATCCTTTCTTTAAAAATCTAATGCTAGCCGATTCATTAATAAACACAGTCCTTCATCCAGAAATTTAGACTATAAGCCATCTTGCCTCATAGTTCTATTCAACTCTTAGCTAGGTTTGTGAACACATCATTCAATTGGACAGCTTAGATACTTTAAATATATTGATATTTCATGGATAATAGTGTACCACATAGAACTTTTGAGGTAGACACAAGATAGCAGGCTGAAGCTAAACATGGTCCTAGAGGTTTCCCCTACCAAAGATAAATGAAGCCTCTAATCTGATATTCGCACTACAGATCCCACCAAGAAAAAGAGAAGATTCAAAGAAGTTTTCAACTGTGGATTTTGTGGGGGATTTTAATGGAATGTATTCAGGGGAAAGGAGGAAGTAAAGTACATAAGGTGGGTAAGTAGGGAAAGTCAGCAGAAGGCTTTTAGCTAAAGTGCAATCCAAATCCCAACAGCTTAATAATAACTGAGGTTCTGGCAGCTAGATAGCAAGCCAGCAGGAAGTATCCCAACCACAAACAAAGTCTGAACTCTCAAAACACCAGTAAAAAGGATGGGACTAGCTCGGAAAAAATCCACTGTTAAATCAGAACCAGGACATAAAGGAGGAAAAACAAAAGGAAAAAAAAAAACCTCTTCAAAGGCAAAGTCTGGACAGCATAGGCAACAACTTGGCCAAGACCAAACCAGGGATCAGACCCCAACCCCAGCAAAATAAAAGCTTGAATCTAAACTGCATATACCCCAGGAGCAGAACTAAAATACCAAAGATGAACAAAAAACTTAAAAGAACAACTCACTATAGAAAACTACTTTTACAGACAAAGATTTGACATTGCTATGCCATTTCTGAAAAAGACAGCAGTGAAAAATCATTCACAGGGGAAGCATCAAAACAGTCTATAAATTGGACTCAAATACAAAAGTTCATCAAAGCACTTAAAAAACAATTAAAAAGAGAGGAAGAAGAAAAATGAAAAAAAAAGAAATGAAAATCATGCAGGAAAATTTTGAAAACTTGGTCAAAGAAATCAACTCTGTTAAAAGTAAAAGTAATCAACTAGAAAATGAAAAACTAAAGCTAATTGAAGAAAATAAAATCCTAAAAATTAGAATTGAACAATTAGAAACCAATGAATCTACAAGACTACAAGATTCCATCAAAGAAAATAAAAAGGCTGAAAAAATTGGAGAAAATGTTTCTAGAGAAAGCCTAATGACCTGGAAAATTGATCCAGGAGAGACAATCTACAAATCCTCTGACTACTAGAAAACCTGGACCAACAAAAGAACCTGGGAAATGTTATGCAGAGAATTATAAGTGATAACTGATCAAATCTCCTAGAAGAAGATAACAATATAACCATTGAAAGAATCCACAAAACCTCCTCCAGAAAGATAACCCAGGATAAAAACACCAAGGACTATAATAGCCAAATTGCAGAACACTCAAAAAACGGAGAGAATATTGCAAGGAGCAAAAAGAAAACAATTCAAATGTAAAGGTAACACAATCAGACTAACACAGCACCTATCAGCCTCAACATAGTAGCATCAGAAGAACTGGAATAACATAGTTTGAAGAGATAAAGATTTGCATTTACAATCCAGCATGTACTGTCCTGCAAAATTCAGTATATGCTGTCAGGGGAAAAAATATGGATGTCCAATGACATAGAAGACTTCCAGAATTTCCTGACACACAGACCAGACTGAACAGAGGAATCATTCAAAAAATACATGATCAAAGAGTTACATTAAAAAAGGTAAATTAAAAGGGGACAGAATAAAAACCAAAACTGCTTTAAACAAATGTCGGTCAACTTGCAAATTCAAATTCAAATTTCAAAGATTCAAATAAAAAAATTCAAATTCAAATATAAAAGAAATAACACTTCTAATTCTTTAGAAATTTTGCATCTAAAGGGAAAATTAGAGGGTAAAGTATAATTAAAGAGAATGAACCTAAATGATATGGGCACAGTTGGGTCTTGTCTCTCAATTGAAGAGGTCCAAGATGACATCACTAAGAGGCAAAATGTCCTGAAAAAAAAAGCAGGGATGTTAACTTTAACTAAAATATTTCATTATAGTTTGATTCATTTTAATCACAGGTTGCTAAACACCATGTCTAATGTGGCATCATAAACTGCATGGACCTGAGACAGTGTCTCTGTTGCTTACAATCATTTCTGAAGTTCTCATGTGAGACCTCCAGAACCTCCTAGCACTTAAAGATCTTTAAGATTCTTTTAGTAAATTAGATTAGGGTTTGGCTTAACCAATGCTTCTCTTAACAAAGGATTAAGTACCCTGGGTGGGGAGGGTACAGTGGGAGAGAAATGTGCCTTGCTACATTTAACAACATTTTAAATATCCTGGGTGGGGAGGAGAGTCCGTAAAGTGTGAAAGAAAATAGTTGTTGGGGAGGGGCAATTATTGGGATTTCTAGAGAAAATTAATGACCTGGAAAATTGATCCAGGAGAGACAATCTACAAATTATCTGAAAAAGATTATTAAGAAAAGTATGGGTTTGGATGATACCTTGCTTCCCAAGAAAGATTGTGTGTACTTCAAAGATACTTGAAAAAGGGGTAAGGTTAAAAAATAATTATAATTATAATTTGATGCAATTTTTGTCAATGCTGCTTATCAAGCAATCAAGTAAACAAACTAAGATGATAGCTTGTAAACAATAGTTGATTAAGCAATCAAATAATCAAACTGTGATTGATGATATCTGATCAATAATATTAGACAAATAGATAACACCAAGGGAAGAGGTGCAGAGATTTATAATTTTAGAGGGAAAGACAGGAGAATATAAATACTGAATAAATTCTATTCACTAGATTTAGGCCAGTGAGAGAATAGGATACATTTTCATTTGGCTTTAAAAACATAACTTAATCAATTGGGGGGGGGGTACTTGGTAAGGTAGTAAAGCTTTTAGTGAGGAGGAATGAGAGAAAAGGAAAGAGATAAATATAAATGGAGAAAGTTAGCATGAAGGGAAATACAGAAATAGTCATCTTAACTTTAAAGATGAATGGGATGAACTGTCCCATAAAATGGAAGTGGATAGCAGAATGGAAACCATATCTTCTTAAAAAGCACTATTGGTAATGAAACGCTATCATTACCAAACATGTATGCACCTAATGGTATAGCATACAGATTCCTAGAGGAAAGGCTAAGTAAATTACAGGGAGCCATAGACAGCAAAGCTTTAATAATGGGAGACTTCAATCTCCCTCTTTTACAACTAGATAAATTTAATAATAAAATAAACAAGAAGGAAAGTAAGAAGGTGAACAAAATTTTACAAAATTTAAATATGATAGAGCTCTGAAGAAAACTTAATTGGGATAGAAGAGAATATACCTTTTTCTTGGCAGCACATGGCCCCTACAAAAATATTCATCATGTACTAGAGTAGAAAAATCTATAATCAAGTGCAGAAAGGTAGAAAAAATAAAGACACACCACTCAGACCATGATGCAATAAGAATTAAATGTAAAAAAGGGTCAGGGAAAGATAAATCAAGAAATAATTAGAAATAAAATAACTTTATCTTAAATAATGGATGGATCAAACATCAAAAATAATGAGAAATTGTACCAAAATCTATGGGATGTAGCCAAGGAAGTTTGAGGGGAAACCTTCTATGTCTAAATACCTATATGAATAAAATAGAGAAAAAAGAGATCAATGAATTGGGTATGCAACTATAAAAGCTAGATAAAGAACAAATTAAACATCCCCAATAAAATGACATATTATAAATTCTGAAAATCATGGGAGAGATTAATAAAATGGAAAGCAAGAAAACTATTGAACTCATAAATAAAACTAAGAGTTGGTTTTTATGAAAAAAGCCAATAAAATAGACAAATCTCTGGTTAATCTTATTTTTAAAAAAGAAAGAAGATAAACAAATTACCAATATCAAATATGAAAAGTGTGAACTAACTACCAATGAAGAGGGAATTAAAGAGATAATTCAGAGTTACTTTCCTTAACTGCTTGCCAATAAATTGGATAACTTGAGTGAAATGGAGTAATATTTACAAAAATGCAAACTGCTTAGTCTAACAGAAAAATGAATAAATTACTTAAATAACCCCATTTCAGAGAAAGAATTTGAATAGATCATCAATAAACTCCCTAAGAGAAGGTTCCAGGTTCAGATAGATTTACAAGTTAATTCTACTAAACATTTAAGGAACAATTACTTCCTATTCTACATAAACTACATGAAAAAATAGAAGAGTAAGGAGTTCTATCAAACTCCTTTTATCACAGCAACATGAAACAAGGAAGTATTAAAACAAAGTAAATTATCAACCAATTTCCCTAATGAATTTTTATGCAAAAATCTTAAATAAAATTTTAGCAATGAGACTACAGCAAGGTGTTACCAGGATAAGACATCACAATCAGGTTGGATTTATACCAGGCAGGCAGGGATGTTTCAACATTAGGAAAATACTCAATATAATTAAACATGTCAACAGTAATATCAACAGAAATATCGCAATAGCTGCTGAAAAACCTTTGCTAAAAATACATCCATTTCTATTAAAAAACACTAGAAAGTATAAGAATGCATGGAATTTTGCTTAAAATACTAAACATTATCTACCTAAAACCATCGACAAATATTTCAGGTAATAGAAATAAACTTGGAGCACTTCCAGTAAAATCAGGGTTGCAATAACGATGCCTATCATCACCTTTACTATTCAATATAGTATTAGAAATGCTAGCATTAGCAATAAGAGAAGAAAAAGAAAGTGAAGGAATTTTGAATTGGCAGTGAGGAACAAAACTTTCACTCTTTGCAGATGATATATTAGTATAATACCTAGAGAACTGGAGAAAATAATCTAAAAAACTCATTGAAATAAATAACAAATTCAGCAAAGTAGCAGAATATTAAATAAACTCACATAAATCATCAGCATTTCTATATGTGAACAACGAAGCCCAAGAGTGAGAGACAGAAAGAGAAACTGCATTTAAAATAACTGTAGACAATATTGAATACATGGAAATCTACCTCCCAAGACAAAACCCAAAATTGTATGAACACAATTATAAAGCCCTCCTCAACCAAATAAAGTTAAATCTAAATAATTGGAAAAATGCCAACTGTCCATGATTAGGTCAAGCTAATATAAATATGACAATTCTACTCAAATCAAATTACTTATTCAGTGCCATACCACTCAAACTACCAAATAACTGCTTCAGTGAGCTAGAAAAAATACTAACAAAATTCATGTGGAACAACCCAAGGACAAGAATAGCAAGGGGAAATGTTGAGAAAAATTTTAAGGAAAGTATCCTAGCTCTACCAGTTCTAAAACTGTACTATGAAGCAGCAGTCATAAACTGCCTGGTACTGGTTAAGAAATAGTGTAATGGATCAGTATATTAGGATATGTTCAGAAGAAACTACAGTAAATGAATACAGTAATCTGCTATTTGATATACCCAAAGACATCAGCCTCTGGGATAAGAACTCACTATATGAGAAAAATTGTTAGGAAAACTGGAAAATAATATGGCAAAAACTAGGCATAGATCCACATCTCACACCCTATACCAAAATAAGATCAAAATGGGACAATATTTACACATAAAGAGTGATACCATAGATAAATTAATAGATTAAAAAAAATACTCTCTCTATCTGATAGATGGAAATTGGATAAATTCATGACCAAACAAGAATTAGAGCACATTATAAACTCCAAAAATGAATGATTTTTACTATATAAAATTAAAAAGTCTGTGCACTAATCAAATCAATGCTGCCAAAATTAGAAGAAAAACAATAAGGTGGGGAATGATCTTCACAACCAGGATTTCTGATAAAGGTCTCAGTTCTAAAATATATAGAGAATTGAATCAAATTTATAAGATCACAAGTCATTTCCCAATTGATTAATGGTCAAAGGATATGAACAGACAATTTTCAATTGAAGAATTTAAATCTATATATAATCAAATGGGAAAAAAAGCTACAAATCACTACTGATTAGAGAAATGCAAATTAAAACAACATTGAGGTATCATCTCACATCTATCAGATTATTAAAGATGAGAAAAAAAGGAAGATGATCAATGATGGAGAGATTGTTGGAGAATGGGCTCACTGATACCTTGCTGATGGAGTTGTAAATGGATCCAAACTTTCTGGAGAGCAATATGGAACTATGTCCAAAGAGCAATAGAACTGTTCATACTCTTTGAACCAACAATTTCAATTCTAGTTCTACATCCAGAACAAATTGTAAAACAATGGGAATATTGCCACATGTTCCAAAATATTCATAGCATCTCTTTTTATTGTGGCAAAGAACTGGAAATTGAGGGGATGTCCATCAATTGGGCAATGGCAAAACATGCTATGGTACATGAATATATGGAATATTATTGTTCTTATAAAAACCATAAATGGTCAGACTCTAAGGGAAGTATGGAAACACTTATGGGTTCTGCTTCAGGTAGTAGAACCAAGAGAACAATTTACTGAACAACATTATGAGATGAACACCCTTGATGGAAGCAGCTACTCTTGACATTCCAAAGAGATAGGACAACTATATTGTACTGGCTAAGGATAATATTATCCCCAAACAGAGGAAGAAAAACAAGAAAAACAAAACAAAACACACACACACACACACACACACACACACACACACACACACAAACAGCCTACTAAATCTGATGAACGCTTCATAAATATCTCTTATGTATCTCTTTTCCTCAATCCAAATTCCTCATGTCCAAAATTACTAATTTGCAAATATGTTTAGCAAAATAAGTGTGTACAATGCTAACCTAAGTTTTCCCTTGAGGAGAGGAGGGTGGGAATTGAGGGTGGAGGGAAATTTGGAACTTGGAAATATTCATGCCCAAATGAATGAAAATAATTAAATAAAATTTAAAATTTACCAAAAAAAGTGAAACCCATTAAATGTCAATATTTTCCCGTACCCTGTTAAACAAATAGCCCCTCTATTTTTCTTACCATTGCAACCCTGAGATGACAAGTTTTTCAGTGCTTCTCATCAGAGGTAGCTTTCAGATTTTCCATGCCCACTGTGCATTTCATCATTAAGAAAGTAACAGAGCCTCCTAAATTAGAACCATAATCACTCAAAAGAGATTGGCTTGAGAAGCTATAATGGAAAAAATAAGTAAATGAAAACTGCTTATTGTCCAGATTTTCATTTGAAACATAAAAGTTCATATACACACATGTTTATATGTAACAAAAACATGCACAGATTATATATATATGTATATGTATATATTATATAAATTTATATGAAAATGTGTGCTTTTATACACAGATATATGAAAATGTACAGGTATATGTAGCCATAAATCTATCTTCCATATCTTATACAGATATTGCAAATGCACAATAGTCTAGACCTACATTTGAACAGTATCTTAAGAATAGGTCAAAATACCTTTGCACAATTGCATATTATTTTTTTAATAATCCCATTTCTTTCTGATATAAATCCATATATCCTTAGTTAAAATAGAGTACTGTGTAGATTATTTTATATTTATTTGTTGTTGTTGATATTCATAGTATAAGAGTATGCAAAGAATGAAAGTAAGAGAGTGATCCAAAGAGCAATGGAGATGCATTTGGTCAGCTTGAATAAACTATTATGGAATGTCTACATATATGATCTAAAATTTCTCTCTGGAAAATTCTTCAATTATATATTTTTGTCCACATAAGGGTGGAAGCAGACTAATTGCATATCTCTCAAGTTGATTGTATAAAAATTCATCTTCAGGATGGACCAAGGGGGAAAGTATGTTTCTGTCTGTAGCTGTGTCTTTGCCTGTGTGTCTCTGTGTGTCTGTGTGTGTGTCTGTGTGTGTGTGTTTGTGTGTGTGTGTCTAAACTTGTTAATAGAATATATATAATGGTGTATCTCTTCTAATCTTTTTGACTTATGGGAATTTGTCAAAAATCATCTCCACAGAGTAGTATTTTGTCGTCACACATTTCACAAGATAAAATACACATGACTAAGCATGAAAAGTTAAAATATTTACTTTTTTAAATTCCAAAAATCTAGGAAGCTGAAAAATAACAATTTTAATTCAAGATATAAAGTAAATTCAAATAAATCATGAGAAAACAAAGGAATGGGTGTTTATCAAACTTCAATAATATTGACACAATAATGCTCAAAAATTTTTTAAAATGTTCACAATTTTTAAAAGGATATTGACTGTCTAATCATGAAATACATTCGGATTAAAAGCTCATCTGTTTGTATAAAAAAATTGGTAAGAAATAATATGTCTGTCGTCAAATGACTGCATACTTTTGAACTGTAGACTTCCAATTGACATGGAGTTTGTTACTGCTCAGAAGTCATCATTGTGAAAAGTAGCAAGAAAAAAAAAGTGGCCTGGTGAGATAATCAGTAGAAGTTGATGAAAGTTGTTATTTAAATCAACAAAGCAGAAATATCAGACCATAGCCAACATTATTAGAGAAGGTTTCACAACAATAAGGACTTTAAGTATTCTTCTTTTCATGTTAATTTTGGGGATTCATGCTTAGCAACAAAGCAATTTTAAGAGTTATTTAAGCATGCAAGTACATACTGGTGAGTGGACCAATACTAATCACAGAAGAAATTGTTTCATATTTACTTGGGAAAAGAAGTTATGTCAAATCCTTTTCTATAAGAAGAGAAGTATAATTTTCTCAATTACATGTTGACCACCATAAGGTTTCTGCACCAGAATCATGAGAATTGAAAGAAATAGAAATTTTGTCTCATGATAATGAATTCATCTGTCATTGACAACATGTGCCATCCTTTGTTGCAGAAAAATAAGTACCTCTTTGTCATGCCATGTTCTCCATTTCTCCTTTAGATATGATGTTATACCACTATATCTAAGTTAATCATTAAGTATTTATTAAATTCTTATAAGATAGAATGAATAGAATGAATAAAACAATCTCTGCCCTCAAAGAACTTACCAGAGTAACATACATGAATAATAAGTTTATAAAATATAGATGTAAAATAAGCATAAGGCAGTTGCATATACAGAGAAAGCATAGCAAAATGGGATAAGAGGAAAGATTTTATCTAGAACGTTGTTTGAACTGAACCTTGAAGGAAATTAGAGATGAAATTGAAGTGAAGGAGTTCTAGACATGACACATATATGATGGAATGATGAGAAGTAGAGAGATTAGCTTAGATGGAGCATAGTTTGTAGAAATAATATATAATGAGAATGAAATATTGTACAGCAGAAATCAGCTAGTATCTCTCCAATTCTTTCCACACAGCCATATATGATGCCCTGTCTCCTCCAGCAAAAGAAAATTTTAAAATCAGTTTTTCTAGTGGCGTCTATTTAATAACTTCTTTGTGGAAAAAAAGAATATCTAACCTCTCACCTTCATTTCTGTTCATGCTTGTCAACAATTAAAAGACACATCAGAATCAGCAGCACAAATGGTAGTTCAGCAATTCTTGGTCAGTAATTTTCTCCCTAAGTTACAACAAGTAACACAGTTCATTGGAAGGATCATTAATTGATAAAGAAACTTTGCTTTTTCCTTCTCCCATATACCAAAGGAACATGAGAATTAAGAATAAAGAAAGATAGACTACATCCTAGGGAATATAACTTCAAGTTTTACAGAAATGAGATCTTGAGTAGCTAATATTGCTGATAATTTTGCGTGTCTATTTTGCGTGTAATTAACAGCAAACATCAAATAAAATATGAACCAAAATGTCATAGAATGTCAATTCTAGCAGTAGCTAAAAATCTAAAGAAAGATCAGAAAAATAATGGGGGAAATTCCATTTATAGGACAAAAGCAATGGCAACTTGGGTTTTAGTGATTTTGGGGTGGGGCACAATTGGTTGCATAACATATATTGCAACAAAACTGTTCTTGCACTGGTACTTTCACTAATATTAACTTGGAAGTGTGTGTAAATTGACAAGTAAAATTCTTCTCCAGATTCAAGCTACACCAACCAGGCCCCAGCAAACACAATAACACTGATGGTCATTTATAGCTGCTTTTATTACTATATATGTATATATATATAATATGTATGTGTTTAAGAACTCCTCTTGAAATCCTTTGAAAATATGAAAAGCTTTGTCTCTTAAAAATTCAGGTTGTCAGAAACCAACAAAACTATACATGCTGAACCCCTCATTACAACAATATTTTCTCCTTGCTGTCAACATGCAAAATGAAGAAATATCAGACAAAAATTGTGATATTCTAAATAAGTATGATTATGATCATGTTTTCTAAACAGAAAGGATTTTGATTGACCCTGTTTTGAGTGAAAATATTTTTAATACTCAAAAATCTGTTAACTAAAATAAACTGTGATTATTTAAATATCCAGAGCACAAACCTCTTCAGTATTGTTATTTGTATGCCACATGCCTTGCTGATCTATATGTTCTCAACATATGACCCTTAAACAATGGGTTTCTGTTATATATGTCTTCACAGCACATTCCCATGCCACACTTATTCCCCAAAGTTTGCTTTTCATATTTGTTCTCTAGTAATTTGTGTTCTCTTCTCTAATGCCTTGGGAAAAACTTTTATTAATAATGGGATTGATTCTTGGCACTTCATTTATTTTCTCATGATTAAAATGTCTGGTAAAAGTAAACTGGTAAGTGAGGGAATCAAACTAGATTTTTAGGGAATGCTAACTCATGAGAAATCTTAAGTCCTCTAATTCTGGGGTATTCCCCCAATAAAATCTAAATATCAGGGTTATAATAGTTCACCAGAAGCAATTAAGCATTTAACTTATGGCCCATAAGTGTTGTTCCTGAATTCAGAGTATCAAATGTTATATTACATGATCTCAGGAAAAAGGACAAAGGAAAATAAAAATGTATTTAAAATATAAAAGAATGACTCACAACTTCCAGTGTATTTCTATTTCAACATTAATTGAAGCACCTCTGTGAAGGTAATATGCAATTACTATTGGACAAAAATGAAAAAGACAACCTCCTTGAACTTGTGGAACTTCTTATATAATGAAGATAAAAGTGATAAGATATATATTTAAGTAATGACAGTGATGAGCCATTATTCATTTCAATTTGAAAAAAAAATCTTCTATTAAAAGGCAAATACCCAAGGGAAAATTAGAATAAATCAGTGAATCATGACTACATGTTAATTAGATTGACAACATTACTTTTCCTTCCCAAACTTTTGACTAAGTGCTTTGTTAGGACATCTGGAAGAGAAACTTTGCATAATGCTATCCCCAGATATGTCATTCTTCAATGTTCTTTCTGCTTAAAACATGGAAGACTCACTCCTTAAATCAAAGACAAAAGGAAACAAAGAAAGTTATTCCTAGGAAGTCATTTGCCAAAGCAGAATGACAGTCTCAGAAATGGGAATGATCTCAGAGATAATGTACTTCAACTCACATTGTTGTCCTATTTTCTATTTGGAAA
This sequence comes from Macrotis lagotis, assembly GCF_037893015.1. NCBI lineage: Eukaryota > Metazoa > Chordata > Mammalia > Peramelemorphia > Peramelidae > Macrotis > Macrotis lagotis. Next base: position 149,007,234 of record NC_133664.1, read on the forward strand.
TCTGATTATAAAATGGTGGCTTGAAACGAGCATGCTCCCAGAGCTTTTCCCTACCAAAGATAAATTTGACATTCAAACTACAGATCCCATGAAGAAAAAAGAGAAGATGCAAATAAGTTTTCAATTTTGACATCATGGAGGATCTTCAGTGAAGTTTCATCTCTTTTGGCAGAAAGGGAAAGTAAAGCCCAGGAGGCTGGAGATCAGGGAAAGCCAGCAGGAAGCATTTACCCACAGTGTAATCCAGGTTGTGACAACTTGACAACAGAAGAGGGCATGGCAGCTAGATAGCAAGCCAACAGGGAGGATCCCAACTGGAAAAAAAGTCTGAATTTTGGGAACATGGGGGGGGAGGGGGGAAGACAGGACTGGGTTGGAAACAAACCACTGCTAAGTCAGAACCTGGATATAAAGGAGGAAACAAACCTCTGCAAAAGCAAGGCCTAGATTGCATAGGCAACATCTTGTTCAACAACAAACCAGGGGAAGATGGAGTCAAGATGGCAGCATGAGAACAGTCTTTCCTAAGAGCTCTCTCAACAACATTCCAAAAACCTTACAATTATGGTTGTAACTAAATTTTCAAGAGACAGAACCCACAGAAAGATACAGAGAGGCAATTCTCCAGCCCAAGTTCACCTGGAAAATTGTGGGAAAGTTCTGATTCACGGGGTTGGAGGGGACAGTAGCACAGTCAGGATTATCGCTCTGGAGCAAAGGAACTCCAGTCTTCCAGAAACAGCCTACAGGACCCCTTGAGGCCTGGATCATGGGGAGTGCTGGATTCTGACAGCCAAAGCAGTTTCCTAACCTGGTAACTCAGGGAACACCACTTTGAAGATCAGCAGGGAAACCTCTACCAGAGTAAGTGAGAGCCAGAGTGGCTCTCAGCACAACTGCAGCTATCAGCATAGCTGTGACCTGAACAGCCCAAATCCCAGGAAACAGAAGCAGGTGAAAAAAAGCTACCTGGCAGCCACTCCCAGTGCCCAGCCCATGGAAGGTAAGGGGGGTGGGGAGAGATTGTTGAGGTCTCTCCTCTGGCCCTGGGACAGGACTCTGGGGCTTTGTCCATATTCAGACCCTGGTCTGGAGAGCAAAAGGCCTGGGATTACAATTCAGAATAAGTTACCCTGCAAAATTCAGCATATACTGCCAGGGGAAAAGATGGATGTTCACCAAAATAGAGTACTTTCAGAATTTCCTGACACAAAGAACAGAACTGAACCAAGAATTTAATTGCCAAACACAGAATTTTCATGATTTGCATAAAAAGGTAAATGGAAAGGGCAAGAAAAAAACAAAACAAAACAAATGTTACTCAAGACCATCAAATTGTATACAACCCCCAAAAGGGAATATATAACACTTCTAATTCTTTAGAACTTTACTTCTCTTAAGATAATTAAAGAATCAATTATAAGTGGAAAAAAAGAAATCTGATTATGATTAATTCTTTTTAATTCATATATCGTGCCATCTTTCCAATATACTGCCCTAATGTCTCATCCAGTTACAGGGATTCCTCAGTCAGGGTTACATGACCATAAGAACATGCCCAGAGGACCTCTTGCCTTACTGTAAACAGGCTTTCAGACCCTTAACCCATTTTGTCTTGGTTTATGCACCTCATCCCTTCATTGAGAATTTAAGACCTACTGTTATTGCCATCAAAATTTTACAGCAGATTCTTCATCTATATAATGAATGGGTCCAACTAAGGGATCTCTAAGGTATCATTGTTCTAAATCTATTGTTATTTCATCATCTGCTTCTTCATAGTCTTTGACCTCTTAACTAGTAGAAAAATGTGCTGCTCAAATAATTTAATGAGTTGCCAAAAAATCTCCACTATTGCACAATTATAGGAGACAATTATATACAAAAATGTGTTTCCTGGTCAACAACTTCTCATTTTGACATTAATTTTATGTTAAAAAAATTGTTTCAATTTAATGTAATTGACAAGATAGATCTACTTTATGTTTTGCAAGTATCTTTTAAAAGAACCAAAAGTTTGGAGTTGGTATTTTCCCTCTTGCCATACTTATCATAAAACATCAACTACAGATGATTAAAAATGCCAAAAGAGAATTTAATTTATAGGAATCAAATTAATAAAAAAGAAGCAACCAATAGGGGATATTTTTCCATTATCATTTTTGATAAGGGTATGATATTTACCAAATGCAGATAGTTAACAAAAGTATTACGTTAAGTCTAAAATACTTTAAAGGCTACTCAAATCACAAAAATTAAGAGAAATGCAAAGCAAATCTACTCTGGGATTTATCGTAAAACAAGATAATTGGAAATGATGATAAAAAATTGGAATATTCTATGATTGCGGCATTGAGAAAAGAGAAGCATGTTGATGAATATGTTAGTAAAATTGACAATTTGTCCACCTATTCTGTAGATGAATGTGGTGCCATACTAAGAATATATGAAAATGTCTATTTCCTTCAACCAAGGGATCTCATTTGTAACTATTTGAATACATACCTGTCTTGACAAAAGAAAGAGAGACAGGTATGATAAACAATGAAGAATTAAAAAAAACTAAAGTAGTAAACAACTGAAAGAAAGTATATGTTAATCAACTGAAGAATTTTATTAAAATATAACCAATTTTGACTTCAAAAAAGATATGATTATTTACCTTCCTGGCTTCTTTGCAGAAACATAGGATTATTAATTATGGGTTATTATCTATTTTATTTCTATTTTTGTTTGTTGCTTAAAGAACCTGGAGAAAACTGTAGATTTAATCAGATTTATTCCAAGACAAATTTATGTTATTTAATTTTAACTGGAGTCTCAGTATAGCAAAGGAATTATTTTACTTACTAGTATCTAGTTTATTCTCAATACCATGCCTTACGTGAATTTTCCATGTATTCCCTACTCTCCTCATCATCTTGTACCTCCTTTGCCCTTATCTCCATAGCTGAAAACCATACTTATACTTCATAGAGAAGCTAGAGACAAGTACCCTCAAATTCTTACTCTACTTTTCAATATCTAACTTAGTCAATGTCCCTATTCTCTCCTACTTTCCAACAAACTCTAAAGATATTTCTCTTTCCATTAAAGTCGGTCCCTCTTTTGGTATCCTTGATACAAACCATTCACATTTTCTCCAGAAGGTGGCCCTCAATTATTCTTGTCTTTAATATTTCTCTATTTATTAACACATCCATTGCAAATCCACATGCATAGTTTACATCAGAAATTGATAAAAACAAAAATAAACAAAATGATTTTGCTAGACATATTTCCATATTAGTCATGTTCTGAAATTAGAATCTGAACAAAAGGGACACACCATAAGAAAGGGAAAAAAAATTTAAAAAGTGAGATTAGTATGTATTAATTTGCATCCAGACTCTGAAGCTCTTTCTCTAGATATAGAGGTCATTTTTTCATCACAATTCTTTTGGAATTACCTTTGATCACTGTATTTCTGAGAAGAGTTAAATTTATCATATTGATCATCATGCAATACTCTTGTTACAGTGTACAGTGTCCTCCTCCTTCAATTATTTCTATAAGTCTATTCAGTTATTTCTGAAATCTACCTACTAAACATTTTTAATAGAACAAAAGTATTCCAATACAGTCATATAACACAATGCCATTCTGCAATTGATGGAAATCCCCTCAAATTCAGCCACTAAAAAAAGAACTGTTTTAAATACTTTTGTAAAAGTATGTACTTTATGTCTTTTTTATGATATCTTTAAGATATAGACCTAGCAGTATTACAGGTCCAAAAGTATGCACAGTATTATAGCCCTTGGGGCACAGTTCCAAATTTCTCTGTAGAATGATTGAATTAGTTCACAACGCAACAAAAGAATACATTGGGAGTCCCAGTTCTCCTATATCTCTTCCACCATTGATCATTTTCCTCTTTTGCCATTTTAACCCATCTAATAGATAGAATGTTTTAATTTGCATTTTTCTAAAGTACTTTTTCATAAGATTATAGATGGCTTATTTTCTTAATCTGAATATTGCCTGTTTATATCCTTTGATTATTTATCAGTGGGGGGATGACTTACATTCTTATAAATTTGAATAAATTCTCTATATATTTTTGAAATGAATCCTTTATCAAAAATATTTTCTGTGAAAATTGTGTTCCAAGTTTCTGCATTTATTTTTATCTTGATTGCATTGGTTTAATTTGTGCAAGAGGTTTTCAATTTAAAAGTCATCAAAATAAACATTTTGCATTTTTTAATTTTTCTCTATTACTTGTTTGTTTATAACACTTCTCCTCTTCATAGATATGACAAATAAACTATTCCTTCTTGTTGTATTTGGTTTATGATATTACCACTTAAATCTAAGTCCTGTGCCCATTTTGATCTTTTCTTGGTACAGTGTGAGAGATGTGGGCCTATGCCGAATTTCTGCTGTACTATTTTCCAGTTTTCCCAGGAATTTTTCTCAAATAATGAGCTCTATCTCAGAAGATGGAATCCTTAAGTTTATCAAACAGTAGATAACTGTTGTCATTTATTACTGCTTTTTTTATGTTCTTAATTTATTCCAGTGATCCACCACTCTATCCCTTAGTCAATATCAGAAAGTTTTGATGATTATCACTTTAAAAATATAGATTTATATCTTATATGGTTAGATTACCTTCTTTTGCATCTTTTTTTATTATTTCCCTAGATACATTTGAGATTTTATTCATCCAGATGAATTTTGTGCTATTTTTCATATCTCTAAAAAATAATTTAGTAGTCTAATTGGTATGATCCTAAATAAGTAATTTAATTTAGGTAAAATTGTCATTTTTATGGTTACCTTAGCCTAACAATGGGCAATTGAGAATTTTTTAATTCTTTAGATCTTATTTAAATTGTGCAAAAAGGTGTTTTGTAATTGTGTTCATATAGTTTCTGTCAGGTACACATCTATGTATTTTCTATTGTCTATAGTTACTTTAAATTGAATTTATCCTTCAATTCGTTTTTGCTGGATTTTATGGGTAATATATAGAAATGCTATGATTTATGTGGGTTTATTTTATATCTTGCAAATTTACTAGTTTTTTTTTTTAAAACAGTGTTTTATAGTTGTTTCAAAAAGTGTTTTGGAGTTGATTCTCCAGGTTATTTAAGCAAATCGTCATACCTTCTGCAAAGAGTGAGTTTTGCTACCTCTTTGTCTTTTCAAATTCCTTCAATTTCTTTTTCTTACTTTGTTGTTAAAAGTAATATTTTCCTACAATATTGAATAATAGTTTTGATAAAGTGCATCTTCCTTTCACTTCTGATCTTATTGGGAAAATTTCTAGCTTCTCTCTATTACATATAATGCTTTTAGATGTTTTAAGATAGATACTGTTTATCATTTTAAGGAAAACTCCACATGTCTATGCTCTTTTATGCTTCTAATAAGAATGGATGTTTTCTTTTGACAATTTTTTTTTCAGAATCTATTGAGATAATCATATGATTTATGCTAGTTTGTTATTGATTTAGTCAATTTTACTGATAGTTTTTCATTATTGAATAAGTCTTATATTCTTGCATAAATTTGAGCTAATCATAGTATTTTATCCTGATTGAAACGAGCTGTAATTTCTTTGCTAATATTTAAGTTTTTTCATTAATGTTCATTGAGGAAATAGATGTTATTTTCTTTTGTGATTTGTCTCTTCCTTCTTTAGTTGTCTGCACCATATTATGTCATTAAAACTATTTGACAGTAATACTTCACCTATTTTTTAACATATTTGTATAGGATTGGAATTAGTTGTTGCTTAAATATTTGGTAGAATTCATTTGCAATTTCATCTGACCCTGAAAATTTGTTCTTAGGGAGTTCATTGATGGATTGCTCCATTTGTTTTTCTGAAATAGAGTTTTTAAGCAATTAATTTACTTTTCTATTAATCTGGGCAATTTATGTTTTTGTAAACATTCACCCATTTTATTTAGATTTTCATTGTTATTGACATATATTTGGGTAAAAATATCACCAAATTTTTCCATTAATTTCTTCTTCACTGGTCAATTCAACTTTCTCATTTTTGATACTAATAATTTGAGTTTCTTCCTTTTTTAAAAGAAATACCAAATGTTCATAATTTTATTGTTCATTCATAAATCACTACTTAGTTTTATTAATTATCATAATAGCTTGCTTATAATTTTATTGATCTCCCCTTTAATTTTCAGGAATTGTTCGTTAAGTTGGCTTTTTAGTTGTTCTTTTTCTACCTATTTTACTGTCATACTCGATTGATCTCTTAATTTTCCATTTTATTCATGTACAAATTTGAGGATATATAAAATCCTGCAAGGAGCCAGAAAGAAAAAAACCTTAAGTACCAAAGAGCCACAGTAAGGATTACACAGGACTTGGTTGCAACAATATAAAGGGATCAAAGGGCCAGGAATGAGATATTCGGCAGAGCAAGGAAGCTTGGAATACAGCCAAGAATGCACTAACTGGCAAAGCTGAGCCTTCTTTTCCAGGGGGAAAAAATGGACATTTAATGAAATGGGAGACTTCCAAGATTTCATGATGGAAAGCCCAGAGTTAAATAGAAAATTTGGACATCAAACAGGAGGCCCAAGAGAAACATGAAATGTAAAAAAGAAAAACTGCTATTCAATAAGGTAAAACTGAATGTACACCCACTTGGGAGAAAGAGTCTCATAACTCTTGAGAGTTGTAAATATATTAGAGAGAATATACATAGCCAGAAGTGATGGACACTCATAACTTTTCTGTGACTCAGATAGAATGATTAAAAAAAAATACCTCCTTAAAAACAGGGCAGTAAGGAGAAGGGAGGTTGGAGGGAGACCTAGGGGTAAAACTCATTACATCAAGAGGTACAAAAGACCTATTGTTATTGAAGGGAAGAAGGGAGAAAGTGAGAAATACCTGAATCTTTATCTCATCAGATTTGGCTTAAAATGGACTTAGACACACTTAATCAAGTTAAGAAATTTAGCTTACCTTTCAAGCATTAAAAGGGGGAAAAAGGAGGGGACTGGGAAGGGGAGATAAAGGGGAACTAACAGAAGGAAGGGAAGAAGGGGAAAAGGGAAAGGGGAAAAAGGGGTGGGGGTTGATATAAGAGGGCAAACACACTGAAGATGATGATATTTAGAAACAAAACACTGGGGAATATGGATAAATAGAAAAAAGGGGGAAATGCAAACACAAGGAAGATAGCATGGAGGGCAATAAAGAGTTAGTAATTATAACTTCAGAGGTGAAAGGGATGAACTCTCTCCATTAAAACATAAGCGAATAGCGGAGTGGTTTAAAAACCAGAATCCTACAATATACTGCTTACAGAACCTCATTTGAAGCAGAGAGAGATACATATAGAGTAAAGGTAAAAGGTTAGAGCAAAAGATATTTTCCTTCAATTTTAGTGAAAAAAGCCGGGGTAGCAATCCTTATCTCAGACAAAGCAGCTGCAATAATAGATAGCTTTAAAAGAAAGAAGGAAGGAAACTATTTCCTCCTAAAAGGTACAATAGACAATAAAGTAATTTCAATACTAAATATGTATGCACTCAATGAGACAGCATCCAGATTCTTAGAGGAGAAGTTGAAAGAGCTACAGAAAGACATAGGAAGCAATACTACTAGTAAGATATGTCAACCTCCTGCTCTCAGATTTAGAAAAACTGAATCATAACATAAACAAGAAGGAAGTTAAGGAGGTAAATAGATTGTTAGAAAATCTATATATGATAGACTTATGGAGGAAATTTAATGGGGATAAAAAGGAATACACTTTTTTTTCAGCAGTTCATGGCACTTACACAAAAATTGACCATGTACTAGGACATAAAAACCTAATTATCAATTGCAGAAAGCCAGAAATAGTGAATAGATCTTTCTCAGATCATAATGCAATAAAAATCATATGCAATACTGGGCCAGGGAGATATAGACCCAGAACTAATTGGAAAGTAAATAACCTCATTTTAAAGAATGAGTGGACCAAGCAACAAATTGTACAAAGAATTAATTATTTCATCCTAGGTAATGACAGTAATGATACAACATACCAAAACCTATAGGATACACTCAAGGGGATATATTCTATCTTTAAACGCTTACATGAATAAATTAGAGAAAGAAGAAATCAATGAACTAAATATGCAACTAAAAAGTTAGAGAATGAACAAATTAAAAACCCACAATTAAATTCCAAAATAGAAATTCTAAAATTTAAAGTGAAATTAATAAAAGGAAAAGCAAAAAATATCTATTGAACTAATGAATAAAACCAAGAGCTGGTTTTATGAAAAACCCCACAAAATTGATAAAACTCTGCTCAATTCGATTGATAAAGGAAAGAAGAAAGCCAAATTGCTAGTATCATAAATGAAAAAGAAAACTTACCACCAATGTGGAAGAAATTAAAGTTATAATTCAGAATTATTTTGCCCAATTCTACGCCAATAAATTTGAAAATCTAAGTGAAATGGACAAATACTCACAAAAACTAATTTGCCCAGATTAAATGAAGAGGAAATTAAAAGTCTAAAGAACCCTATCTCAAAAAAAAATTTCAACAAACCATTATTGAATTCTTTAAGAAAAAATCTCCAGGGCCAGATGGATTCACAAGTGAAATCTAGCAAAACATTTAAAGAAGAATTGGTACCAATTCTAAATAAACTCTTTGGAAAAAAATAGGTAAAGACAGAACTCTGACTAACTCTTTCTATGACACCAATATTGTGCTAATACCTAAACCAAGAAGAGTTAAAACAGAAAAAGCAAATTACAGACCTATCTCCATGATGAATATAGATGCAAAAATCTTAAATAAAATCTTAGCAAAAATAATTACAAGTTATCACTAGGTCAATACATTATGATTATGTAGGATTTATCCCAGGAATGCACAGTTGGTTCAATATTTGGAAAACTGTTAGTATAATTAATTATATCAATAACATTCCTATCAGAAATAACATGATTATATCAATAATAGATGCTGGCTGAAAAAGCTGTTGATAAAATACAACAGCCATTGCTAATAAAAAACTAGAGAGTATAGGAGTAAATGGTTTGTTCCTAAGGCTAGTAAGCAGTATCTATCTGAAACCATCAACAAGCATTATTTGCAATGGGAATAGGCTTGAGGCACTCCCAATAAAATCAGGGGTGAAACAAGAATGACAATTATCACCACTACTATTCAATATCATATTAGAACAACAACCAAAAATGCACAGAACCTGAAATGATATGATGTTCACTTTTTAAAAATTTCTCTTATATTTTTTCTTCCTATTTTATGGCTTTCTTACTTTTCCCTAAATCTTCATTCCTAGTACACAAAGTGACTAATGTGTAAAAATGTTACACACAAATGTACATGTACAGCTTTCATCATCATCAAATTATCTTCATATGAGTTTACCAATCAGTCCAAAAAGCCTGAATGAGATAGAACATTCATAAATAGATCACTATATACTGTGATAAAGATGGATAAAGAAATTCAAATTAAACATTGGTAGCCTTTCTTTAGTCTGTCTCATGAGAGGTAGCATAGATTAATAGATAAAACCATTGTATTATTTTGCAATCATAAAGTCATGGATTCAAAACTTGTCTAAGACTCTACCTATGTAATCCTGGGTAAGTCCCTTCTGTTCCCTTTGTCTTGGTTTCCATAGAAAGAGTATAATGATCTAAACAACACAAGGATCAAATACAATTCTAAAGGACTTGTGATATAAAGAAGGAACTATGATAGATAAATGCAGGCTAAAACATATTATTTTCTATTTTTAAAATATGTTTATATTTTATATTATTTTTCCCTCTAATTTTTTCTTTTTGTTCTGATTCTTTTTTCACAGCATGTCTAATTTGGAAATATGCCTAACATAGATCTACATGTATAAGCTAAAGTAGATTGCTCACTGTCAAGTGGAAGGGGGAAAGGAGAAAGGGGAAAAATGTGAAACTTAAAACCTTAGCAAAGAATCACTGTTGAAAACTAAAAAAAAGTGACTCTGAGTTACTTTCACATTCTGAAAAAAGAACGCTAAGATCATCAGTTTCCAGCTGAAAAGGAGCTTGAGTGCCCATCAAGTCTAATTTCATTTTGAAACTGTCACAGGAATTATGGAGGTATCATCAAATCTTTACCTAGTTCCAAGACAAATATCATATGAAAAGACAAAATCTCTATGGAGAGCTCAAAGGATTTTAGTCTTACTTCCAGTGTCCTTTCCTTTTTGACTAAGTGAAAGCTATATATGTTAATTAGTTGTCTCACAAATTGTGCTTATATTCCTCTGATGTCACCACATGCAAAGAATCACTGATATTTTAAAAAAATAGAAGGGAAACTACATATTGTCTTCCTAGTGATCACTAAAGAGGAATTTTCCCATACCCATTGTATTCCCCATAAATAAGAAAAAATATGATATTGTGTCCTGTGATAGACGAAATAAAAATTAATCTTTAAATCCTTTAATTATAGAAAATAGTGCTATGATTGGGGGGGGACAACAGAATCGCTAATGAAAGGCTCAAAATAGCAAAGTTATGTATGATTTATCAAAATAAACTTGGCAACAAAATTAATGTCATCTAGAAATCCATTTGTTAAACTAGTGGAATAGCTGTAGTGTTTCTTTGTAAAATAGAACACAGAAATGCCCTCCAATAACAATGTATTTCTGTACCTCAGCTCACATGAAATGACAGAGAAGACAAGGTAATTTTCTTCAGTAATCAAATCAACCTCTTGGTACTTTTATCCATCCCCACAAAAATCACTAGAACCATGGAAGAATAATTCAAAATGTAGAATTAAATGAAAACTAAAATGAAAGCAATACATAACACATAAGAACTAAATTGGGTATACATGAAAAACAAATAAAATATGCTTTCTCATTTGTAAATGATGTTAATTGAAGCTGCAAATTATTTTATATGGGTTATTTTTTCTTAGTCTTTCAATGTTTTAAATTAATCTCAATTCTATTTATTAATTTCCTGATTACAACCTCATTTTCTTGAACTATATACTTATAATCTTGAACTATTTAGTTATAATCATAAAAAAACATCATATCACAATGAAAATATAGGAATTAAAAGATCTCAGTAATGAAATCATTCATGAAAACAATGCAAAGATGAGAAATTTAGCCTAGGAATGATTTGGTTAAAGAATCTTTTTTGAAAAAATTCTACCATGGAATTTAAACTATTGTGCATAATATGACCAAAACTACATGGATTCATGTATATACATATGTGTATATATGTATGTATGCACATGTGTGTGATCATTAATGTGTGTGTATGTGTAGTATATAGGCATGTGTATATATATATATATACACAAATGAATGAATCTGTACATATAAGCAAGTTTATATATGCATGTATATACATGTATATACTGAAATTATATATGGGTATAGAAAGGTAGATATATTTTGTCCTTTTCCTTGAAAAAAATAATGTATTTTTCTCATTAAGGGAATTCCTCCAACATATCAAACCCCAGTAACACATGTGAATACTCCTTCTTTTGAATTTTTAAAGCACCTTTTTGGTGGAATTTCCTATCTTGACTTGCATTCAGGTGACAGCATACTGAGAAATCTAAGAAAGAAACAGAGGTCTAGTCCTGAATGATTTGGAGGATTAGTCACAGGTTGTGAAGACTTAATAGACAAGTAGCATGCACAATCAGAGAAAAGTTCATAATGTCAGCATCAGCACATAGAAACAAGTTGAAAAATGATTCTAGAATAAAGAAATCATCTTATATGAAGAACAGGCATAGTCTACAATAAGATCAAAATTAATTCCAAGATCTTGGGTGTCATTCTAGCACTTTTATAGTAGGTTAGGAATCAATAGTAAAACTGAGCTCTCAATGATATGGGTTGATTTGTAAGGGAAGGAATTTCTAAAAGAGGAATAGGCCATGAAGGAAAAACTTTAAGGAAGAAAACTTAGGGAAATAGAGAGAAAAAGACTATTCTATCAGTGTCAGAGCAGACCCACTAGCAAGAAAATCAATTCTGAAAAATGTAAGAGGTGAGCTATTCTTAACTCCCTGGCAAATTTCTAGAGAATCTGATTGAAAATGAAGTTATTGTTATTGTAAAGTCATAGAAATCCAGCAAGGATTCATGAGGAATAAGTCATACCAGACTAACCTAATAATATTTTTCAAAACAACTGTCAATGACAGAAAGAAAACAGAAACAGAATTTGGTCTTGCCATGGAATTAGATAGGTTCTAAATCTTTTCTGTGATCAAAGAGCATTATTATTCCTGGTAAGTTAATAAACCTAGCGGAGTCCAAGATAAGTTCAAGTCAGTAAGTTATAATTTATTGAATGGTTACTACACTAAACTTAGCAGAGTTCAAGCTAAGTTCAAGTCAGTCAGTTATCATTTATTGAATGGTTACTATATGCTAGACATAACATTAGAGTCTTGGGAGGCAAAGAAAGACAAAATGCAAAAACAATAAAGAAAAATGTCTTCGTTTCAAGAGCTTACAATCTGAGGGAGGGATGACATAGAAACTCCTATATATTATTAAAATATATGCAGAATAAATTTTGGGTAAGTTAAGAGGAAGAGCACTAAAATGATACAGGTCTGAAATAAAATGCTTTCAGAAAGTGAAATTTTTATAAGCTAGGAGGTAGAAATATGCTAGAAGAGTGTTCCTAGAATGGGTGCATAGACAATCAATCAGAAATCTTAGACTATAAATATTAAGATAAAGTTAATCAACATAGAAAAGGGGAATTTTTGTATAAGTTATCAGAAAATCATAGGTCCAACCACTTCTCCTTTTAAAAAGCAATGAGTCGGGGGTTGCTAGGTGGCGCAGTGGATAAAGCACCAGCCCTGGGGTCAGGAGTACCTGGGTTCAAATCTGGTCTCAGACACTTAATAATTACCTAGCTGTGTGGCCTTGGGCAAGCCACTTAACCCCATTTGCCTTGCAAAAAAAAAAACTAATAAAAAAAGCAATGAGATTAAACTTGGAGGTCTCATTTCTAAAATATATACAGAATTGCATCAAATTTATAATGCCACAAATCATTCCCCAATTGATAAATTGTCAAAAGATAGGAATATATAGTTTTCAAATGAAGAAATTAAAGATAACAATGAGTACATCTCATAACTATCAGATTGGCCAAGATGAGGAAAGGGAAAGTGATCAATGTTGGAGAGGATGGGAGAGGATTGGGACATTGATTCATGGCTGATGGAGTTGAGAATGGATCCAACCTTTATGGAGAGCAATATAGAACTATGTAAAAAAAGAGCAACAAAACTGTTCATACAATTTAACCCAGAAATTCTAATTCTACGTCTATATCCAGAAGAAATTATAATAAAGGGGAAAATCCTACATGTTCCAAAATATTCATAGCAACTCTTTTCATAGGGCAAAGAATTGGAAATTGAGGGGATGTACATGAATTGGTGAATAGCAAAATGAGTTATAGTACATGAATACCATGGAATATTTTTGTTCTATAAGAAACCATAAATGATCAGACTCTAGAGAAGCATGGAATGACACTGGATCTGATGCTGAGCTAAGATAGTAGAACCAATAAAACATTGTTTATAATATTGTACATCATAACATCATCAATAACATTGTGGGTGAACAACTTTGATGGAAGCAGCTACTCCCAGCAGTTCAGAGAGCTAGGACAAGGGTATTAGACTGGCTGTATACTATATTATCCCTACCCATAAGAAAATAAACAAAACAAAACAACACACACACACACACACACACACACAAAATCAGTCCTTTTGAATATGATGAACACTTCAGAAAAATTATCTATTGTGTATCTCTTTCACTTAATCTGAATTGCTCATATCAAAAATTACTAATTGCAAACATGTTTATCAAAATATGTATATACAATGCTAACCTGACTGTTGCCGAGTGGAGGGGGGGAGGGAAGGACCATGGAAGAAAATCTGTAACCTAAAAATATGCATGTGCATAGGGATGAAAATAAATTTAAAAAATGAAATTAACCGAATGCTTAGCATTCCTTTGTTAGTTCACCTAAATTCTAAATTTATAATTTATATAGTCTAGTCAATAACAAAGTTAGATAGATTTTGGATCTAGTTAAATAAATTAACCAAGTAATAGACACTAATGTAAATGTCAATGAGCAAGATGAGTTTTTAAATGTATGCACCAATGATGAATCTGTCCTTGATATCATTTTATTTTGAACTCTTTCTGAGCAATATAAGTAGAACATAAATGGTATACAAAAGAAATTTACAAATGTTTTTGCATATATATTACACTTCCTATGTTAATGAATGTGCTAACATGCTAGATGACAATATGTGTACAAAAAGATATAGATAGACTATAATTTGTGACACAATTTGCTAATATTAAATTTGATGGGGGCATAAAGAAAATTTTATACATGACAGTTAAAAGTATTTTTCTTTTATTCTTTTTTAAATAAATATTTTACTTATTTTAAAATAATATTCAACAGTGTTTTCCACATGTCATTTTTTGTAATGTTTGAATTTTATAATTTTCTATCCACCCTCCTGTCTCAATCTAATAATTTTTACATTGTTTCCATACTATGCATTGATCAAAATTGAACGTATTGAGAGAAAAATCATATCCTTGAGGGAAAAAATAAAATATTAGATTTAGTAAAATTATGTAGTACATAAGACAACCTTTTAAAAAAAACTGAAAGTAATAATCTTTGGTCTTTGTTTAAACTCCATGGTCATTTCTCTGGATAAAGATGGCATTCTCTGTCAAAGATATCCTAAAATTGTTAATTATTGAACTGATGGAATGAGCAAATCCATTAAGTTTGATTATAATCCCCATGCTGCTGTTACAGTGTACAATGTTCTGGTTCTGCTCATCTCACTCAGTATCAATTCATGGAAGACTTTCCAGGCTTCTCTGAAATTCCATGCCTCTTGATTTCTAATAGAACAATAGTGTTCCATAACACACTTACAGCACAACTCATTCAGCCATTCCACAACTGATGGGCATTCACTTGATGTTCAATTCTTTGCTACCACAAAAGGAAATACTATGAATATTTTTGTACAACTGATATTTTTACCCTTTTTTGTGATATCTTCAGGGTATAGACTCAGTAGAAGTATTGCTGGATCAAATGTCCATTTTTATTGCTCTTTGGGCTTAATTCCAAATTGCTCTGGAGAAAAGTTGAATGTGTTCACAGCTCCACCAGCAATGTATTAGTGTCCCAGATTTCCCATATCCCTTCCAATATGGGATGGACATATTGTCCATTCTGAGAAGTTTGACATGATACCTCAGCAGTGCTTTAATTTTCATTCCTCTAATTACTAATGATTTAGAGCAATTTTTCATATGACTATGATCGCTGTGATTTCCTCATCTGTAAATTCCCTTTGCATATCCTTTGATATTGGGAAATGACTTGTTTTTTTATAAATTTGAATCAGCTCTCTATACATTTTAGGAATGAGTCCTTTTTTCAGAAATGCAAGTTCTAAAAATTGTTCCCCATTTTACTACATTTCTTTTTGTTTGTGAAAAAGCTTTTTAATTTAATGTAATAAAAATTATGAAGTTGGTTTCTAATGATTAACTCCATCTCTTCCTTGGTCACAAACTGTTCCCCTTTCCATAGATCTGAAAGGAAAACTATTCCTTGATATCCCAGTTGGCTTATAACATTATTTTTTCTGTCTAAATCCTGCACCTATTTTGATCAGATCTTGGTATATAGGGTGTGAGGTGTTGGTTTAATCCAAGTTGCTAACTTCAAATTTTCCCAACAATTTTCATTGAAAAGGGAATTTTTGTGCCAGAAGCTGGAATCATTGGATTTGTCAAGCAGCTATCCTGCTATCTTTTTTGTACTTAGTCTGTTCCACTGATCCACCTCTATTTCAGAGTCAGTACCAGAAAGTTGTGATGGCTGATGTTTTATAAAATAATTTTTAGATCTGCTAAGGCTAAGTCACGTTCTTTTTTCTTTTTTCACTAAATCCCTGGATATTCTGAGACTTTTTGTGTTTCCATAGTTACAATTGTTTCTAGCTTATTAAAGTAATTTTTTGGAAGTTTGATTAGTAAGGCCCTAAATGAGTAATTTATATTAGGTAGAATTTTCATTTTTGTTATATTATCTTAGCCTATCCATAAGCAACTGATATCTGCCCAGTTTTTAAAATCTGATTTTATTTCTGTGAGAAGTTTTTTGTAGTTGTTTTCATAGAGAATCTGAGTCTGCCTTGTCAGGTAGACTACCAAGTATTTTATATTGTCTGAAGTTACTTTAATTGAGATTTCTCTTTCTATCTCTTGCTGCTGTATTGAGGTAGTAATATATAGAAATACTGAGGATTTATGTGGGTATATTTTATATCCTACAACTTTGCTAAAGTTGTTAATTGTTTTCAGTAGCTTTTTAGATACTTCTTTAGGATTCTCTAGGTAGACCACCATTGCATCTTCAGAGAGAGAGAGACTGAGTTTTTTTTCTTCTTTCCCAATTCCAATTCCTTTGATTTGTTTTTCTTCTTTCATTGTTGAAGCTAACATTTCTAATACAATTTTGAATAGTAGTGCTTATAACAGGCATCCTTGTTTCACCTGTCATCTTATTGGAACTGCCCCTGGTTTATACCCATTTGATATGGTGCTTGTAAGAGGTTTCAAAGAGATGCTGCTTATCATTCTAAAGAATAATTCATTTATCCCTATCCTCTCTAGTGTTTTGGTAGGAATGGGTGTTACATTTTGACAAAGGCTTTTTCAGCCTTTATTGAAATAATTAAATAGTTTTAGTTAGTTTTGTATTTAATATAGTCAATTATACTAACACTTTTACTAATATTGAGCCAACCCTGCAATCCTGGGATAAATTCTACTTGAATGTATTGTATTATCCTAGTGAAAGCTTGCTGTAATCACTTTGATAAGATTTTATTTAAGATTTTTGCATCCATATTCATTAGAGAAATTGGTCTACAATTTTCTTTCTCTTCTTTGACTCTTCCTGGTTTAGGTTTCAGCACCATATTTGTGTTATAGAAGGATTTAGGCAGAGTTCTGTGTTAACCTATTTTGTTCCATAGAGTTTATATAGAATTGGAGCCAATTGTTCCTTAAATGTATGATAGAATTCATTTGTGACTCTATCTAGCCCTGGAGATTTATTTCTTAGGGAGTTAAATGATGGCTTGTTGAACTTCTTTTTTCATACATAAGATTACTAAGGTATCTAATTTCATCTTCATTTAATCTGAAAAACTTATATTTTTGCAAATATCTATCAATTTTATTTAGATTATCAAATTTTTTGGCATAGAGGTAGACAAAATAATTGTGAATTATTACTTTAATTAAATCCTCTTTGGTGATAAATTCACCTTTTTCATTTATGATACCACTAGGTATTTGGTTTTCTTCTTTCTTTTTTTGTAATCAAATTGACCAGAGTCTTAGCAATTTTTTTGGTTTTATTATAAAAGCAACTCTTGATTTTATTTATTATTTTGATAGGTTTCTTGCTTTTGGTTTTATTAATTTTTCTTTTGATTTTTAGAATTTCTAATTTGGTATTTAATTAGGAGTTTTATTTCTTACTTTCTCTAATTTTTTTAGTTGCCTGCTTAGTTCATTGATTTCCTCTTTCTCTATTTTATTTTTGTAAGTATTTAAAGATATAATATAACCCTTATAACTTCCTTGGCTGTATTGCACAATTTTTCATATTTTTCTCATTATTGTCATTATCTAGAATGAAATCATTGTATTTTGTCATTTGATCCACTCATTCTGTAAAATGAGGTTATTACTCTTTATGTATCTTTGCTTCAAATGAGTTTCTTGTAAGCAGCATATTGTAGGATTCTGCTTTTTAATCCACTCTGCTATTCACTTACATTTTATGGGAGAGTTCATCTCATTCACATTCAAAGTAATAATTGCTAACTTTATTGCCCTGCATACTATCTTCCCTCTGTTTTTATTTTTTCCCTTTTATCACTTTATCTATATTTTCCTTCTGAATATCAACTCCTTCAGTGTGCTTGTCCTTTAAATCCAATCCTCCTTCCCTTGCTTTCCTCTTTCCCTTTGCTGATTCTTCCTTCCCTTCCATCTTTTAGTTCCTCTTTTCCTCCCCTCCCCCTTTCCCCTGTTAACTCTTGAAATATACGTTTCATAACTTAAGTGAGTGTGTGTGTATGTGTATGTTAATCCTTCTTTGTGCCAATTCTGATTAGAGTAAGTTTCAGTCAGTTCTCACATCCTCCCTTCTCCCCCTCTATTACAATAACTCCTTTGTATCTCTTCCTGTGATATGATTCATCCCAACTAATATCCTCCACCCTCCCATCTCTTTACTGCCCCCCTTTTTGAAGGAGATATTGTTTTTGACTCATGCTATAAGAGTCATGAGTGTGCATTTCTTCTGGTTAATAATATTCTCTGTAATACAGTTATAATTCTTGACCATTAGTAGAATCTTTCTCCCAGGTGGGGATGTAGCCAGTTTAATCTTATTAACTGGATTGCAGTTTTTCTTCCTTTTCCCTTTTTTTACCCTTTCATGTGTCTTGTGAAGTCTCCTGTTTGAAGTGCAAATTTTCTATTTAGCTCTTGTCTTTTCATCAGGAAAAGTTGGAAGGTACCTATTTCATTAAATGTCCATCTTTTCCTCTGGAAGTGAAGGCTCAGTTTTGAAAGATAGTGAATTCATGTCTGCACTACAAGTTCCTTTACTCTCTAGAAAATTGCATTCCATGCTCTTCATTCCTTTAATGTTGAGACAGCCAGGTCCTGTGTAATCCTTGATATCTAAATTTCTGGTGCTTGCTGGATTTTTTCTTTTATCTGATAGTTCTAGGATTTGGCCACAATATCAATTGGTGTTTTCCTTTGGGATCTCTTTCAGGAGGGGATCCATGTATTCATTCAATAACTATTTTGCCCCTTGCTTCCATGATATCAGGCATATTTTCAATTACTAAATCCTGAAATATCAATCAGATTTTTTTCTCTTCATTGTTTTTAGGAGGCCCAATTATTCTTTAGCTGTCTCTCTCTTTGCTCTATTCTCTAGGTCAGTCATTTTGCCAATGAGGTATTTTGTTTTCTCCTATTTTATTTTTTGGTTTTGTTTAATAGATTCTTGTTGTCTTATGAAGTCATTAGTTTCCACAAATTCCATGCTTCTTAGAAAAGAATTTTATTCATTTAAATATTCAACCCCTTTTCCAATTGGTCAAATCTAGTTTTGAAGGAGTTTTCCATTTACTCAAGTATGGTTTTGGGAGTTATATTCTTTTTGTAATTGTCCAATTATATTTTTAAAAGATTTGTTTACTTGTTGTAAGATCTTAATTTTCTCTTTCAAAGTGTTAATTTTCTCTTCAGAGTTTTTCCAATTAATTTTTAAACTCCTTCCTGATCTCTTCTAAGATGTCTTTCTGGTATGGAGACCAATCCATATACTCCTCAGAAGTTCTAGATCTCTTTAAGTTAGAATTTCTTCAGATGGCTGTTCTTTTCTTCCAGCCTTTCTTCATTTTCCTAGGATCTTGTGGGGGGAGCTGTTTCACAGGCCTGTGTTGTTGAAATCTCTACTTTGCTCATTAGGCTTAGTTACTTCACTTGGATCAGCCAGTAAGGTGTGCTAGATAGAGGCTTTCCCTGGAGAGCCTGTGTCCTTGATTTGAGGCCCACTCCATAGGGATGGGGATGAGAGGGTCAGCAGGAGACTGCTTATCCTTGAACAATGTGGTCTGGGCTGGGCTATATAGCTAATGTCCTTATTCTTCACTCAGTATTTGGAGATCTGCTGTCCATGCCTGAGCCTTGTGTGTGTGTGGGGGGCAGTTATTTTGTTTGTTCTTGGAAGAATCACTTTCTCACACAAGGATGGAGTGAAGGGGACTCAAGTGGAAATAGGGGGACTCCCCTGAAAATACGGGGTTCACAGCCCTAGTCTTCCTGACTAGCCAAGCTGACCAGATTGATATCTAGCCACACTCTGGAACTCTCCTGCCTGCTGCTCTGGACCTCTCCTGCTGCTACTCTCATAGCCAAAGCTTCCACAGGAGTTCTCAGATTAGCCCGCTGGCCTCACCATGCCATTCCTGATCTCGCTATCTGTTCTCTGCCCCTGGATCTCTGTTCACATTCCCTTGAGACAAGCCATTTTTGGTAGATGTTATCCCAACTTCTTTTTCTGGGTTTTGTGGCTCTAAATTCTGTTAAGAGGCTTGATTCATTTTAGTTCTGAGGGGAAAGCCAGGAGACCTTAGGACAGTGCCTGACTTCTCTACAATCTTGGTTAGAAGTGGCAGGTTAAAAGTTAATGTTAAAAAAAGGAAGGAAACATAGTTAAATAGTAATTCATAAAAGAAAGAATTTGAGTATTTTAGTTATTTGAAACCTTAATGTGATTGAACAGCATAACAGTGATGGTGACCAAAATATTCATATAATTTTAGGTTTCAGTGAAAGATATAATGCCTAACACTGTACATCTGACAGTCTTAAAGTACTCTAACAAACTGAATGAAATAACTGAGGATACTTAGACTGCTTAGTGGAAGATTTGAGTGGAATATGAAGGTTAACTTGAAATATTACCTGAGCTGTCATGTTGAAGATAATTTTTTGATTATTTTGCTTGTATCTTTTGTAGAGAAAAAAACCCAAATCTAAGAACAATGGTCAGAAGTTGTAGTAAGCATTGCTTTCATTGAATAAGAAGGGAGTAAAATTTTCTAATAATTAACACTACCCCCAAATGAAATGAGTTAGAATGTAAGGTATTGAGTTTTGAACCCAAAGAGGTCTTTATTCAAAGATTGAATGAGACTTATGATAGATATTTAAGAGCAGATTTTTGCTAAAATATGAGTTCGGTTATATTGCATGAAGGTAGTGAAAAATCATGAAACTAAGCTGATTAGGTATGTTACAAGTGTATTTTTTCACTTATACTTTACTGGACTCTGAATTCTGAAAGAAGATATTTACACTTCCCTAAATAACCCACTTATCCAACTCATCACAGTAACTCTTCTAATCTAATGCAAAGGCATTTCTCCTCATAACTCCAATATTCCCTTTCCATTTTCTAAGATGTGAAGTGTGAACATTTTATTGAAAAATTGAAACCATTTCTTGGAATTTCTCTCTTTACCCTTATTCCTCATTTCATGTTGCCATTAGGTTTCTTTTTTAATTTTTTAAAAAATTTATTTATTTTCATGCATATGTGTATTTCAAGAGACATTTAAATTATTAAGGTGCAAAATTTCTTTCCACCATTCCTTCCCACCCCTCTTCCCTCAGAGTTGAACAGTCAGATAGCATTGTACATATGTATTTTGATAAACATGTTAACCAACTAGTAATATTTTATATGAGGAATTAGGTTTAAGGCAAAGAGATATATGAGTTAATTTTTTATTTAGGCTTTGTTATGATCATCCATTTGTACATGCATGTTTCCACGTTACAAAATTTCCCTTCACCTTTCCTCCCCAACCCCCTCCCCTCAATAGTGAACAGTAAGGTTAGCATTTTACATAAATATTGTGTTCAACATATTTACAAATTATTAATTTTGGCATGATGAATTAGGATTAAAGGAAAGACACACATAAGAGATAACTTTTATAAAGTGTTTATCAGATTAGGTAGGGTTGTTTTTTTTTTGTTTTGTTTCATTTTGTTTTTTCCTCTAGTTGGAAATAATATAGACCATTGCCCTTCTAATACAGTTGTCCTTGCTCTCTGGACTGTCAAAAGAAGTTGTTTCCATCAAGGTTGTTCATTCCATAATGTTGTTGATGTGTAGATTGTTCTCTTGGCTCTACTCCCTTCACTCAACATCCGATTCCATAAGTCATTCCATACTTCTCTATAGTCCAACCATTTCTGGTTTCTTATAGAACAATAATATCCATAGAATTCATGTACATAATGTGTTTAGCCATTCTCTAATTGTTGGGCATCCCTTCAATTCTAATTCTTTTCCACTACAAAGAGAGCTGCTATGAATATTTTGGAACACTTAGAACTTTACCCTTTTTTATAATTTCTTCTTGATTTAGACCTAGAATTGGAATTGTTAGGTCAAAGAGCATGACCACTTTTATTGCCCTTTGGACATAGCTCAAAATTTCTCTCAAAAATATTGGATCTGTTCATAATTCCACAGGCAATGCATCAATGTCCCCATCCTCCCACAAGCTCTCCAACAATGATCATTATCCTTTTTTCCTTGGCTTGACCAGTCTGATAGGTGTGAGATGATAGCTCATTGTTGTTTTAATTTGCATTTCTCTAATCAATAATGATGTGGAGCATTTTTTCATATGATCACATATAGCTTTAATTTATCAACTTGAAAACTGTCTGTTCATGTCCTTTGATCATTTATCAGTTGGGGATGCTCAAAAGTTTTCTACCATGATCTCTTCCATCAATCCTGTCTCACATGAAGAGATGACCCTTCTCCTTGGCAAGGGTAAATTCTTGGCAAGCGCAATTGATCTCATCCCATTCTACTTTTTTTTTCACAAGGTGGTTTCCTCTATCTCCTCAATTTCTTCTGTCTCCTGGATGCTTTCTTATTGCCTAGAGAGATGTTCATATTTCTTCCACACTCAAAAAACTCTTACTTGATACATGCATCCATACTAGGTATTGTCCCAAATCTATTCTGACTTGACTTTTGTGACTAAAATTGATAAGGTCGTGTATATTAGGTTCTTCTCCATTCTTTTGTTCTCTTCTTAACTGTCATTCGATCTCATTGTTCTACTGGTTCTTATTTCAGTAGTTACTACTGATTTCTTAGTTACCCCAACCACTGACTGTTTTTAAACTTCTTGACATCTATGGAACATTTAACAGTATTAATTGTTCTTTTCTCTTATTATTTTCTCTCTCCTTTCTAGGTGTTCAGGAAATTACTATCTATTAGATCTCCTATCCATATTTCTTGTCTTCTTAGTCTCCTCTGGTTAGTTTTCCTTTTGGTCATGCTCACTAACCTCTAGGGTTTGACTTGTTTCTTTCCTTGCCTGCCATTTATACTGTTTTGTATGGTAATTTCATCAAATCTTAATTTTCAGCTCTAATTACAAATATTCTTAAATCTCCTAAACTCTAATCTTTCATCTCCAAGGTTCTACTACACATATCCAACTAGATGTAATACAGTCATCCTAAACTCAATATGTCCAAAACTAGACTTATATTTCTGCTCTCCATTCATCTCCCTTTCTAAATTCCTCTATTAGTGTGTATGGCACCATCATTTGTCCAGAGACCCAGGCTGAAAACCTAGTTATCATACTCAATTCCTCAATCAATAGACAATAAACTTTTATTAGACACTTACTTTGTGCCAGATTCTGAGTCAAGTACTAAGGTTTCAAAAAAGATATGATGGGGGTGGCTAGGCTGCACTGGCCCTGGAGTCAGGAGGATGTGAGTTCAATCTGGGCTCAGACACTTAAAAATTGCCTAGCTGTGTGACTTTGGGCAAGTCACATAACCCCATTGCCTTGCAAAACCCCCCCCCCCAAAGATGTGACAGTTATTGCCCTCAAGGAATTCACAGTTTTATCAGGGAGGACAATACATAAAAAGAAGTAGAAAAGTAGGGGACAGTTGGAGAGTTTCAGAATTGATTACTGGAAATCAGGAAATATAGGATTTCAACTAGGTAAGAAATGATGAGACAAATTCTCTGAGAACTCCCTCTTAAATGATAAAGGAAAAATAGAGAAGAGAATAGCAATCTCTATTCTCTCCAAATAGAGGAAGGGGAAGAATCCTCAACATAGGACTGGTGAGGAGTTATGTTTCAGAGATGATTTTGTTTTGCAGAATGATGAATTTTTGTAGATAATAAATCCCAGAGGTGTATTTCTCAATTTAGCAAAACCAGTAAATCTTTTTTTTATTTTTAAAGACTTTTATTTATTTTGAATTTTACAATTTTCCCCCTAATCTTACTTCCCTCCTCCCACCCCCCACAGAAGGCAATTTTCCAGTCTTTACAGTGTTTCCATAGTATACATTGATCCAAATTGAATGTGATGAGAGAGAAATTATATCCTTAAGGAAGAAACATAAAGTAAAAGAGGTAACAAGATCAGACAATAAGATATTAGTTTTTTTTTCTAAATTAAAGTAAAAGTTCTTGGTCTTTGTTCAAACTCCACAGTTCTTTCTCTGGAAACAGGTGGTATTCTCCATCTAAAACAGCCCCAAATTGTCCCTGATTGTTGCACTGTTGGAACGAGCAAGTTCATCAAGGTTGATCATCACCCCCATGTTGTTGTTAGTGTGTACAATATTTTCTGGTTCTGTTCATCTCACTTAGCATCAGGAAAACCAATAAACCTTTGTAATTCTCTCATATATGCCACTTTGCATTGACTGATATTACAACCACAGTAGTGCCAATTGGTCTGCTTGTCTCAAATCTCTTTTTATTTTCATCCATCATCTGGTAGGCTGGTAAAATCAAGTTCCTAAAACACAGATATGATTACAAAATACTTTCTCCACCCTCCAACAAGTCCAGTGGCTCACTATCAACTTCCAGAAAAAATATAGCATCCTCTGGTATCAAAATCTTTTCATAATCTAATATCAATTGTCACCCTCACACACACAGAAAACTTTCCAATCTTCTTAACATTTTTATTCAACCATAGACCCTATGAACCAGTGACACTAGCTTCCTTGCTGTTTCTCAATAAAGACAGGGCATTCCATCCAAACTCTGAGCATCTGCGCTAGCTGCCCTCCATGGATGTAATACTTCTCCTCCTCATCTTTGCCCCCAGCTTCAAAAATCATAAAATTCTTGCTTTCAGGGATCTTTTTCAGAACTTTTAAATTATGTTTTCCCTATGTTGATTATTTATAATATATTATGTATGTGGCTTGTACATAGTTATTTTGCACATCCATTCCCCATTAGAATGTGAGCTTCTCATAGAGATTGACTTTTACCTTTCTTTACATCCCTAGCACATCTCAGAGCTTCTGGCATGTAATAATTTCTTAATAAATATTTATTAACTACCAGGCTTATTTGAACTGATATCACTTCTAAGTCTGACACTCAAGAATTCTCTGAACTATTAAATTGAGACTCTTAATAATTCCATTACATTTAACCAAGAATTGTCTACAAAAGGTGAGGAAAATATATAATTACACAGTTATTTTAACAATTTAGAATATATAGTTTGAATGTTATTTTGCAGTTTAACGTGTGTATGTGAATGTATGAAATAATGAAGTCCTTGAGATTAAGGGGGATTTTAATAGATTTATTTCTTTTTATCCCTCCAATATACCTCTGGACATCTTCTGTAGTAATAAATAATGTCAGCTGTATTTTCATATACAGAAAGAAGAGTGGAGCACACCAAACTCATAGAGCTCTGCTTTTTTTTAAATCAAGTCATAAACATACTTGTGTAGTTGAAATGAATAACTGATTGACTAACAGTGACTTGGAGACCCAGATCATGACGTTTAAATTTAAATAGGGAAATGAAGATAAAATTAAATGCCATTCTGCTACCCAACAAATGAAGAATGAATGATACTTTATACAGCCTATTCTTTTCTTTATCCTTTATTAATCTGTGCCCCTGGGAAGTTGGTAAAGACAGGGTGAGTGATAGCTATTAATTATTTTTTCTATATGTATGTATACATATGTATATACATACATATACATATATGTATGTATGTATACTTGTCATCTCCCCTCTTCTGATGTAAGCTTGTGAGCAGAGGGTGTTTGATTCTTAGTATTTATATACCCCTAACCTAGCAGAGTGCTTGCAAAATACTCAAGAGTTAACAAATAGCTACTAATTAATTAGTTTATTGATTGATTCTTGATAATTTTAAAAGAAAAAGTAAGAAAATAATGGTAGAAATGATTTTTTACCTTTTACAACCCCCCAATAGTACCTCTTAATTATCTATGGAATCAGTTTCACAGAATTACATCTGTAACCCTGTCTCTATTAGTATAACACAAAGATAAAAGTATTCAACAGCTTCATCCACCCCTTCCAGGCTAAGGGAGAGGGAATTAAATGAAAGTCACAGACATTCCAGAGAAAGCAACCAACACAGCCTACTGGCCAGTCCTCTTTGGAGTTACTAAACCTATTGAGTAAAGCCTCTAGAGATCTCAACACCAGACTTCTGTGAACCAGGCCCTCATCAAAATAAGGTCTTAGGAAAATGAAGAAGGGTCAGTAAAAAGGAAGATGCATAGAAAAATTCATGAAGGAAAAGACCATAACTCAGAGCTAACTAGAACCTCTGAGGAGA
Organism: Macrotis lagotis; assembly: GCF_037893015.1. Lineage (NCBI taxonomy): Eukaryota > Metazoa > Chordata > Mammalia > Peramelemorphia > Peramelidae > Macrotis > Macrotis lagotis. Next base: position 149,033,687 of record NC_133664.1, read on the forward strand.
ATATGATCTGTTCTCCAACACAGAAAGACTTCCTTGAAGAAATCAGGAAGGAGTTTAAAAATCAATTTGAAAATTTTGGAGATACAATTAACACCTTGCCACAAGAAAATAAATCACTGGAAAATATAGTTGGCCAAATGCAAAAAGAAAATAATTCTCTCAAAACATCAATCAGTCAAATGAAAGCCTCTTTCAAAAATAGAATTGACCAATTGGAAAAGGAGTTGCAGAAGGTAAATGAAGAAAATTCTTCTCTTAAAAAAAGAGTATGAGGAAACTAATGACTTTATGTGACAGCAAGAGTCCATAAAACAATACCAAAAAATTGAAAAATTAGAAAAAAATATAAAATACATCAGCAAAACCACTGACATTGAGAATACATCGAGAAAAGACAACCTGAGAATTAAAGGTCTTCCTGAAAGCATTGAAAAGGGAAATAAAACCCTGGGCTTAATATTGCAGGATTTAATGAAAGAAAAACTGCCCTGATATCATGGAACCAGAGGGTAAAGTGGTTATTGAAAGAATACACTGATACCCACTGGAAAGAGATCCTAAAATGAAAACACCAAGGAATGTTGTGGCAAAATTCTAGGACTATCAGACAAAACAGAAAATCTTGCAAGCAGCCAGAAAAAAAAACAATTTAGATACCAGTGAGCCATAGTAAGGATTATGCAGGACCTGGCTGCACCAACATTAAGGGATCCAAGGGTCTGTAATGAAATATTTGGAAAAGCAAAGGAGCTTGGAATGCAGCCAAGAATCCATTATTCAACAAAATTGAGCCTTCTCTTCCAAGTGAAAAGATGGATATTTAATGAAATGGGAGACTTGCACATTTCCTGATGAAAAGATGAGAGCTAAATAGAAAATTTGGAAATCAAACAGAAGGGTCAAGAGACACATGAAAAGGTTAAAAAAAGGATAAAGAAAAAAACTGCTATCCAATAAGATGAAACTGACTATTCTGCCTCCTGGGAGAAAGATTCTCATACTTTTGATAATTGCATATCTATTAAAGAGAATAGAGGTAAACAGAAGTGATGAACACTCATGAATTTTCTGTGCCTCAGATATAATGATTTAAAAACAATAACTCCTTAAAAAATGGAAGAGTAAGGAGACAGACGATGGAGGAGATTGAATGGGATAAATCTCATTACATTAAGAGGTACAAAAGACCTATTGTAATAGAGAGGAAGAAGGGAGGAACTGAGAACCACCTGAATCTTACTTTCATCAGACTTGACTTAAAGTTAACTTACACAAACACTCAGTTAAGACACTTACCTTATTTTTCAAGTATTAAAAAGGGACAAGGGGAGGGAGGGGCTGGGGAAGGGGAGAAAAAGGGGAATTAACAGAAGGAAAGGAAGAAGTAGAAAAGGGAAAGGGTAAAAAAAGTGGTGGAGGTTGATATAGGAGGGCAAGCACACTGAAGGGGGTGGTATTCAGAAACAAAACATTGGGGAATATGGATAAATGGAAAAAAGGGGAAAATATAGACAGAAGGAAGATAGCACAGAAGGCAATAAAGAGTTAGTGATTATAACTTTGAATGTGAATGGGATGAACTCTCCCTTAAACTATAAGTGAATAACTGAGTGAGTTACAAAGCATAATCCAACAATATGCTGCTTACAAGAAACTCATTTGAAGTAGAGACATACATATGGAGTAAGGTAAAAGGTTGAAGTAAAATATATTTTGCTTCAGCTGAAATGAAAAAAGCAGGGGTAGTAATCTTTGTCTCAGAAGAAACATCTGCAAAAATAGATAGTGCTTAAAGAGATAAAGAGGAAACTATATGCTCCTAAAAGGCACCATAGGCAATAAAGTAATTTCAACACTAAATATTTATGCACCCAATTGTATAGCTTCTAAATTCTTAGAGGAGAAGTTGAAACAACTACAGGAAGACATAGATGGCAAAACTCTACTAGTGGGAGACCTCTCCTACTTTCAGATTTAGATAAAACTAACCATAAAATAAACAAGAAGGAAGGTAAAGAGGTAAATAGATTGTTAGAAAACCTAGATAGGATAGCCTATAGAGGAAATTGAATGGGGTGAGAAGGGAATACATTTTTTTCTTCAGTACATGGCACTTACACAAAAACTGATCATTTTCTAGGGCAAAAAAACCAAATGATCAACTACAGAAAGGCAGAAATAGTGGATACATCTTTCTCAGATAATAATGCAATAAAATTATATGTAATATTAGACCAGGGAGATATAGACCCCAAACTAATTGGAAATTAAATAACCTCATTTTAAAAACTGAGTGAATCAAACAAAAAGTTATAAAGAATTAATTATTTCAACCTAGATAATAACAATAATGAAACAATATATCAAAAACTTATGGGATTCAATCAAGACAGCTGTCAGAAGATATATTATATTGTTAAATGCTTACATGAATAAATTAGGGAAAGGGGAAATATGCAACTAAATATTCAACAAAAATATTAGTGAAAGAATAAATTAAAACACACAATTAAATATCAAAATAGAAATTCTAAAAATTAAAGAAGAAATTAATAAAATAGAAAGCAATAAAACTATTGAACTAATAAATAAAACCAAAAGCTGGTTTTAGGGAAAAAACCAAAAACATTGATAAAGCTCTGGTCAAATTGATTTAAAAAAAAGAAAAGAAAAAAGAAAAGTAAATGAATTTTAAAAGGTGATCACACCACCAATGAGGAGTAAATTAAAGTAATAATTCATGATCATTTTGCCCAACTCTATGCCAATAAATTTGACAATCTAAGTTAAATCGATGAATATTTTCAAAAATATAAGTTGCCCGGTTAAGTGAAGAGGAAATTAAATACCTAAACAACCCTATCTCAGAAAATGAAACTCAACAAGCCATTATTGAACTCCCTAAGAAAAAATCTCCAGGGCCAGATGGATTGAAATGTGAATTCTATCAAACATTTGAGGAACAATTGTTTCCAATTCTGTACAAACTCTTTGGAAAAAACAGGTGAAGATGGAACTCTGCCTAACTCTTTCTATGACACCAATATGATGCTGATACACAAACCAGGAAGTGTTAAAACAAGGAAAGAAGATTAAAGAACTATCACCCTGGTGAATATAGAGGCATAAATCTTAAATAAAATCTCAGCAAAATGATTAAAACATGTTATCACTATAATAGTACACTATGACCAAGTCGGTTATATTCAAGAGATGTAGGGTTCATTTAACATTAGGAAAACTTGTACTGTAATTAACTGTATAAATAAAACACCTATCAGAAATCATATGATTATATCAATAGATGTTGATAAAGCTTTTGACAAAATTCAGCACCAATTCCTACTAAAAACCCTAGAGAGTGTAAGAATAAATGTATTGTTCCTTGAAATAATAAGCAGTATCCATATGAAACTATCAAAAAGCATTACATGCAAACAGGGATAGTCTAGAGGCATTCCCAATAAGATCAGGGGTGAAACAAGGAAACTCATTATCACCACTACTATTCAATATCATTTCTGAAATTTTAGCCTCAGCAATAAGAAAAGAAAAATAAATTGAAAAAATTTGAATTGGGAAGGAAGAGACAAAACTCTAACTCTTTGTAGATGACATGATGTTATACCTAGTGAATCCCAAAAAGTCATGTAAAAAACTACTAGAAATAATTGCCAACTTTAGCAAAATCACAGGACATAAAATAAACCCTCATAAATCCTCATCATTTTTATTTATATCTAGCAAGATACAGCAGAAAGAGCTAGAAAGAGAAATCCCATTTAAAGTAAACTCAGACAATTTAAAATATCTGGGAGTATAAAATAGCTGCCAAGGCAGACTCGAAAATTTTTTGAAAATAATTACAAAACACTTCTCACACAAATGAAATCACATTTAAATAACTGGGCAAAAATCAACTGCTAGGTTGAGCTAATATAACAAAAATGACAATTCTACCAAAACTAAATTACTTGTTTTAGTGCCCTACCAATGAAAAATCCAAAAACAAATACTTTACTGAGTTAGAAAAAGTAAGAAAATTCATATGGAGAAATAAAGTCAAAAATGTCAAGGGATTCAATGAAAAGATGGGCAAAAGAAGGTGTATTAACCTTACCAGATCTAAAATTATATTATAAAGCATCAATCATCAAAACTGTATGGTATTGGCTAAGAAATATAGTGGTGGATCAGTGAACCAGATTAGGTGCAACAGCAGGAAATGATTGTAGTAATCTGCTGTTTGATAAATCCAGAAAGTCCAGGTATTGGGATAAATCTCTCACTTCAATAAAAACTGTTGGGAAAATTCGAAGTTAGTAAGGAAGAAACTTGGATTAGACCAAAACCTCACACCCAATACCAAGATAAAATCAAAATGAATACAGGTTTTAAACATAAAAAATACTATAAGAAAACTTGAAGATCCAGGAGTAGTTTACCTGTCATATGTATGGAAATGGAAGCAGTTTATGACCAAGCAAGAGATGGAGAACATCATTAAAAAATCACTGTAACCAAGATCAAAAGAAATGCAGTAAATTGGGAAACAATTTTTACACAGAGCATTTCTGTGAAATGACTCATTTCTGAGATATACGCAGAACTGAGTCAAATTTCCAAAAAAAAACAAGCCATTTCCCAATTTATGAATGTTCAAAGGATATGCAAAGGCAATTTACAGATGAGGAAATCAAATCTAACCATAGTCATATGAAAAATTCCTCTAAATCATTACTTATTAAAGAAATATTAATTAAAGCATCTCTGTCATACTACCTCACACCTCTCAGACTGCCCAATATCACTAGAAAGGATGATGATCAATGCTGGAAGGGATGTGGGAATTCTGGGACACTAATACATTGTTGGTGGAGCTCGTTCAAACTATCTGGAGCGAAATTTGTAATTGCTTCCAAAGGCAACAAAATTGTGCATGCCCTTTGACACAACAATACCACTACTTGGTCTATACCCCTTAGAGATAATGAAAAGAAGGGTTAAAACATCACTTGTACAACAAATATTCATAGTGGCCCTGTTTGTGGTGGCAATGAATTGGAAATTAATAAATGTCCTGAAATTGGGTTATGGCTTAACAAATTGTGTTATATGTGTGTCATGGAACACTATTGATCTATTAGAAACCAGGAGGGATAGGAATTCAGGGAAGCATGAAAGGATTTGCATGAACTGATGCTGAGTGTGTTGAGCAGAACCAGAAAACTGTACACCCTAACACCAACATGGTGGTGATGACCAAACTTGATGAGCTTGCTCATTCCACCAGTGCAACAATGGGGGACAATTTTGGTGTATCTCGATGTAGAATACCATCTGTATCCAGAGAAAGGATCATGGAGTTTGAACAAAGACCAAAAACTATTTCTTTTAATTTAGAATAAAAAAACCCATTATCTTATTAGGCTGCCTTCTGTGGAGGGAGGGAATGAAGATTGCGGGGGAAATTGTAAACCTCAAAATGAATAAAATCTTAAAGAAAAAATGATTATAAACAATTCAACAAAGAGAGACATTATGACAGATGTTAAAGAATAGCAATAATATCCATAATAATCATTAATATCTCCAAATATCATTTAGTTTTCCATGTCAGAAGGAGAAGAGGAATATAGATGAGAAATAGAATGCCACTGAGAATGCTGGTAAATGGGATACTATATTCCCTATGATTCCTATAGTGGCTGTGAAGTCCTTACAGAAATTTAAAACACTAATCAATAAGGATCTTGAGAAATCTATGAAGGTAGATTTATATAATGGAAGGAGAATTTATATATCTTCTACAATTTCAAGCACATGCTAAATGCTTTATAAATAACTCATTTGAGCCTCACAAGAACAAGGTAGGCTTTGCTATTACCCCCATTTTATAATTAAAGAAATGGAGGAAAATAGATGTTAAGTGACTTGCCAAGAGTTGAACTGTTGGTAAGTATTTCAGACTGAATTTCTTTAGTCCTTCCTGATGCCATAACCAGTATTCTATGTTTGTCATCCTGATGGAACAAGATAAAAAAATTGTGATCATATTTTTTCAATGAATACAACAGAATAATTTTATCTTGTTTTGGTACCACAAGAAGGTAAAATGCATTGGAATAAATCAGAAATATCAATACACTACATGTTGGCACATTGCTATTAGTATGACAACATCTATGACTACCATGAAGATGATGATGATGATACTATTGCTATACTACTGTATTACTATTGCTTTCTGCTGCTGCTGCTGCTACTACTACTACTACTACTACTCCTACTCCTACTCCTACTCCTACTATTCCTCCTCCTACTACTACTACTACAACTACCATAACACTATGATTATGACAATGTCAATAGGAATCCAGAAAATGAAACTACCAATAAAAACTCTTTTGGGAAACAAGGGTTTCATGGAGGAGGTGAAATATAAGAGCACAATAGTAATTCTTTTAACAGAGGGAAAGTGGCGGGGATATGAATAACCTAAATTTTTTTTTTATTTTATAAAATGTGCAACTCAATACAAGGAAATTCTGTGTAGTTCATTTGTTAAATTTCACTGTTGTAAAAACTGTATTTATTTTGTCTTTCTTTGTTTTAATTTTAGTTTTCTTTGTCTATATAATATGGATTTATTTGTTTTATGAATGTATTATACGAGCTTAATTATACTCTATTATATTAGTAAAAAGAATATATAGGTATAGATGTTTGAAATGCATAAGATCAATTCAAGAAATACTTGAACATATACTTTTCAACCTTAATTAAGTACTTCTTGTATTCAAAAGTCTCATTTAACTTGATCAGAAATCTATTTTAATGTAGAATTATGCAAATTTACCTTCTTAAATCAAAGAGATCTTTAAGAAAATTGCTATTCCCCAACTGTTTTAAGCTGCTTCTATTCATTCCTAAGGTGACACTTTGACGTGGCCAATCTAATTAAAAGGTTTTGTTCCCTGACTGCATACAAATATAACTAGTAATTTTGTCCCGGTATCTTCAAAATGTCTCATTTTTTCACTTGCATAACAGTTACTGCAGATGTGCTAGGATTTTTTTTAGATAGAGAGGGAAGAAATAGCAAACCCTGGGTATCACATAAAACACTGTATTGTCAGGTAATTTGAAATCAGGCTGATTTTCTTAAATTCTCAAGGCATGATCCAGGCATATGGATATATATTTTAAGACAAAATGCAAGTAATGATTTTCATAATGAAATTAATCATTGGCTTTATTTGACATTTCCATGGGAGATGTGTGACACTAGTTATCCTCCATGGGCATGTCTTAAAATTCTAACATGGAAACTATGTGTTTTAATAGCATAGGAATATAATTGTGCTCCTGTTAAAATGTGCTTTAATATGGAGCAAATGGAATTTTAATTCCAATAGTATGTCCAGACAATCAGGCTACTCTTCAAATACAGGAGGCTTCAAAAGTAGCATGAGGCATTTTTGCAGTTCATCATAATTTGTTGCTGGCCATCTTTGATTGGAACATTGTCTTAAATGAAAGCAGGCATGTGGGGTGGGTTTGGGGTGGCACAGTGACAGCTGTTCTCATATCACATTGTAATGTGAACAATTCATCGAAAACAGAAAGTAAAGTACCAAAACTATAAAAGGTTGTATAAAAGGACTAATTAATATAACATTATTGCTTGCACACATTAGGTTAGCAGTTTTTGTCAATATGATTCTAATATACTGTTCCCAACATAAGAAATCTTAAACCATAGATTGCTCACATAAGAAAGAAAATTATCAATCTACTTTCAATTATTTATCAATTCAGTTATTCACATCTGGGATATGTTAAAAAATCATCTGTGATAAATAATAAATAGTAAAAGACTCTCCAAGCTAATACCTGATAGTCTTGCTGTCTGGGATCAAGTAGTATTCATTTCTTGCAAATATTTAAACAAATTAGGAATTTTATCAGATCCAACTCAGTTGGGAAAAATTGAAAGTATATGCTGTCAAGACCCTGATGATATTAGTGTTAAATTATTTTAAAAATAGTTCCAATCATTTGAAACAAGGTGATGTTAAGAGAGATTATCTAATGTCAAGCACTTTTTCAACTGCTTCTTCTGTGTTCTAATCTCATTTACCCCCAATGGATCTTATTATTAAATTGTGAATTCAGGGGCAAAGACCCTGCAATATAAATCAGTCATGCATTGTTGCTGTTCATTGTTAGTTTTCAGACTCTTTTTGAAAACTTACTTTTGGAGATTTTGTTGGCAAAGATAGTAAAGTGGTTGCTATTTTCATTTCCAGCTCATTTTAAAGATAGGGAAACTGAGGTAAACAGAATTAAATGACTTTTCCAGGATCATAATCTAGTAAGCATCTTTGGCAGGATTTGAATACAAGGCTTCCTGACTCCAGGGCTATCTAATGACCATCTATCTGACTAAAAAACCATTAAAAAATAAATTACAACCAAGACTTACCCAGACAGTTGGGTTAACAATTAGTCCATTGCACTAACTAGTTTGAATGAATTAACTGAATGATTAATTTAATATTCAAATAATGATTAAATTAAATCATTAAATAAATTCATTAAATAATTTAAAAGGTTGAAATAGACATACTTATTTACCTCAGATAAGTAGTGCAAATTAACCTTCAGGAGATTAGCAGCAAATGTCATCTTATGTCTATTTTTAAAAAATAAAACCACACAGCAACTGGATAAAATAGTGGATAGATCACAGGCCCTGTAGTGAGGAGGACATGAGTTCAAATCTGGCCTCACATGCTCACTAATTTTGTGACCCTGGGCACCTTGATTTCTGTCCATCCCCTCCCCCACTCATAACAGACAAATAGTAATTGCAATTGAGTGAAGCTTAAGGATTATATGTAAAAGATATAAGACTCTCTGGGGAGGTGTGTGAGAAATACCATGCTATTGTTTGGTATAGGAAGACAGAAATGTTGATATTTCAACCATTTCCTTCCTGTTACATACAAAGAAGAAAATAGGAAATTGTGATGCTACTGCCAATGAGGGGACCAGGATAAGCATAGGCCAAGGAAATGTTCCGATAAGGCACATCTGCTAATGGGGACAGTTTGTAGTTTCCAAATTTAACTAAATACTCTTGCTAACTAGATAAAAAGCCCCATTTCATTTTTCAAATACCCAAAGGACTATGCATGCTGCCAGCACCCTTTAAATTTCATCTGTCTAATCTTTACCCAGCATAAAATAAATAAAATTAACAATATTAAAATTTCATTCAACCATCACAAGATAGTTACTAATAAGTTAGGTACTGCATAGTACAATTCATATTTGCTCCTCAAAAAAAAGAAAAAAAAAGAAAAGAACACAATTTTCTGGAATCAATTATAGCTTAAAAGAAATCTTCCTTACTATCTTTACTTTTGCTTAATTTTACAAAAGCACACAATGAGCGAAGCACACATATGCACATGCCATACAAAATGTGCTACATACATAAATATTGATAATAGATATTTCCATGGTACTTTAGAGCCTCACAAAATGTCTAAAAATGAGATGGTACACATATTATTTCCACTTTAAAATCATGGAAATTGAATTTCAGAGAACTTATGTGATACTTATAATAAGTGTATAGGGTAAGATTTGAATATTTGAAAATAATTCTTTCTGCCCTTCACTTCAACATTTCCCCAGCACACCAACAGGGAAATCAACAAAAAATAGCAATTTATTATAGCTATTTTGAAAACATATTTTCTTTACTTATCTAAAGCTCTTTTGGGCACATATATTACATAGATCTACTGCTGAAACACCAGGAAGGGTAAATAGTTAGTATTTTCTATTATATATGCATACATACATCCATATATATATATATATACATATATATATATGTATATATATATATATATATATATGAAAAAGTCAGAATACACTTCTGTGAAAGAAGGTAGGGACAGATAGATGGAAAGATGGATAGATGGACAGAAACAGAAAGACAGTCAGAGAGAAAGAGAGAATTCAAAATAAAAAAAAATCCCATCTTCATATTATAAACTTTTTAAAGCATTTTGAAATTCAAAATTACTGCACTTCATAGGGGCAACCTACTGAGGTTAAATTATTCAGAGGAAAAACTATCTTCTATTTTCTTCCCTTAATTGGGAAGCCAGAAGCACAACTCCAAGTAAATATAGGAACATAGAAACAGTAGAATTTCTGCCCATAAATTTATCCAACATACAGCAAGAAGGAAACAATACAACAGGCCATTTTATGGTTAATATAATTCTATGTTTGTTTTGACAGAGTTGACTAAGTATATGGGAAAAAAGAACTGTCTCCCACATTTTTCTAGATACTATCTATATGCTCAAACTCATTGCCATATAAGGTATTAAGTTGTGCAATATCAAAATGAATCTATAACAGAAATTCTGTTAAAAGAGTAGCTAATTTAAGTCCATCACTTTCCATATAGCAGTCAATTTATTTTAACTTAATAGAATTGAATTGTATTAGACTAAAAATCATATTTATCAGCGTGACTTTGGAAGCGAATTCACATCCCCAGACTTTAGTTTTCTCATTTGTAAAATGAATTGTTTATATTAGATGACTTTTGAGGTTCCTTCCAATGCCAGACCAATGATCTTGTGGCCTGCAAGCAAAGTGTTAATCTCATAAAGTTATAGTAAAAAGTACACATGCATCTGAAGGTATGTCTCCTAGATTCCTATCTCTCTCTCCACAAAGAAATCATCCAACCATAATTCGGATAAGGATGGATTCTTTGGTTGAAATAAACCTTACATAAAAAGTCATTATTTAAAACTGAGCATTATACAATGAATGTCTAAGTGGCTTGTGTTTGTAAGATTCTTCAACTATGTGAAACTATTCATCAAGACAGATTTATACTGTTAGGGGCACCAATTAACTCTCATTAAGTTATTTTACCTGGTCTAAATATTAAACTCAATTAGAAGTAGCTTTGACCTTTAAATGAAAACTAAGTAAATACTTCTTAGTAATAATTCATTATAGAGAAATGAAAGGAGGAGGTGTTTCAAGAGAAAATTACAACTGCCAAATTAATCTAATCACATAGAACTTGGGTATTTAAATGTTAACTACAATAAGGGGAGGCACAGTAATGCACATTATAAGATTTCAAAGACAAGAGAATCCTGGAGTTTTTCCTGGAACATGAATTAAGTCTCTAAACAAATCCTAAAGCAACAGAATGTACCAAAAATAACAACAGCAAACGATGAACTTTTTAGGGAAATATTTTGGGGGAACTTCAGGAAAAGTTTTATAGAATAGGTAAAAAGGGGAATTTAGCTCAGTATAGTTGGGAGATTTCAGAAACTGGTGAAAAGCTTTTAGCCAGAGTGAAGCCTTGAGGAGTTTCTCCAGCAGTAAGTGTCTCAACCACAGTTCTTGAGGAACAAACTTTTGAGTTTTTGGAAGTAGGTGCTGCATTGGGTCACCCTAGTGTCAGGAGAAAACCAGGAACAATGGGAACACAAAAGCAGAGACCAGGACAAGAACTATGGCTCTGAACAAAGAAACTTAAGAAGTATATAACCTATACCACAGCAATAGAGTTCAAATGACAAAATGAAAAGAGAAAAACAAAAAAAAAATGCCAAGCATTGGCATCCAAAATTCTGATAGGGGTGATAAAAATATCAGAAAAAGAAGAAAACAGTTTCAAAATACCATTCTGTGAAGCCTCAAAGGGATTGATGAACTGGTTTCAATTCCAAAATGGCCTCTTGGAAGGGATTTTAAAGGAAAGCAATTTTAAAAACCAAAGAAGAGAAGAGAAGAAAAGGAAAAAAAATGGAGGGAAAAAAAGTGAGAGTCATGCAGGAGAATTATGAAAAAGCAACTGAAGAAAATAATATTTTTAAAATTAAAATTGACCAGTTGGAAAATAAAATGTATTAATTAGAAAAGGAAACAAAAACCCTACTGGAAAAAAATAAAATCATAAGAACTTGAATTAGACAAATGGAAAACAATGATTCTGTGAGACACAAAAATTCCATGAAACAAAACAAAATGTCAGAAGAAAATAGAAGAAAATGTAAAGTAAAGTGATAGAAAACTAATGTTCTATTAGAAACAAGGAGCGGTGAGAATTCAGGGAAGCCTAGAAGGTTTTGCATGAAGTGATGCTGAGCGAAATGAGCAGAACCAGAAGAACATTCCTAACAGCAACTTGGGGGTCATGATTAACCTTAATGGACTTGCTCATTCATTCAGTTCAAGAATCAGGCACAATTTGGGGTTATCTGTGATGGAGATTACCATCTTTATCCAGAGAAAAATTTGCATAGTTTGAACAAAGACCAAAGACTATTACGTTTGATTTTAAAAAAGTTATCATATTATGTAATTTTGCTATCTCTGATACTTTATTTTTTTCCCTTAAGGATATGATTTCTTTCACATAACATTAAACTTAGATCAATATATACCGTGGAAACAAAGTAAAGACTAACAGAATGCCTTCTGGGGGGGACTGGGACAAGGGGAAAAGTTGTAAAGTTCAAATTAAATTAATAAATTAAATAAAAAAATAAAAAGGCTGAAAAATTGTAGAAAATTTAAAATACCTTTCAGGGAAAATGAACGATCTGGAAATTAGATCCAGAAGAGACAATCTACAAATAATCGGGCTACCAGAAAGTCTGGAGCAACAAAACAACATGGAAAACATCATGTAGTAGATTATAAGAGAAAACTGTCAAAATCTTTTAGAACAAGATAACAATAAAACCTCCGGAAAGAGACCCCAGGATAAAAACTCTAAGGACTGTAATAACCAAATTCTAGAACTCTCAAATAAAGGAGAAAATATTGCAAGCAATAAAAAGAAAACAGTTGAAATACAAAGAAAACACAATCATACTCACACAGGACTTATCAGCCTCAATACTGAATGATCTAAAGAAATGGAATAGCATATGTTGGAGAGCAGAGGCCCTGGGATGACCAGAATATGCTACCCTACAAAATTCAGCATATACTGTCAGAGGGGAAAGCATGGATATTCAACAAAATACAGGACTTCCAGAATTTCCTGACAGAAAAAATAGACCTGAATAGAGAATTCACTTGCCAATTACACAAATCAAGATTTGCAAAAAAAAAAAAAAAAAAAAAAAAAAAAGTAACTAAAAAATTGAATGAAGAAACAAACAAAAAAAAAGCAAAAGAAATGTTGGTCATGACCATCAAATTGTATACAATCCTAAAAGGGAAAATATAACATATCTAATTCTTTAGAACTTTGCTTCTTTTAGGATAATAGAAGGGTAGAATATAATTGTAGAGAATGACAATAAAAGTTTTGAGTATAACTGGGTCTTATTTTTCAATTGAGGGGGTCCAATAAGACATCACTATTCTTGAGACAAAAATCCCTGAAGAAAAGCAGGGGTATTAACTTTAAACTTAAGTGTCTTATTATCCTTTGATCAGCCTTAATTTTACTGTAGTTAGTGCATTGTCAGATGAGGACATCATAAACAGCTAGTTCCTGAGTCAGTGTTTCCTGATACTTACAATCATTTATAAAGTTCTCAGGTGAGATCTCCAGAGTCACCCAATGCTTAGAGACCTTTAACATCATAAACTATGAGATACTTAGTCATGTCTCTGAAATTCATAATTATTTTTAAGATTCTCAAGATGAGACCTCCAGAGTCTCCCAATACTTACAGATCTTTAAGATTCTTGCATTTATTTAGATCAGAGTTGGACTAAACAGGTGTTTCACTTAAAAAGGGGTGCAAAGTGGGAGAGTGAATATGCTTTGCTTCACTTAACAAGGTGTTAAGTACCCTGGTGGGGAAGGAGGCAGGTAAAGTGTGAAAAGAAATAGGCTTTCCTTCACTTAACAAGTGGATAAGTACCCTGATTCTGGTGGGGGAAAGTGGAGGATAAAGTGTGAGAGACAATTGGCCTGTGGGGATGGGCACAAATAGTACAAGAAATGATGACTTTGGATGATACTTTGGCTCATGAAGAGTATTATGTGTACATGAAAAATACTTGAAAAGGGGGTAAGGTAAAAAATGATTATAGTTATAATGTGATACAATTTGAGCCAATGATGTTTATCAAGCAATCAAGGAAACAACCTGTGAGGATATTTGATAACAAAAGGAGTTTATCAAGCAATCAAGTAATCAAACTGTGATTGTTGATACCTGATTAATTTTAGAGTTATAAAGGGAAGAGAAGAGGGAAAAGGGAAGAGGGAAAAGGGAAGAGGCAAAAAGATTTATAGTTTTAGAGGGAAAGAAGGGAGAATGTGAAATGCTGAGTAAATTGTATTCAATAGATCTAGAACAGAGAGGGCATAAGCTACAGTCCCACCTAGGTTTAAAAATCTAATTTAATATACAGGGAAGGGGGGTATTGGGAAAGAGAAAGATAAGGGAAGTGGGACTGATAAATGGAAAAGAAGATGTAAGTGAAAATGAACTGAAATTTATTTTAAAGGAAAATCAAAAGGGAAAAGAAGTAAAATTTTGGTATGGAGGAATAAGAGAAAAGGAAAGAAAAACTTTAAATGCAAAAAGGTAACATGGAGGGAAATAGAGCAAAAGTAATCAACCATAAATGTGAATGTCTCAGAAAACAGAAGCTGATAGCAGAATGGATGAAAAGCCAGAATCCTACAATATACACAGGGTAAAGGTAAAAGGTTGGAGCAAAATATATTATGACTTAGCTGAAGTAAAAAAAAAAAATGTGGGGTAGCAATTGTAATCCCATATAAAGAATCAAAAATCAATCTCATTAAAATGGATAAGGAAGGAAACTACATATTTTTTTACCTTTTTCTGAAATATTTATTGGATTCATTAACACAGCAATTTCCTTTTTTTATTTATTCATTTATTTTTGAATTTTACAATTTTTACCCCTAAACTTGCTTCCCCACCTAATGCCCCTCAGAAGGCAGTCTTTTAATGTTTACATTGTTTCCATGCTATGCATTGATCTAACTTGAATGTGTTGAGAGAGAAATCATATCATTAAGGAAAAAATACAATATAAGAGATAGAAAAATTACATAATAAGGTAACAGTATTTTTTTAATTAAAGGCAATAGTCTTTGGACGTTGTTCAAATACCACAAATATTTCTCTGGATACAGATGGCATCCTCCATCACAGATACACCAGAATTATCAATGATTGTTGCGCTGATGGAATAAGCAAGTACATTGAGATTGATCATCAATCTAATGTTCCTTTTATGATGCAAAATGTTCTTCTGGTTCTGCTCATCTTGTTTAACATTGCTTCATGCAAATCCCTCCAGGCTTCCCTGAATTTCCAGACTACCTGGTTTGTAATAGAATAATAGTATTCCATAACATACATATGCCTCAATTTTTTCTGTCATTCCCTAATTGAAAGACATTCACTGAATTTCCAATTATTTGTCAACACAGAGCTGCTATGAATATTTTTGGACAAGTGATTTATTTTACCATTTTTCATGTTCTCTTCAGGGTATAGACCCAGTAGTGGTATTGCTGGATCAATAAGACCTTTGGGGACAATTTCAAATTATTCTCCAGAAAGGCTGAATGAGTTCACATTTTCACAAACAATGCATTAGTGTCCCATATTTCACAAATCCATTCCAACATTGATCATTGTCCTTTTTGGTCATATTGACCAGTCTGAGAGGTGTGATGTAATATTTCAGAGTTGCTTTAATTTGCATTTCTCTAATAATTGTGATTTAGAACAATTTTTCATATGAGTGTGGATTGCTATGATTTCCTCACCTGCAAATTTCCTTTGCATATCCTTTGACCATTTAACATTTGGGGAATGGCTTGCTTTTTATATAAGTTTAACTCAGTTCTCTATATGTTTTTGAAAAGAGTACTTTGACAGAAATTTAGTTGTATAAATTGATTTCCAATTTACTCATCTCTTTTGATCTTAGTTACAGTGGTTTTGACTCTGTAAAAGCTTTTAAATTTAATGTAATCAAAATTATCTAGTTTGTTTTAAATTATGTTCTCCATCTATTCCTTGGTCATAAACTGCTTCCTGTTCCATAGGTCTGACAGATAAACTGTTCCTTGATCTCCTAGGTTTCTTATGATATTTTCTTTTATGTCTAAATCCTATATCCATTTTGATCTTATCTTGGTAGAGGGTGTGAGGTGTTGGTCTATAATCCAAGTTTCTTCCAGACCAACTTCCAATTTTCCCAATAGTTTTTTTTTTTTTTATCAAAGGGGGAGTTTTAAATCTCAAAAGCTGGACACTTTAGGTTTATCCAACAGCAGATTACTATAATCATTTCCTGCTTTATCTTTTGCACATAGTCTATTCCATTGATCCACCACTCTATTTCTTATCCAATACCAGACAGTTTTGATGACTGATGCCTTATAATAAAATTTTAGATCTGGTAGGGCTAAGCCACCTCTTTTGCATTTTCTTTCATTAAATCATTGCAAATTATTGACTTTTTATTTCTTCACATGAATTTACTTACAATTTTTTCTAACTCAGTAAATTAATTTTTTTTTGGAATTGTGATTGATAGGGCACTAAATAAGTAGTATAATTTAGGTAGAATTGCCATTTTTATTATATTAGCTCAGTCTATCCATGAGCAGTTGATATTTGCCCAGTTGCATAAATCAGGTTTTATTTGTGTGAGAAGAGTTTTGTAATAGTTTTCAAAAAGTTTCTTAGTCTATCTTGGCAGGTAGACCCCCAGGAATTTTATATTGTCTGAAGTTACATTGAATGAGATTTCTCTGTCTAGCTTTTTCTGCTGTATCATGCTGGTCATATATAGAATTGATGAGGATTCATGAGGGCTTATTTTATATCCTGAGACTTTGCTAAACCTGCTAATTGTTTCTAGTAATTTTAGATGATTCTTTAGGAATCTCTATTTATACCACAATGTCATCTGCAAAGAGTGAGAAATTTTTTTCTTCCTTCCCAATGCTAATTCTTTTTTCTTCTCTCATTGCTGAAGATAACATTTCTAATACAATATTGAATAGTAGTGGTGATAACAGGCATCCTTATTTCACCTGCGATCTTATTGGGATTGCCTCTAGCTTTTCCCCATTGTATATAATGTTTGTAAGAGGTTTCAGAGAGATGTTACTTATGATTCTAAAGAACATTTTATTTATCCCTGCCCTCTCTAGTGTTTGTTAGGAATGGTTCTAGCATTTTGTCAAAGGCTTTTTCATCATCTAGGGAAATAATGGTATAGTTTCTGTTATTTTTTATTGATATAGATAATTATCCTAACAGTTTCCCTAATATTGAACCAATCCTGCATTCCTGGGAAAAATCCTACTTGGTGATACTGTATTATCTTAGGTATAACTTTCTGTAATCATTTTATTAAGATTTTATTTAAGATTTTTGCATCTATATTCATAAGGGAGATAGGTCTATAATTTTCTTTTTCTGTTTTGTATCTTTATGGTTTAGGTATTAACACCATAATAGAGTCATAAAAAGAGTTAGGCAGAATCTGTGTTCATTTATTTTTCCAAAGAGTTTATATAGCATTGTAACCAATTGCTCCTTAAAAGTTTGATAGAATTAACTTGTGAATACATCGGGCCCTGGAGATTTTCTTAGGAACGTCAGGAATAATTTGTTGATTTTCTTTTTCTGAGATAGGGTTATTTAAGTATTTAATTTATTCTTCATTTAATGTGTGCAACTTATGTATTTTTAAATATTCATTCATTAAAATTAGATTATCAAATTCACTGGCATACATTTGGGCAAAATAATTCTGAATTATTACTTTAATTTCCTCCTCATTGTTGGTGAGTTCACTTTTTTCAGTTATGATACTAGAAATTTCATTTTCTTTTTTTTAATTATATGAACCAGAGGTTTGTCAATTTTATTGTTTTTTTTTCATAAAACTAACATGGGTTTATTTATTAGTACAATAGATTTCTTTCTTAAAATTTTATAAATTTCTCCTTTGATTTTAGAATTTCTAATTTGGTAATTAATTGGGGTTTTTAATTTGTTCTTTCTCTATTTTTAATTGCTTGTTTAGTTCATTGATTTTTCTCTTTCCCTAATTTATTCATGACAGCATTTAAAGAAATAATATTTCAGAGCAGGGAAGATGGAGGAGAGAAGACTGGCATAGTTCTTAAGTCTCCTGATCTTTCCCCATCTATCATATGAAAGAAACCTCTTAACAGAAATCCGACCCACAAAACCCAGAAAGAAAAGCCAAGAGAAAAAACATCTACCTCAGGATTTGTCTCCTTCATCAGAATTGGGAGCATTTGGGCAGGTGAGTGTGGGCACAGAGGGCAGATCAGCCCAAGATCAACCAGATTAGTGGCTGAATTGGAGCTGGGGACTCTGAGGGCCCGAGAGCCAGAACTGCTGGATCAGTGGTGGGGCTAGATGGCAAGGGTTTGTGTCAAATAGGGCGCAGATGCACTGGTGTTGTTGCTGACCCTCTGGAACTTGCAGACAGGGCTGGACGTGGGGGGGGGGGGTGGAGAATTCTGGTGCAGGAGAGCTACAGACACCATCCCTGGGCTCCTCTGGTTTGAGGAACTCTGAGTCCACAGCTCCATTACTGCTATGGCCTCTTCCCAGAACAAACAAATGCAGACACCTTCTTCTTCAGACACAAGTGTGGGAGCAGAAGAACCAGTCCAGCTGACAATAGGGAGAGGAATGACCTCACACCAGGGTAAAGCCCACAATTGATTGAAGGCAAAACAAATCAATAGCTCCAACCCCTCCCGTCAAGCTAGGGGATAAGGTCTCAATCAAGGTCACAGACCCTACAGAGAAAGCAATCAGCACTTCCTATTGGCCAGCCAGAGAAATTGCACTCAGTGAGTAAAGCCTCTGGAGATCCCAAGCCCCAGTGAACCAGCCCCACCCCAACTCAAGGTTTTAGCAAAATCAAGAAGGGTCAGTGGAAAGGTGGATCCATAGAAAAATTCTTGGAAGGAAAAGACCCTAACTCAGAGAGATCTAGAACCTCTGAGGAGAATATGATCTGGTCTCCAGCACAGAAAGAATTCCTTGAAGAAATAAGGAGGGATTTTAAAAATCAACTGGAAAATTTGGGAGAGACAATTATAATACCTTGCAACAAGAAAACAAATCCTTAGAAAATACATTTGCACAAATACAAAATGAGAATAAATCTCTGAGATCCAAAATTGGATAAATACAAAATAAGAATAAATCTCTCAGATCATCAATTGGACAAATACAAAATGAGAATAAATCTCTCACATCATCAATTGGACAAATACAAAATGAAATAATTCTCTCATGTCCTCAACTGGGCAAATTCAAAAAGAAAACAATTCTCTCAAAACTTCCATTGGTCAAATGGAAAGCTCTGTCAAAAGTAGAATTAACCAACTGCAAAAGCGTAGCAAAAGGTTAATGAAGACTACTCCCCCCCCCAAAAAAAAAATGTAGTCTGCAGAAACTAATGACTCCATGAAACAGCAAGGGCCAGTTAAAAAAAATCAAAACATGTAAAAAATAGAAGAAAATGTAAAATATCTCATCAGCAAAAACCAATGACCTCGAGAATAGGTCAAGGAGGAGCAATCTGAGACTTATTGGACTTTCTGAAAGCATTAAAGTGGAAAAAAAAAAAGCCTGGATTTAATATTACAAGATATAGTGATGGAAAACTGCCCTGATATCATCCAACTAGAGGGAAAAGTAGTTATTGAAAGAATACATCCATCTCTTCCAGAAAAAGAACCTGAAATGAAAACACCAAGGAATGTTGTGGCCAAATTCCAGAACTATCAGATAAAAGAGAAAATCCTACAAGCATCCAGAAAGAAACAATTCAAATATCAAGGAGGCACAATAAGGATTACACAGGACCTGGCCACATCAACATTAAGGGATCGAAGGACCTGGAAGGAGATATATCAAAGAACCAGGGAACTTGGAATTCAGTCAACAATCCACTATCCCGCAAAGCTGAGCCTTCTCTTCCAGGGAAAAAGGTGGACATTTAATGAAATGGAAGAATTACAGAAATTCCTGATGAAAAGACCAGAGCTAAATAGAAAATTTGGACATCAAATAGGAAGTTCAAGAGACACATGAAAAGGTAAAAAAGAAAAGGGGGTGGTAAAAGAAATAAAAAAACTGCTATCCAATAAGTTGAAACTGGCTATATCCCAGCATGGGGAAAACATTTCTCACAAATCTTGAGAATTGTAACTCTAACAGAGAGAATATACCTAGCCAGAAGTGATGGACATTTATGACCTATGCGGGAGATTGCTATCCAATGGGATGTAACTGGCTTTAACCCCACTTGGGAGAAAGACTCTAATAACTCAAGAATTTTAACTCTATTAGATAGAATGTACTTAGCTAGAAGTGACAGAAACTCAGAATTTTCTATGACTCAGAAAAAATGATTTAAAAAACATTACCTCCTTAAAAGAGGGGGACAGGAAGCAGACAGGAGGAGGGAGGTGATTGAATGAGATAAATCTCATTACACTAAGAGGTATAAAATACCTATGGCAATAGAGGGGAAGAAGGGAGAAGATGAGAAATACTTCAACCTTCTTCTCATCAGACGTGGCTTAAAGTCAAATTACACATACTTAGTTAACTTAAAAACCATCTACCTTTCAAGTATTAAAAGGGGAAAAGGGGAGAGGGAATGGAAAAGGGTGGGGGAGTGGGGGGGAAGGGGAACTAACACAAGGAAGGGAAGGGCAAAGGGAAAAAAGGGAAAGGGGAAAGAAAGTTGAGGGGCTGATATAGAAGGGCAAACACACTGGAGTGGGTGGTATTTAGAAAAAAAATACTGGGGAATACAGGTAAAGGAGAGGGAAGGGGGGAAAAGACAAATAGAGGGAACATAGCATGGAGGGCAATAAAGAATTAGTAACCATAACTTCGAATGTGAATGGGATGAACTCTCCCTTAAAAAGTAAGTAAATAATAGAGTGGATTAAAAACCAGAATCCTACAATATGCTGCTTACAAGAAACTCATCTGAAGCAGAGAGATACATATAGAGTAAAAGTAAAAGGTTGGAACAAAATATACTTGCTTCATCTGAAGTAAAAAAACCAGGGGTAGCAATCCTTATCTCAGACAAAGCAGCAGCCAAAATAGATAGTGTTAAAAGGGATAAGGAAGGAAATTTATCCTCCTACAAGGTACCATAGACAATAAAGTTATTTCAATACTGCATATTTATGTACTCCATGGACTAGTATTCAAATTCTTAGAGGAGAAGCTGAAAGAAGTACAGGAAGACAGAGAAAGCAAAACTCTACTAGCGGGAGATCACACCCTCCCACTCTCAGATATAGATAAATAAAATCATAAATTAACAAAAGAAGGAAATTAAGGAGATAAATAGATGGTTAGAAAAATGAGATATGGTAGATTTATAGAGGAAATTGAATGGGGATAGAAATGAAGCTACTTTTTCCTCTGCAGTACATGGAACTTATACAAGACTTGACCATGTACTAAGACTTAAAAACCTAATAGTCAACTGCAGAATAGCAAAAATAGTGAATACATCTTTCTGAGATCACAATGCAATAAAAGTCATATGCAATATTGGGCCAATGAGATATAGACACAGAACCAATTGGAAACTAAATAACCTCATTTTAAACAATGAGTGGACCAAAAAAGAAATTATAGAAAGAATTAACCATTTTATCCTAGATAATGACAAAAATGAAACACCATTCCAAAACCAATGGGATTCACTCAAAGTGGCTCTCAGGGGATATATAATAGCTTCAAAGGCTTACATGAATAAATTAGAGAAAGAGAGAATCAATGAACTAAACATGCAACTAAAAAAATTTAGAGAAAGAACAAATTAAATATCCCCAATTAAATACCAATCTAGAAATTCTAAAAATTTTGTTTTTATGTGTAAATCCTTTAACCATTTGGATCTTATGGTGGTAAATGGTGGGAGTTGTTGGTCTAATCTAAGTTTCTTCCATACTAATTTCCAATTTTCCCTTCCAATTTTCCCAGAAGTTTTTATCAAAGAGAGAGTTTTTATCCCAATAGCGGGAGTCTTTGGGTTTATCACACACACACACACACACACACACACACACACACACACACACACACACAAAGGAGAAATTAATAAAATCGAAAGTAAAAAATGTATTGAATTAATAAAGAAAACCAAAAGTTGGCATTATGAAAAAAACAATAAAATTAATAAACCTCTGGTCAATTTGATTAAGTAAAAGAAAGAAGAAAACCAAATTGCTAGTATCACAAATGAAAAAAGTGAACTCACCACCAATGAGGAGGAAATTAAAGTAATAATTCAAAATTATTTTACCCAACTCTGTGCCAATATATTTGATAATCAAAGTGAAATGAATGAATATTTACAAAAACATAAGTTGCCCAAGTTAAATCAAGAGGAGATCAAATACCTACACAACCCTATCTCAGAAAAAGAAATTCAAGAAGCTATCATTGAAACTCCCTAAAAAAAATCTCGAGGGTCTGATGGATTCACAAGTGAACTCTACCAAATATTTAAGGAAAATTGGTTCCAATTCTATATAAACTCTTTGGAAAAATAGGGAAATATGTAACTCTGCGTAACTCTTTCTATGAAACCAATGTGGTACTGTTATCTCTACTAGGAAGAGTTAAAATAGAGGAAGAAAATTATAGACCTTTCTCTCTGAAGAACATAGATGCAAAAAGCCTAAATAAAATCTTAGCAAAATGATTACAAGTTATCACTAGGATAATACAATGTGATCAAGTAGGATTTATCCCAGGAATGCAGGGTTGGTTCAATATTAGGAAAACTGTTAGTATACACAGTTGTATCAACAACAAACCTACAGAAATTATATGATCATATCAATAGATGCTGAAAAAGCTTTTGACAAAATACAGCATCCATTGCTACTAAAAACCATGAGCGAGTGTAGGAATAAATGGACACTTCCTTAGAATAATTAGCAGTAACTATTTGAAACCATCAACAAGCATTATATTCAAGGGGGAGTGGCTAGAGGCATTCCCAATAAGATCATGGGTGAAATAAGTGTGCTCATTATCACAACTACTATTCAATATCATATTAGGAATGTTAGCTTCAGCAATTAGAGAAGAAAAAAAATTGAAGGAATCAGAATTGGGAAGGAAGAGACAAAATTTTCATTCTTTGCAGATGACATGATGGTCTACCTAGAGAATCCCGAGAAATCATCCAAAAAACTACTGGAAACAATTAGCAATTTTAGGAAAGTTGCAGATTATAAAATAAACCCTCATAAATCCTCAACTTTTCTATATATGTCTAGCAAGATACATCAGGAAGAGCTAGAAAGTGAAATCCTATTCAAAGTAACCTCAGACAATATAAAATATTTGGGAGTCTATTTGCCAAGACAGGCTAAGAAATTTTTGAAAACAATTATAAAACACTTCTCACACAAATTAAATCAGATTTAAATAACTGGGCAAATATCAACTGCTCATGGATAGGTAGAGCTAATATAATAAAAATGACAATTCTACCAAAACTAAACTACCTTTTTAGTGCCCTACCAAAATTCCAAAAAATTACTTTAATGAGTTAGAAAAAATTGTAAGCAAATTCATATGGAGAAATAAAAAGTCAAGAATTTCTGGGAACTTAATGAAAAAAGGGCAAAAGAAGGGAGCTTAGCCCTACCTGATGCAAAATTTTGTTATAAAGCATCAGTAATCAAAACTGCTAGGTATTGGCTAAGAAATAGAGTGGTGGACCAGTAGAATAGACTAGGTGCAAAAGCAGGAGGCGATTATAGTAATCTGCTGTTTGATAAACCCAAAGACTCAAGCTATTGGGATAAAAACTCTCTCTTTGATAAAAACTTCTGGGAAAATTGGAAGGGAAAATTGGAAATTAGTATGGAAGAAACTTAGATTAGACCAACAACTCACACCCTTTACCAAGATAAGATCCAAATGGTTAAAGGATTTACACATAAAAACAATATTATAAGCAAATTAGAAGATCAAGGACTAGTTTACGTGTCAGATCTATGGAAAGGGGAGCAGTTTATGACTAAGGAAGTGTTGGAGAACATCACCAAAAACAAAGTAGAGGATTTTGATTACATTAAATTAAAAAGCTTTTGCACTGATAAAACCACTGTAACCAAGATCAAAAGAAATATAGTAAATTGGAAAGCAATCCTTTCAACTATTGATTTTGACAAAGGACTCATTTCTAAAATATACAAAGAACTGAGTCATATTTTTGAAACAAAAAGCCATTCCCCAATTGACAAATGGTCAAAGGATGTGAAAAGGCAATTTACAGAAGAGGAAATCAAAGCAATCCATAGCCATATGAAAGTTGCTCTAAATCATTAATTATTAGAGAAATGCAAATTAAAGTTTCTCTGAGGTACCACCTCACACCTTGCAGACTGGCCAATATGACCAGAAAGGATAATGATCATTGTTGGAAGGGTTGTGGGAAATCTCGGACACTATTACACTGTTGGCCGAGCTGTGAACTCATCCAACCTTTCTGGAGAGAAATTTGGAACTACGCCCAAAGGACAACAAAAATGACCCTACCCTTTGACCCAGCAATACCACTAATGGGTCCATACCCTGAAGAGATGATGGAAAAGGGTAAAAACATTACTTGTACAAAAATATTTATAGCAGCCCTGTTTGTGGTGGCAAAGAATTGGAAATCAAGTAAATGTCCTTCAATTGGGGAATGGCTTCGCAAACTGTGGTATATATATGTCATGGAACACTATGGTTCTATTAGAAACCAGGACGGGTGGGAATTCAGGGAAGCCTGGAGGGATTTGCATGAACTGATGCTGAGTTTGATGAACAGAATCAGAAAAATACTGTATACCCTAACAGCACATTGGGGTGATGTTCAACCTTGAAGGGCTGGCTCATTTTATCAGTGAAACAATCGGGAACGATTTTTGGCTGTCTGCAAAAGAGAGTGCCATCTGTATCCAGATAAAGAGCCATGGAGTTTGAACAAAGTTCAAGGGCTATTCCCTTTAATTTAGGAAAGAAACAGATATCTTATTGTCTGATCTTTTTATCTCTTAGACTTTTTTTCTCTTCCTTAAGGATAATGATTCCTCTGTCATCACACTCAATTTAGATCAATGTACAATATGGAAACAAAATAATGACTGACATATTGCTTTCCATGGGGGGGTAAGATTTGCGGGAAAATTGTAAAACTCAAATAATATCTTTAATTAAAAAAAGAAATATTATTTCCCCTGAAAACTGACTGGGCTGGATCCCTTAAGTTTTGGTATGTTGTTTCATTATTGTCATTATCTAGAATGAGTTCAGTAATTCTTTGTATAATTTATTGTTTTATGCATTCATTCTTTAAAGGAGGTTATTTAGTTTCCAATTAGTTTTAGGTCCATCTCTCCCCAGTTCATTTTTGCATGTGATTTTTTGTGTTATGAACTGAAAAGGAGGTAGGCATTATTTCTGCCTTTCTTTATTTGATTATTAGGTTTTTATGCCCTAGTGCATGGTCAATTAATTGCCATATACTGCAGAAAATAAAAAGAAGTATATTACTTTCTATCATTCAGTTTTTTCCAAAAGTCTATCATGCCTAGGTTTTCTAACAATATATTTACCTCCTTAACTTCCTTTTTGTTTATTTTAAGGTTAGATTTATCTAAACCTGAGAGTGTGAGGTTGAGGTATCCCATCAGTAAAGTTTTTCTGTCTGTGTCTTCCTATAAATCATTCAACTTCTCCTCTAAGATTTTGGATGATATACCACATACTTAGTATTGAAATTGCTTCATTGTCTATGATAATTTTTAGGAAGATATTGTTTTGTTCTTTATCTCTTTTAATGAAATCTATTCATACAGCTGCTTTGTCTAAAATGAGGATTTCTAACCCTAATCTTTTCACTTCAGCTGAAGCTAAAAAAATTTGGCTCCCACCTTTTACATTTACTCTATATTATCTCTCTGCTTCAAATGACTTTCTTGTAAGCAGCATTTTGTAGCATTCTGAATTTTAATCCACTCTGCTATTTGCTGTCTTTTTATGGGAGAATTCATCCCATTCACATTCATAGTTATAATTGCAAACTCTTTATTGCCCACCATGCTATCTGTCCTTTGTTAGTATTTTACCCCTTTAGCTACTTTACCTATATTCCCCAGTATTTTGTTTCTGAACACCACCATGTCAGTGTGTTTTCCCCCATCTCAAATCCCTCCCTTTGATTTCCCCTTTCCCTTTGCCCTTTCTCCCTCTCCTTCCTTCTGCTAGTTCCTCTTTTCCTCCCCCCCCCTTCCCCTTTTAATACTTGGAAGGTAAGATAAGCTTCATAAGTTAAATGAATGTGTTTGTCTGTGTGTGTGTGTGTGTGTGTGTGTGTGTGTGTGTGTGTGTGCTAATTTTAATCCAAATCTGATGAGAGTAAGATTCAGGTGGTTCTCACCTCTTCCCTACTACCCCTCTATTGTAATAGTTCCTTTGTACTTCTTTAGGTAATGTGATTTACCCCATTCAATCTCCTCCATCCTCCTGTCACTTTACTGGCCTCCTTTATAATGAGATACTGTTTTTAAATCATTCTATCAGAGTCACGGAGGAGTCACGATTGTCCATTATTTCTGGCTAGGTGTATTCTCGCTAATAGAGTTACAGTACCCAAGAATTATGTGAGTCTTTCTTCAAGGTAGCAATATAGCCAATTCCATCTTATTGGACAGCAGGATTTGTTTTTCTTTGCCCTTCTTATTTTTAACCTTTTTATGTGTCTCTTGAGTAACCTGTTTGTAGTACATATTTTCTATTTATCTCCAGTTTTTAGAAATGAGACTTTTATCAGAACTCCTGGTTGTGAAGATTGTTTCCCAACTTTCTTCTTTCCTTTTAATTTTGGCAACATTGATATTCTTAATGAAAAAACTTTTTAATGTAATATAATTAAAATCATTAATTTTGCAGTTTATAAAGTATTCTAATTCATGTTTGGTCATAAATTTGTGCCCTTTTCATATATCTGATAGAGTATTTCTTGATCCTTTTAGGTTTTTGCAAGGCAAATGGGGTTAAATGACTTGCCCAAGGCCATACTTTGTTACCTTTTATGTCTAAATTCTATACCCATTTTGAGATATATATATATATATATATATATATATATATATATATATATATATATATATATATAAATATGTGTGAGATGTAGATCTCTATCTAGCTTTTTGGTATACTATTTTCCAGGCTTCCCATCAATTTTTGTCAAATAGTGAGTTATCCCAGAAGCTGACGTCTTTGGGATTATTAAACAGTAGATTTCTGTACTCATTTATTGTGTTTTCTTTTGAACCTATCCTAATTCTCTGATAATTTTAGATCTGGAAGGCAGAAGAGTTTTTATTTTTTTAATTTTATTTAAGACAATGGGGTTAAGTGTCTTGCCAAAGGTCACACAGCTAGGCAATTATTAAGTGTCTGAGGTTAGCTTTTAGCTCAGACCCTCCTGACTCCAGGGACACTGTTCTATACACTGCACCACCTGGCTGCCCCAACAATAAAGTTCTTTATGCTATTTTTCTTTTGCTACTAAAAAATCTCGCTCTCCACTGAAGGAATATCAAATTCTATTTCAAAATTTAAAAAATTAAAAAAATAAAAATTTGATTTTGTTTTGGGGGAAGAGATATCATCAATGCTATGTCAAGTTTTGGGAAATGGACAGTAAGAATCACTTTAAAATTTCTTTCTAGTTTGATAACAGCAAGTCCTTTATTTTTTCTGAATTCACCAAAAAAGAAAGACCTACATGTATTAATTTATTTTGAAAGTCTTATTTAGTTATCTTTTTCCAGTAGTTATTGTGATTTAATCACTGATGTGTTTCTTATATCTATAGTAGAGTTCTCCCTTAAACAATAAATAATTTGTTTTTGATGTTGACATACATTTTGATAAATTCAACTTCTATATGTACATGTAGCTAATAGTAAATATAATAAAAATATTCATTTTCAAAGAACAATTGAATAAATATCACTCCTGATTTATTACATATAATAATCTCTGATTGACTCTAACTATATTATGAAGGCACATAAATGTGCCCATAACAAAAATTGCAAAAGTATTTTAAAATTATCTAATTTTATCTTCACATCAAGCCTGGAAGGTGGATTCTATAATTAAGACCATTTTAAAGATGCAGACAGATGTTAACTCATTGTCCAGGGTCACAAATCTAATAAATGTCTGTGATTGGATTTGAATTCATATTCATATTCATCCTAGGTCCAGTACTGTATTTTCTCTACCACCTTAGTAGCAGTATCCACATATTTTTTCTTATTCATTGCATAATATTACTAAGACCTGTGAAGCAAAATTATATATTATCTAATAGCCAAATACTTCCTAGGAAAAAAGAAAAGAATTTATATAAAAAATAATACTCTGTTCTAACAAAGAGAGGCTTCTACTCAGATCCAGTCCAATACTTTTTCTGTATATTCTATAGGTATTTTAGTAAGGACTCCTTCAGCTGTCAGATGGATAATGTCCCTCTTATCTTTTCTCAATCTATTGTTTCACCCATAGCAATAATTTTCCACAGTTAGAACTTAGATCCTCTGTACTTTATAGAATGGTTTTATTTAAAGTTGATAATGATGTTAACAGATTTCAAGCTTACTTCATTTGTTTTTAGAAAGCTGCTTACAATTCTGCTTCTCTTCCTTTAATACAAAATTTGCCTGAGATGATTTTCTGATATTGGGGAAAAAAGACTACCTGGGTAACACAGTCATACTAAGTCGCAGGGGCAGAAGGTATGGATTATACATCCTCATCTTGTCTCTTCACATTTAGATCAAATTTCCTGTTTACATTTCGACATCCAGACTCATCTCTCAATCATATACAAGAAACAACTTCTTAGACCTTCATTTCTTTTTTTACTTTTTAGGTATTTTCAAGGCAAATGGCTTGCCCAAGGCCACACAACTAGGTAATTATTAAGTGTCTGAGGCTGGATTTGAACTCAGATACTCCTAACTCCAGGATCAGTGCTCTATCCACTGTGCCACCTAGCCACCCTCATTTCTGATGGAGGGTTGGGGAGTAAGGAATGGATGGATATTGAGAGAGTAAAAAGTTCACATAGTATTAAAATTTGGAAAGAGAAAAAAATCATGACTATGAATTCAAAAGATAGTACAAATATGTTTTATTTGTTGACATTCAATTTTAGCATTGTTAGTCATTACTTTAAATTTGAAATTCCACACTTTGCCTATCAATAATGAAAATACACAGAAGTCAATGATTGAATAAAAATATACAAAGATAAGCATAATTATGTGAAGAAACATGCAATAAATAAATTATAAATTTTAAAAACCTGTCTAAAAAAGTAACATTGTAAATTGAGGCTACTGTGAATGCTGTCTAAATTGATATCTAGCATTTCTATTTCTTGAATACAATCAGAATTAGGAAAGTTAGTATCAAGGGAGCAGAAATGCTCACATTATTCAGCTACATTTTCCAGAATATTATGACCTTGTTGATCTGATCTATTTTTACCACTAGCCGTGATTTCATTGTTAGTACATCACTATAGCAGTGAAGCCACTTAAATTTGTTGGCAGGAGTCTTTTTTCTTTTTTTTTTTGTTTTCAAACTTGAAGATCACAAAGAAGGTTTTATTACTTTATTTGCTTTATCTGGGTTTTATTTAAAGGTTTAGTGCTTGTAAGATAGGCAGTTAATACAATGAATAATGGTATGCAGTAATTGAAGTCAGGGAGAGTCATCTCATGTTCATATCTGGCCTCCCATACTTATTAGATATGCAACTCTTGGTAAGGCACTTAATCCTATTTAACTCAGTTTCCTCATTTGTAAAATGATTTAGAGAAGGAAATGACAACCCATTCTAATATCCTTGCCAAGAAAACCCACAAGTGGGGTGATCAAATGATTGAATAACTATAGTTGAAATTTGAATCTTTTTTTGTATTTCTTTATAAAAATGAGTTTTGGTGAAGGGTTTTTTTTAATTTACATTGCTTTATTTATTTTGCTTTTGCTTTGATTTGGGCAGCAGAAAGGATATGGGAATACAACTTTATTTAACTGAATTGTTTAAGAAGTAATCAAAGACGAATTTTATCACTAAACTGTTCTAATATTGTTTGTGACATACTTTACACTGTATATTTGAGGATTTCTCTCCTTGTTCAAGCAATTAGAGCTTAGGGGAGAAAAAGGACTTCACAATGACATGTTATTACTTGCTAGCATTTGTTCCTTAAATGGAATATATATTTTGGTGATATAAGCTATTTTAAATGTTTCAATAATTTCTGAGTAAAAAAAAGTGAATGTTGCATTTTTAAATGATCTGTCAGTTTTCACATTTATTCTTATTAATATTCAGTCAAGAAAAATATGGTTAATAAATAATTTCAATAACTAGGATGCAAAATATCACTTCACTCAAAATAGCACAATAATACTTTTGGTACTATTACTCCTCAGAAGTATATTTTTATTGTTATTTGAGAAATTGTCAGGATAAAGGGGTGGCTAAGTGATACAGTGAATAAAGCACTGGGCCTGGACTGGGTTCAAATCCAGTCTCAGACACTTAGTAATTACCTAGCTGTGTGGCCTTAGGCAAGCCACTCGACCCCATTTGCCTTGCAAAAAGAAAAAAAAAACCTAAAAAAATTGTCAGGATAAAATTTGAGCTAGGTAAAGTAACTGGATCTTTTAAACTTTAAAATGATTTTAAAGTTGCCAAGTTTTCAACCAACAGAATCGTTTGAAAACATGATACATGTCGAAGAATAATTTAATTATTAACATCAATAATGAAAGACTTGTACTTCATCACTTTCAGCACATTCCTTAGGCTGCCTACATAGGAAAACCATACAGACCAAGTCATGATTTTATCTGGTAAGTGTTTAGCATATTTTATAAATATTACCAGCAAGCAAAAATATTCATTTTTACCAGTTTCAAATAACTAGGCTTTCTAATTTACTTTGCACCTGGGTACATGTGGTTATGAAAATCAGAAATTTAATTGATATAAATGGTATAAATGAAAGCTTCTGGCATATTTCTAGTTTAAATTAAATAGTTTTTCTTAAAGTCTTTTGCAGGGATTTGTCCCAGGAAATTCCATGGCAAATTGAATGCATTTAAATTAAATTTTGCATTCGAAATTGAGGATTTGATTCCTAACCTTTGGATTTAGCAACAAGCAAAATTGTTCTGCAATGATTGATTGTTCTTTAGTTTCATTAGTGATATGATACATCCAAGGATGATACTTAGCATTGTGGCAGCATCTTTAATATTTGGATTAAAGCATGAATATATACTGAATGCAGAATAGAAGCTACATTCTTTAGATTGACTTTTTATGTGGTCTATAATCTTGATAAACTATATATATTGATTTATATTACTCTTTGTTCCCCAAGGGACATTTCCATTCGGGTCAATGAGAAAACAACACTGCCACTTGAACACACCATCTTTTTTTCCTACCTGTATTTTTGCTCATTCTTTCACCTGAAATGCTTTTTACTCTCCCATTTTCTTGATTCCTACATATCCTTCACGATCCATGTCTCATACCACATTCTCATGAGGTGTCTTTTGTACAAATCTAGCTCACAGTGAGTTCTTTAATTCAGCACATTCCTCTAGCACTCATCCATACAATTGCTGAAAATTTATGCACATACTTCATTGTATTTTATTGTCTTATGTCTTAATGTCCCTAGCTAGGTCCTGATTTCTCTTGTGTCTTTCATGATGCCAGCATAGTACTTTGCAAGTAGTAACTCCTCAATAAGTGTTCATTAAATGTAATTGGATGGTAAAATTAGCATAGAAAGGGGGAGGAAGGTGCAAATACAATTTGATTGATTATTGTTAGACCCATGAAAAATAATCATTGATTTACAACTAGAAGAAATCACAGGAGTAATCTACACCACACTTTTCATTTTACCTATGAGAATACTTAGGTGTAAACTGGAAAAGAGATTTTTCAAGGTACACTGTTTAGAGTAATGAATAGTGTAAATTGCTGTGAAATTTAAATGATCATCACTTTGAGAAATATTATATACATTTCTATGACATTGAATATTCTTAGTAAAGCTTTTGTGTCTTTTTTTCTGTGTTACTGAAAGCTAAGATCACTTTTCATTAATATTTATAGAAAGTAAAATTTGGCAATGTAATTGTCAAATGGCATTATGACTCTCTCTTTTTGACATAGTATTTAAAAGATATTTCTGAATATTTTAACATAGAGTTTGAGAAAATTTCTAATTCTTCTTGCCCCGAGACCTCCTGAAGAGTCTTCCTCAGATATTTGACCGACCTTGACTGAAAAACCTTAGTACTGTGCCATTACACATTTGAGATGATCCCATTTCTCACTTGAAGATTATAGGTCTCTCTGACTAAATAGTAAAAAGGAACCTGCCATTCTTTCATTAAACAACAAGTTCTGAAGTACTTAATATTTCAGGTGCTAGAGCAGGGTCCAGAAGTGAATTTTGAGCTGGAAAGTGTTAAGAGGTTTGTGTGTGTGTGTGTGTGTGTGTGTGTGTGTGTGTGAGAGAGAGAGAGAGAGAGAGAGAGAGAGAGAGATGAAAGTATTGCAAGCAGAAAATATATAAAAAGGCTGCATAGAATTAGGTCATAGTATATCATAAGAAGGGTTATTCATAAGTATGTTTTCTCAGTCTTTATTTTTGCTGAGATTTTGATTCTAGACTTGCCCCTTCTTCTTACGGTTATTCTAAATGCAACCCCATTTTTTAATGGCTTGCAAAATTATCTCAATACCTCTAACCAGTCCACAAAACACCAGGTCTGGGAGGGAAAATAAGTCAACCAAACCAAAAAAGATTATACAGAAGGCCATGTAATGAGCTCTGAAGATTGCAAATCTTTGTCATACAGTTTTGTTGTCTTTTAATAAGCCCATGGATCTTAATCCAACTAATTCTCCTTCCTCTCAACTTTTTGTTTTATGCTGAATCTACTGGTTAAGATTCAGGTTTTTCTGGCTCTGGATGCTAGCCCATCCATTCCCATTGGAGGTCTATCAGAAACCCTATGGGGCAGGGAGCATCTGGTTGACAATAGCTATAAATGGATGAATTTCCTAATATACCTAGTTACTGTGGAGACTAAAAGCTAATGGGAAAGTGAGCAAATTGACAGATGTGGAATGGAAATTTGTTTATATTCTGCATAAAAACTACCCTATCCAATTCCCAGGTATAGAGAATTTTTTTTAAAGGCTCTGAATAGGTCTTCTTGGATACTTGTTGTTTTCATCAAGTCCAAGACAAAAAATGACAAGTCTTTACTGTCACTGCAGATACATACTATGGAATATAGTGTTAGCAAAATCTAGAACACAACTCATAGATTCCCTGAAGTTTAACTTTTCCTTAGTCTGGGTGGAATACTATCTGCTACTCTGTCCCTTCCTCTATCATGACCTCCACAACTGTCATCCAAACTACCATCCTTTATTTGGACATTACTAATTTCAATTTGGGGAACTGAGACAGAGAAACAGGTTGCTATGGTGGAAGGAATGTTGCAGGTTTATAGTCAAAAGATAAAATTTCAAAATCCAATTTATCTACTGACATCATGTACAGCCATGAGAAGTCTCTGAGTTTTACGTTTTTTAAATGTAAAAGGAAGAGAGTAGGTACCATAATATAATTGGGTAGGGACTCAAGAAAACCTGGACTAGAATCCTAGTTCCAATACAAACTCATTTTACTACCACGAGTATTCTTTTTAACCTCACAATATACACAAGTAACTCTATAAAATCATAAATTATAGAACAGTTGCAACCAGCAATTATTGAGGGAATTTCTGTCATATAATAAAGTTACCAACAGTCTAGAACTTTAGATTTCTAAACAAAATAAGAAACTTGATAAAGTTTCTTAGCTTCATTCAAATTCTACATTTTG
Source organism: Macrotis lagotis (assembly GCF_037893015.1). Lineage (NCBI taxonomy): Eukaryota > Metazoa > Chordata > Mammalia > Peramelemorphia > Peramelidae > Macrotis > Macrotis lagotis. Next base: position 149,067,834 of record NC_133664.1, read on the forward strand.
ATAATATTATGAAGCATATAAAGGTAACACATTCATGAATTTACAAATTTTATAATCTTCAGAAAGTCAGAAGGATAGTAAAGAAAACAGCTCAACATCTACAAGGAAATGTGAACTTTAATAAAGGTTATGGATATTTATTTGCAGGTATGTGATACAGTGGATAGAACTCTGGTCCTGGAATCAAGAAACCCTGAGTTCAAAGGGCTTTTCCATTTAATTCTGTTTGTTTCAGTTAGCTCATCAGTAAATTGAACTGGAGAAGGAACCGGCAAACCATTCTATTATCTTTGCCAAAAAAAAAAAAAAAACTTGAAATGGAGTCAAGGTGAATCAGACATGACTGATGCAACTGAGCAACAAACATCAATGAATGGAAAATGTGGCAAAACAGTTGCCATCTTCTAACAAGCATCTCCCATAGAATGACAAAAAAACAAACAAAAATATAAAAAGGCAAACCACTTTTTCTTTGCCCTAAGGCGATCTGGTCATTGACTATAATATAAACAAATCTTATCCCTATTTCATTTTGAGAACTTAGGTATTTTTTTAAGTAAGAAAGCAGCCTTCTTATCAACCCTGATATTGACTTTCTTTCCTGATGAATCTCTGAGGAGATATACAGGCAAAAGATTGGAAAACTGTAATTTCAACCTCACAAGAGGAAAAAAGGTGAAAAAATTCACTTGTCAAATGTTTTAGATAACAAATATTTTTTCAATTGATGTTTTATTTTATTTTTCTAATTACACATTATGAAGGTTTGTAAATGTACACATGCATAGGCATATTTTTAAATTACATGATTTCCTTCCACCCTCCCTTACCAACTCTTGCCCTCAGCAGCAAACAGTCAGGTAAATATTGTACATAAAACATAAGGTCAAAATAGTTACAGGATTTAGACTTAAATGGGATCCCTTAGGCTGATAAGACAACAAGAAAATCTGCCAGATCTTTTGAAAGGGGTGAAATATAGTAGCAAACAAGAAATAAAGTATATTATAAATAGCAAAAACAGATGATTTTGATTGTATTAAATTAGAAAGGTTTTGCACTAATAAAACCAATGTAGAAAAATAGAAGGAAAACAGAAAGCTGTAGAACTTCTGATAAAGTCTTATTTCTGAAATATACAGAGAATTGCATCAAAAATATACGGTTGCAAGTCATTTTCCAATTGATAAATGGTCAAAGATATGAACAGTTTTCAAATGATGAAATTAAACCTATATATAATCACATAAAAAATGCTCCAGGCACTTCTGGCCAAGATACTGGAGAGAAGTCAGGAAATGTCTTAAATTCTCCTGACTTTCCATCACAACTACCATGAACCAAGGCTCTTAATAGAATTTGGATCCAGCAAACCCAGAGAAGAACCTAGGAGAACATCTACCAATAAGATTTGTCTCAGGGGGTGGCAGGTGAGATGGGGGAAGAGAGCAGAGATTCAGTGAGCCAAGGGACTAACCTAAGAATAACAGTGGAAAGCATTTACTTTATGCCCAGCAGTGGGAAGAGAAAGCTCCAGCACAGAAGGGTTTTACTCTGTGGGGAAACAGAGCTCTAGCACATCAGCTAGATATCAATTCAGACAGTTTGGCTAGTCTGGAAGACCAGAAACAAGCCCCCATGTTTTCAGTGAACTCCCTGTGTTTCCAGTTGCTTCCTTTCCCCTTCCTTTCCTGTGGGAGAAAGTGACTCTTCCTAGAAAAAACACTGTATCAGCTCCCCACTCCACCCAGGCTCAGGTTTAGGCAGTAGTTCTTCCCCATTGCTGCTTGAAGATTAAATAGATTATTTATGTAGCCCAAGGACCCAGATCACATTGATGGAAGGTAACCAAGATCCTGCTGCCCCTACAACCCCCAGGCCTAAGGGAGTAGGCCAAAAACCAAGGTCACACGTACTCCAGAGAAAGGCTCTAGCATCCCCTATTAGCCAGCCCACTTGGAGTGACTAAGTCCAGTGAAAAAATGCTCTAGGGATTTCAATACCAAAGGTCTGTGAAACAACTCATCCCCAAAACAAGATCCTAGAAATATGATGAAAGGCCAGAAAAAAGTGGACTCCATTGAAAGACACCTTGAAAACAAGAATCTTAACTCAGAGAGAACTTTAAATTCAGAATTGAATAATAACTGGTCTCCAACCCAGAAAAACTTCCTAGAAGAGATCAGGAAAGAGATTAAAGATTAATTGGCAGGGTGGCTAAGTGGGGAAGTGGATAGAGCACCAGCTTTGGAATCAGGAGGACCTGAGTTTAAATCCAGCCTCAGACACTTATTAGTTACCTAGTTGTGTGACCTTGGGCAAGTCACTTAACCCCATTGCCTTGCAAAATAAGACAAAAAACAAACAAAATTAATTGGAAATATCATTAAAGAAATGCAAGAGAAAATTAGCACTCTGTAAGAGAAAATTATCATCTTGCAAAAAAATGAAAATACAATTGGACACGTGCAAAAAGATGATAACGCTCTCAAAACCACAATTTAGGAAATGGAAAACTCCTTCAAAAACACAATTGACCAATTGGGAAAGTATTTGAAAAAGGTAAGTGAAGAAAATTCTTCTCTAAAAAAGAGATTAGAATCGGTGGAAACTAATGACTTCATGAGGCAACAAGAATCTGTTAAACAAAACCAAAAAAAAAAAAATAGAAGAAAATGTAAAATGTCTCAACAACAAGATAACTGACCTTGAAAATAAATCCAGGAGAGACAATTTAAGAATCATTAAGCTTCCTGAAAAACATTGAGGAGAAAAAAACCAAGACACCATACTGCAGGACATACTTCAAGGAGGAAAATTACCCTGATATCATGGAACCAGAGGGCAAAATAATTATTGAAAGAATGCATTAATACCTTCCAGAAAGGGATCCTAAAATGAAAATACAAAGGAATATTGTAGCCAACCTCCAAAACTAGGAAATAATAGGGAAAATCCTGCAAGCAGTTGTAAAGAAACAATTTAAATATCAAAGAGCTACAGTGTATCAAAGGGACTGAAATATAATATTGCAAAGAACAAGAGAGCATGAAATGATATGCAGTCAAATTTCACTATGTCCCAAAACTGAGCCTTTTCTTGCAGGGAAAAAGGTGCATTTAATGAAATAGGAAGCGTCTAAATTTTCCTGATGGAAAGACCAGAATTAAATAGAAAACTTGGACTACAAACAGGAGACTCGAGAAATATATGAAAAGGTAAAAAAGAAAAAGAAAAAAACCAATATCCAATAAGATGAAACTGACTATATTCCCACTTGAGAGAAGGATTCTCATGGCTCTAGAGAATTGTACCTAATTTTATTAGAGAGAATCTGCTCAGCAAGAATTATTGTACACTCATGACTTGTCCATTACTCTGATAAAATGATTTTCAAATTTCTGTGATGGTAAAGAGACAGGAGGTTGGAAGAGATAGAAGGGGGTAAATTATATCACATGAAGAAGTGCAAAAGACCTATTGCAATAGAGGGGAAGAAGAGAGGAGGTGAGAACCACCTGAATCTTACTCTCTCATCAGATTTGGCTCAAAGAAGGATGAGCACACAGACACACACACACACACACACACACACACACACACACACACACACAACACAAAGCACATACTCAATTAAGTTTAGAAATTTTTCTTATCTTTCAAATATTAAGAGAAAAAAATGGGAGGGGGAGGAGCTGACAGAAGGAAGGGAAGGAAGAAGGGACAAAGAAAAAGAGGAAAGAAAGGGGAGAGGTGTTGGATATAAGGAGAAAAACACACTGAAAGAAGTGATATTCAGAAGCAAATTAGGGATATAGGTATAAAAAGAGGAAAAACACAGAGGAAAGATAGCATGCAGGGCAATAAAGAGTTATTCGTTATTATTTTGAATGGGAATGGGATGAATTCTCCCAATAGAATATAAGAGGATAACAGAGTGGATTAAAAAACAGAATCCTACATAATGCTGCTTACAAGAAACTCATTTGAAGTAGAGAGATATAAACAGAGTAAAAATAAAAGGCTAAACCTGAAGATATTATGCTTCAGCTGAAAGAAAAAAAAAAGTAGAAGTTGAAATCCTTGTGTCAGACAAAGCAGCAGCAAAAATAGATGTCATTAAAAGAGTTAAGGAAACTATATGTCCCTAAAAGCTACTGTGGACAATGAGGCTTTCAATAATAAACATTCATACACTAAGTAGTATAGCATCCAAATCCTTTAATGAGAAGCTGAATGAGTTACAGGAAGATATAGACAGAAAAATTCTACTGGTGGGAGACCTCAACCTCTCTCTCTCAGAATTAGATTAAATCTAACCATAAAATAAACAGGAAGTAACTAAAGGAGATAAATAGATTGTTAGAAAACCTACATATGTTAGACATTTGAAGAACATTGAATGGGGAATGAAATGAGTGTATTTTTTTCTGTAGTACAGGGTACTTACCCAAGAATTGCACATGTATTTGAGCCTAAAAACCTCATAGTCAAATGCAGAAAGGCAAAAATAATGAATACTTCTTTTTCAGACTATAATGAGATAAAAATTACATGCAATAAGTCATGGAGAGATAGAACTAATACTAATTGTAAACTAAATAACCTTATTTTATTTTTTAATTTATTAATTTATTTTCATCCATATATACATGCACATTTCCAAGTTACTAAATTTGCCCTCCACCCTCCCTTCCCATCCCCTTCCTCTCAGCAGTGAATGGACAGGTTAGCATTTTACATAAATATTTTGTTAAATATGTATACAAATTAATAATTTTGTCATGAGGGTTTATGATAAGAGATAATTTCTATAGTGTTCATCACATTCAGAAGTGTTGTCTTTTTTTCTGGGTGTTTTCTTTTCTTTTTCTTTCTCTGGGTGGTGATAATATATCCCATAACCAGTCAGAGTTTTCCTAGCTCTCTGGACTGCCAAGAGGAGAAGCTAACATCAAGATAATTCATCTCCCAATGTTATTGCTGATGTGTCCATTGTTCTCTTAATACTTCTCCCTGCGCTCAGCATATGATTCTGTTACTCATTTCAAGCACCTCTAGAATTTGACCATTTGTGATTTCTTATAGAAAAATAGTATTCCATAGGATTCATGAACCATAGTTTAGCCATTCCCCAAGTGATGGGCATTCCCTTAATTTCCAAATCTTTGCCTCTACTGAAAGAACTGCTATGCTTATTTTGGAACATGTAGGAATTTTTTTCCATTTTTTAAAAAATTTCTTATGGATGTAGACCCAGAAGGAATTTCTCAGTTGAAGGGTATGAACAGTACTATTGTTCTTTGGGCATAGCTCCATATTACTCTCCAGAAATGTCGGATCCACTCAAAAATCCACCAGCATCAATGTCCCAATCCTCCCACAACCTCTCCAACATTGATAATTTTCCATTTTTCTCATCTTGACTAATATAATAGGTGTGAGATGATACCTCATTGTTATTTTAATTTGTATATCTCTTATCAATAGTTATTTGGGGCATTTTTTTCATATTATTATCTTAACTATGATTTCTTTATTTGAAAACTATCTGTTCATATCCCAAGATCAATTATGACTTAGGGAATGACTTCTGATCTTATGAAGTTGGAGCAAATCTCTATATATTTTAGAAATAAGATTTTTATCATAATTCCTGGTTGTGAGGATTGTTTCCCAATAAACTGATTTTAAAGAATAAATGTGTTGAACTATAAAATGACAATAATGAGACAAAAACTATTTAAAACCCCCATATTAAATATTAAATAAGAAATTCTATAAATTAAAGCAGAAAATAATAAAATTGAAAGCAAGAAAACTCGGAAACTAATAAATAAAACCAAGTTGATTTCATAATAAAAACCAAAAATACATAGACCTTTGGTTAATTTGATTAAGAAAATCAAATTACTACTATATAAATGTAAAAGGTGAACTCAAAACCAATGCAGATGAAATAATAATTAGGAAATATTTAACACAACTGTATTTCAATAAATTTGACAATCTAAGTGAAATTGATGAATATTTCCAAAAATCTTAGTTGGTCAGGTTCAATGAAGTGGAAACTAAATACTTAAATAGCACTATCTCAGAAAAAAAAAAAAAAAAAAAAAAAACAATTCAACAAACCAACAATGGACTACCTAAGAAAAAATCTCCGGGGCCAGAAGGATTCACAATTGAATTCCATAATTCCATCAAACATTTAAGGAACACTTGGTGTCAGTTTCTGGGTTAAGAACTCACTATTTGACAAAATTAAAAAAAAAAAAAACTTTGGAGGTAATTTTTTTTATGCTCATTTTAGAGAATTTGAAACTGAGAAAAACACTAGTGAAGAGATTCATTGAGGGCACGTATTTAGTGTCTGAGTTCATATTTGAACTCAAACATTCTTGACTTTATACCTTGTTCTTTATTTATACTTCTTCCTAGATGTCCCCATGTATAAGGAGTCAAAGGATATAAAAAGATAATTAGTTTTTAAAAGTAATTATGAATTGTTAATAACTACTTAAAAATATTAAAAAATATTCTACCTAACAATCTAAGAGTCTCAAATTCAATCAGATTTGAGGTATGAAAGTTTATACATGTTTTGCAACAATGATCAAAAGCAAAATAATTCAATATCCATAGAGATTTTCTTAGTATTGTTTCACACACACACACACACACACACATATTTATGGATATAAATAAATTGAAATAAAATTAAACATCTGGGAGAGGGGGGATTGAAATGCCTAAGAAGATTATTGTACAACAATAAGATATAATACTTTAAAATATATAAATGGGAAGAACATTTAAATTATCAAAAAATTTGGAAAGTATGGTAAAAAAATAAACAGAAAAGCAAAGAAGGAAATCCTATGAACTATTTACTAGGATGGCAGAAGAAAAATGATTGCAAATGAAAGGTCATATAATTTTAATAAGGAATTGGGGAAAATATTTTTAAAAGTATTCTGTATTCTTTATTACAAGGAATTTAAGTATAAATGTTTAAATAAGAAAATATAGTTGTTTTATTGCTGTTTCTTATAAAAAAAGAGGAGGACACCATTAATAAATGTCAGGGGGAGTTGCCAGAGTACCACTTCTGTTAATGTACATTGATAACATGTCAAAGGCTCTACCATGTATAAGAAAATAAAAGAATATATTTAAGTCAGTTTATTTTAACTCAGTTTCTTCATAATTGGTGTACATTCAGAAATATTCTGAAAGTTCTCTGAAAGTTTATGAAAGTATACCAGTTTAGTTTGCAAGATAATGGGGAAATGAAAAACAATTAAGATCATGTGAATCCTGAGGTTGCTCAAGCATACCATTCTAGCATTTTATTTGAATGTGTGACTCTGGCTGGTGTACTTCCTGAGAAAGTATGCAGGTACTGATATTGCTTATAACCAACAATTTGTCTTGTAGGATTGTGAAGGTCCAAACTGGTTAGGAACCAAGTCACAGACTCTAACTAAGAAAGGATTTGAATGTTGATTAATGAACTGAAAAAGGAAAGAGTAAAACCATTTATGAAACATTTACTATGTACTAATTAGCTAATTAGTAGCTGGCTATTATCTTAATTTTATATTAAGGAAACTACAATTACTTGTCTAAAAATCACACAATTCATAAATGTCTGAGGCAGGATTTGTCATTAATCCTATTTAGTGCTTCACCTAGTTGCCTTTCCGTACATATCAAATCCTTCACAACTGATCTCAAACCCTACTCAAGGAAGAAGATAGTTCAGAAATAGGTATGTCCATGACAAATCATAAACCTAGGTTCCAATAATACTATGAACTGTCTTATCTGTATCTAGACAAAGAACCGTGGAGTTTGAACAAAGTTCAAGGACTATTCCCTTTAATTTAGGAAACAAAAAGATATCTTATTGTCTGATCTTGTTATCTCTTATACTTTTTGTTTCTTCCTTAAGGATGTGATTTCTCTCTCATCACACTCAATTTGGATCAATGTACAACATGGAAACAAAATAAAGATTGATAGATTGATTTCTGGGGTGGGGTGGGGGGAGGGAAGTAAGATTGGAAGAAAAATTGTAAAACTCAAATAAAATTATTAATAAAGAAAATAATTATTTAAAAAAGAAATAAATAAATAGTCTGCAAATGCATTTTTAATTCAAAAGTTGATTCATGATTCACTGTATATCTACATTGAGACTATGAAGCACTTTTATTTCTTCCTGGGTTCACATGGATATTTTGACAAGTAAATTATCAAGCTGTCATAAGAGTTCCATAAAAATATTTGAAGCCTAAAATCTGAAAATTAATTAAGGTTTAAAATAATGAAATGGGCATGTAAATGTTTTAATAGATCATTTCTCTATCAAAAATTTTTATCAAAGGAGAGATATTAGATATGATTTTTACTTAAAGATATATGATTGATCTATTTCCAATCCATGAATATGATCTATGTAAAATTGTGGCAAGATAAAAGAATTTTATAATAAATGTATGTTCAGATAGTCTTACCTGAATTGACTTTTCTTACACATGCTGTCTTTAAAGTCTGTAAAATATTTTGGATTGATTTTTCTCTCTATTTCATTACCACTCGATATTCCTTTATTAAATTTATCTGCTCCATTTATTCATTAGCTACATATTCAATTCAATTTTCTTTGATACAAATTTCTATTGATAACTTAGATACTATCAATCTGCCCACTGCTTTCTTGTTCCAGATTCAGGGTGAGTCATACATAGAATTTACCATGTATTCAGTCTGAGACTTCCAAGATACAGGCATAAAGTTCTTGAACTCTGATAAGTCACAGATGGGTCATTCTCTTCAAGAGGAAGGGCAAAATTGAATTGTTCATAAAAAGTAAGGGCAGTTGCTATGGATATGTGTCCTGAGCTAAGGAGCAAGAGACAGAAGAGTCAGCAAATAAATGAAGAAAAACAAATTTAAGACCTAACCAAGATATAATCTGGAACTTCAGGTCAAAATTTTAAGATTCATGAAATAAAAAAGAATTGAGAAAGAACAATATTGTTATAAGATGCTTTTGAGAGTTGGATACCTTAGATAGCAGAAGCCCTAGAAATTCCTAATATCGATGCCACTGACCTGTGTGGTGGTCAAAATATAATGTTTGTCTACATTCTTTTCTCTCTCCCCCCACCCCCATGTTTTATTCATCTTCACCAATCTCTTACCTTGTTATGTGGTTAAAAAGTGGTTAGAAAAAATGAGTTTCCTTCCAACATCAGAAAATGCTGTTTGAATCTAAAACATTTTTTCCATAAAATTTATTTTTTCTGTTTTAGAATAATGAACATTAATTTTCTCTACCTCTTAATATTTTCATTACTATTTCATAGAGAAAGAAGAAAAACAACATCCTTTATTATTATATTAATTATATTATATATATATTATATATAAATATAATTAATTATATTAATATATAATTATTCAGTCAAGAAAACAAATTCCTACACTGGCCAAATCCAAAAAAAGTATTTTTAAATTCACATTTTCAGTCCATTAAGTCTGTTTCAAATATTGGGTAACATTCTTCCTCATTAGTTCCCTGAATTGCTGGTTAGGCTATGTATCAATAACAATTTCTTATATCTTTTATAGTTGTTCATTTTTACAATCATGTTATTGTATAAATTGTTTTACTGTTTCTTTTCACCTCAGTATTCAAATATCTTTTTCATCATTTCAAACAAATCCCCACCTCTTTCTCTCATCTCTCTTTCCTGAAATGATCTTTTTTAAGGGTTTTGCAAGACAAATGAGGTTAAGTGGCTTGCCCAAGACCACAGAGCTAGTGAACTGATCTTCTTAAAAATATATATATTTATTTATTTGTTTTCATTGATATGTACATGCATATTTCCAAGTTAAAAATTTCCCTCTACACTCTCTTCCCACACCTCTCCCCTCAGTAGGGAACAGTCAAATTAGCATTTTACATTCATATTTTGTTAAGCATGTTCACAAATTAATCATTTTTGGCATGAGGAATTAAGATTAAGAGAAAGAGATCATAAGAAATTATTTTTTAAAAGTGTTCATCAGAGTTAGAAGGGTTGTTGGTTTTTCTGTGTATTTTGTTTTGTTTTGTTTTTCTTCCTCTGGTTGGGGATAATTGAGTTCACAACCAGACCAAAGCCTGTTGTTCTAGCTCTCTGGACTGCAGAGAAGAGATGCTTCCATCCAGGTTGTTCAACTCATAATGCTGTTGTTGTGTACCTTGTTCTTTTGGTTCTACTCCCTTTGCTCAGCATAAGATCCTGTAAGTCATTCCATTCTTCTCTAGAGTCTGACCCTTTATGGTTTCTTATAGAACAATAATATTTTATTGTATCCATCCTCCCGCCCCAGTTTCCAATTTTTTCTACTACAAAAAGAGCTTCTATGAATATTTGGCAATAAGTAGAACTTTTCTCATTTTTAAAAAAATTCTTCTGGACATAGACCTAGAATTGAAATTACTAGGTCAAATGGTACGAACAGTTTTATTGCTCTTTGGACATAGTTCCATATTGCTCTCCAGAATGGTTGCATTCATTCACAATTCCTCTAGCAAAGCATCACTGGCCCAATCTTCCCACAGTCTCTCCAACATTGACCATTTTCCCTTTTTTCATCTTGGTTAATCTAATAGAAGTGAGATGATAATCTCATTCTTGTTTTAATTTGCATTTCTCTAATCAATAGTGATTTGGAGAACTTTTTTCATATGATTATATATATATATGTATAGCTTCAGTTCCTTCATTTGAAAACTGTTCATATATTTTGATCATGTATCAATTGGGGAATGACTTGTGATCTTATAAATTTGATGCAATTCTCTATTTATTTTAGAAATGAGACCCTTATCAGAACTCCTGGTTTTGAAGATTGTTTCCCAGTTTTCTGCTTTCATTCAAATTTTGGCAGCATTCATTTTATTACAGCACAAACCTCTTATTTTAATATGGTAAGAATTATTCATTTTGCAGTTTATAATGTGCTCTAATACTTGTTTGGTCATAAATTTATCCCTTTTCCTTAGATCAGATAGATAGAATATTTTTTATTCTATTAAATTATCTATGATATCACTGTTTTTGTCTAAATTCTGTACCCATTTTGACTTTATTTTGGTATAGGTGAACTGAAGTCTTGTATCTTAAAACTATACTGTATCTCCCCTAGAGTGTTCCATACATTTACATTCCAGCTCATCTTTACCACTAAATACAATCCTTCTTCACTACTTATTCTCATCATCTATCATGTCAGACCTATTATCTTCATTCATACCAGATCTATGATAGTTCAGAAACTTATCATCCCTCACCTGAACTATTAAAAAATTTACTGAAATCACTTTCTCCCACTTCTACCTATCCAATACATCACTTCCAAATTAATTTTCCTAAAGTATAGATCATTTCTTCTATTTGTTCCACAACCTTCAATATCTTCTATCTATGAGAAAATATAGTCTCTTTTTGTTCTTTAAATCCCCAAGAACAACATTTCCAGAGTGAAGATGAGATGGTGGAGAGAAGCTAAGAAGATGCCTGAGTTTTTCCTCAATTTCCCTCTCAAATTTTAAATGAAGTCTCAAAATAGACCCTAAAATTACAGAACCCACAACAAAGCAGAGTGAGACAATTTTTTAACCCAGGGATAAGGTCTATCTCACTTGGGCAAAAAGAGAGTGCAACACAGGTGGGGAACAGAGAATCTAATTATGGGCTCTTAGAGCCAACTGACCAGCTCAGTAACTGTGGCAAACAGTGAAAGGTCCAGGTTCAGCACAAAAGCCCCTGAACACTAGTACAACAGGCAGAACTGGGTTAAGTTATGTTAACATAGGCAGCATGCCACCAGCACTTGAGTCCCCTGTGAGGACACTCAGTGACCAGACACCTGGATCCCAGAATAAAAAATCTGAGACCATATCCCTTTTTCCCCAGGAACTGAACTCAGATTTTAAAATGAACAAAAAAATAGAATACTAACCACAAAAAACTACTGTGGTTTGGGACAATGATGCATTGCTGGTGGAGTTATGAATGGATGCAATGAAATTGTTCATACTCTTGGTCTATATCCAGAAGAAATTATAGAAAAATGAGAAAAGTCCTACATACTCCAACATATTAATAGTAGCTCATTTTTCTAATGGCAAAGAATTGGAAAATGAGGGAATGTCCATCCATTGGAGAATGGCTGAACAAGTTATAGTCGATGAATACTATGGAATATTATTGTTCTATAAGAAAACATAAATGTTTGGACTCTAGAGAAGCATGGAATGACTTACAGAATCTGATGCTGAAGAAAGGGAGCAGAACCAAGAGAACAACGTACACATTAACAACAACGTTGTGAGATGTTCAATCTTAATGGAAGCAGCTCCTCTCAGCAGTTTAGAACCTAGGACAACCATATTAGACTGGCTAGGGACAATGCTATCCCCATCCAGAGGAATAAAAATAAAACAAAATAAAATAACAATAAAAACCCTTTAGAATCTGATAAATATCTTATAAAATTTATCTCCTATATATCCATTGACGTTTATCCTAATTCCTCATACCAAGAAAAGTAATACGTAAACATGCTGATCCCAAATATATTTGTAAAATGCTAACCTGACTGTTCAATGCTGAGAAGAGGGGTTTGGAAAAAGAGGGCGGAAGGAAATTTTGTAATTTAAAAACATACATGGACATAGGTATGAAAATAAATAAATTTTTTAAACAAGAACAAGAACATTCAAAATGCCATCTCAGAAAAGTGAAGCAAAGACATGTTGCTTACAATGAGAAATATCACAGAGAATGACGAATTGTTCTCAAGTCCCAAAATTCCTCTTGGAAGAGTTCAAAATGAAACTTAAAAGACACATAAGAGAGACAGAAGAAAAATTGGGGAAATAAAAATAAGAGAAATGCCAAAAAATTATGAAAAACTAGAAAAGGACGGATGAAAATCAACTTAAGAAAACAATATGTTTACTACCTACATTGGTAGAAAAAGAAATAAAACATAAATAATTCTATTTTAGTACAAAAATTGAACAAGCCCATCAACAAATTTCTTAAGAAAGATTTTCCAGGGTCAGATGGATTCATAAGTGAATTCTACCAAACATTTAAAAAGTAATTCATTCCAATGCTATACGAATTATTTGGGGAAAAGGGAAAAGGAACTCTGCCAAATTCCTTTAAGACAAAAATCTGTTGCTAATATATAATTCTGAAATATGCAAAGCAGAGAAATAAAATTATAGATCAATTTTTCCAATGCATATTGAGGCAAAAATTTTAAATGAAATTGTGAAAAAAGAGATGACAGAAAATTATCACCAGGATATTATTCTATGACCAGTTGTGATTTAAAGCAAGATTGCAGGGATTATTCAATATTAAGAAAAAATCAGTAAAGTAAACCAATAAGTAAGTAACTAAGAGAAATCATGTTTTATCAAAATATATACTAAAAATGTTTTTAACAAAATATAGCACCAATTCCTATTACAAATATTAACAAAGAAGGGACAGGTAGGTGGTGCAGGGAATAGAGCCCTGGCCTTGGAATCAGGAGGATCTGAGTTCACATACAGTCTTAGACACTTAATATATTCTTTGCTTTGTGACCCTGTACAAGTCACTTAAGCCCATTGCCTTATAACCCCCCCCCCCAAAAAAATAAGCAAAAAATGAAAATGGGCAAAGTCCTACCAAATTCCTCAGGCAACTAGGTGGTTCAGTGGAAAAAGTACAGGCCCTGAAGTTCTGAGGATCTGAGTTTTAATCAGCCTTAAACACTAAACACTAACTTATCTGTGTGACCTTTTTTTTCATTAAGTCACTAACTCCATTGCCTTACAAAAACCAAAAATAAATAAATTAAAATTAAAATTACTAGAGAACATAGAAAAAAGGAATTTTTTTCTTAAAATGAGAATAAATAACTAATAAAACCATTACCAAATATCATATGGAATGGAGATAAGCTGAAAGTATTCCCAGTAAGATCAGGGTTGAAATAAGGATGGCCAATATTACTATTATTATTCAATATTGTACCAGAAATACTAACTTTAGAAGTCAGAAAAGAAAAAGGAATGAATTGGATTAGAATAGGCAATGAGGAAACAAACCTTTCAGTATTTGAAGATGATATGATGGTATACTTAGAGGAAACTAGAAAATCAATTAAAATACTACTTAAAACAACTGACTTTAACAAAATTGTAGAATGCAAAAAAAACACTTTTAAATAATTAACAATTTAATATATTACTGACAAAGTCTGTTAGCATGAGATAGATAGTATCATTTCATGATCTTTTCATTTCCAGTTCCTCTAAATCCTCTTTCCCTCTGTCTCTGTAGCACTCTAACTATGGCCTTACAACTCCCCAACCTATCAGGAACATTCCCTCCCTTTGTCCCTTTAGAAATTCAAATAATACTATAACCCTTGTTAAATAAATTATGGATTAAGGCAAGATAACTTCCTGACCTATTTATTTCCAGCCCTTCTAAGTACACTCCCATCCTCTGTACTTTTTGTGTTACAGCTCTCCTTAATAAAAGTATTTAGCAAAATAAGGTCAATTCTTGACGTGATTGTTTATGGAGTCTCTAAGCACTCCTCCCTTTTATAAGAAATGCCACCCTTATAATGAACATTGCTTAATGTCTCATTTAAATCAATATTGTCTAATTACAATCCCTTCAACTATAGTCACCACTTTATACTAAGAAAAATTCAATTATCAAGAATTATAACTGTCATCTTCATTGTAGGGATGTATACAGTTTAATGATATTAATAAAAGATTTTTTTTCACTTTTTCATTTACCCTTTTATGTCTCTCTTGAGCCTTGTATTAGAAGATCACATTTTCTATTAAGTTTTGGTCTTTTTATAAGAAAATTTTATAGGTCCTCTATTTCATTGAAAAACCATCTTGTTCCCCTGGCAGAATATACTGAATTTTTCAGGGTAGATAATTCTTGGTTGTAATTTAAAGTCCTTTGCCCTCCAAAATAACATATTCCATGTTCTTTGATCTTTTAATGATGAACCTGATAAGTCCTGTACAATTTTGATTGTGCTTCCTTTGTATTTACATTTTTTCTTTTTCACAGCTCGCCACTTTTTCTCCTTTAGTTGAGTGTTCTGGAATAGCGCCATGATAGTACTTGAGTTTTTATTCTGAAGTCTCTGGAGGGGTTCTGTGTATTCTTTCTAGGGTTATTTTGTCTTCCTGATGTAGCATATTCGAAGATTTTTCCATGATAATTTCATGGAAAAATATTTTCAGGCTCTTTCAGGTAGACCAATAATTCATAAATTATCTCTTCTGGATCTATTTTCCATGTCATTTTCTTTTCCTAAAATGCACTTTATATTTTCTTCAACTTTTTTTTCAGCCTTTTGATTTTGTTTGATGGAATCTTGATGTCTCATAGAGGTATTGGTTTCTCTTTGTCCATTTCTACTTCTGGGATTTTATTTTCTTCAGTTAGTTTTTGTGCTTCCTTTTACAATTGGTTAATTATACTTTAAAATAAGATGCTTTCTTTTTCCAATTGGTTAATTAGACATTTTGATGAGTTGATTCCTTATTCAGTTTGTCAATTTTATTTTTTGATGAGCTACATAAATAACTATACTAATTTATTTTTTGATAACTCAAAGACTATAGTTTCTGGTTTAAGAACTCATCTGACAAATATGTCAAAATGGATATATGATTTAGACATAAAGGGTGATACCATGATACAAATATAAGAGAAGGAATTGTTTATCTGCCAGATCTAAGGAGATACAAAGAATTAATAATTGAAGAAATAGAGAATTTTATGAAATGCAAAATGGATAATTTTGATTACATTAAATTGAAAAGATTTTGCCCAAGCGAAAGCAATACAACTAGGATTGGAAGAAAAGAAAAACGATGGGAAACAATTTTTATAGCCAGTGATTCTTATAAAGCTCCCATTCCAAAAAATATGTAGAGAACTGAGTTAAATTTATGAATTATAAATTGATAAATGGTCAAAGATATGAACTAGAAGTTTTAATTTGAAAAAATTAAAGCTACATATGGTCACATAAAATACTTCAAGCAATTATTGATTAGAGAAAAACAAATCAAAACAATTCTGAGATACAAATAATCAGAATGACTATTGTGAAAGAAAAGAGAAATGAAAAATATTGGAGGAAATGTGAGAAAATTGAGACACTAGTTGTTGGTGGCATTGTGAACTGAACTAATCAGTATACAGGGCTGTCTGGAACTGTATCCAAAGGGCAATAAAACTATGTATACTCTTTAATCCAACAATACCACTTTTAAGCCTATATTCCAAAGTGATTAGATGTACATGAATATTCATAGTGGCTTTTTCTGTGGTGGTAAAGAAGAGGAAATTGAGGGAATGCCCTTCAATTGGGGAAAGATTGAAAATACTGTAGCAAATAAATATAATGGAATATTATAATTCTACAAAAAATGATGAGCAGATAGATTACAGAAAAACCGGGACATACTACATGAATTGATGCTCAGCAAAATGAATAGAACTAGTCAAACGATGCAGTTTTTTTTTTTATTTTTCCTCAGTTACATGTAAAATCATGTTTTAATATTCATTTTTTTAAATTTGAGTTACAAATTCTCTCCCTTCTTCCCACCATTTCCATTCTAATCATGTTATGAAAGTACATATAGATCATCCTCCCACCCAAAAAAATAAACTTCAAGAAAAATAAAGAAAAAATAAAGCAAGTTTTAATCTGTATTCAGATACTATTTAGTTACTCTTTCTTTGAGGATAGATAGCATTCTTTATCATAAATCCTTCAGAGTTGTCTTGGGTCACAACTGTTGATAAAAGCTAAGAGGTGATCAGCTTACATTGCATCTTCTACTGTAAGTCTTTCCAGTCTCACTGAGAACAACCTGCTCAATATATCTTATAGCATAATGATATTCCACAATAATTATATATCACAACAGGACTAGCTATTCCAACTATCCCCTCAATTTCCATTTCCTTGTCCCCATAAAAAACTACTATAAATATACTTATATAAATAGTTCCTGAACTTCCAGCCAAGATGGTGGAGAGAAGACAGGCACTGTGATAAGTGTTTCTGTTTCCCTCCCTCAAAGATAACATGAAAGAAATCTCTTAAAAGAAATTCGATTACCAAAACCCAGAAAGAGAAGCTAGGAGAACACATTGCAACAAGGTCTGTCTCAATGGGACCTTCGGTAAACTGGGAGCAGAGACCAGAGGGTCAGTGCAAGGAGAGCAATGGGGGGGGAGAAAGAGGACCAGTCTCAGCTGAACAGACTTTGCTGAGTGGCGGCAGATGTGAGAACCAACTTTAGACATGGAATCTTTGGAAAAGAAGGTGAAGGCGGAACTCTGCCTAACTCTTTCTATGACACAATATGGTGCTGATACCTAAACCAAGAAGAGTTAAAACAGAAAAAGAAAATCATAGACTTATCTCCCTGATTATTATAGATGCAAAAATATTAAATAAAATCTTAGCAAAATGATTACAAGTTATTGCTAGAATAATACATTGTGATCAAGTAGGATTTTATCCCAGGAATTCAGGGTTCGATCAATATCAGGAAAACTGTAAGTATAATTAATTATATCAGTAAAAACCTATCAGAAATCTTATGGTCATATCAGTAGATGCTGAAAATCTTTTGAAAAAATATAGCATGCATTCCTACTAAAAACACTAGAGAGTGTAGGAATAAATAGATTGTTCCTCAGAATAATAAGTAGTATCTATTTGAAACCATCAACAAACATTATATTCAATAGGGATAGGCTAGAGGTATTCCCAATAAGATAGGAATGAAGCAAGGATGCCCATTATAACCACTAATATGCAATATTTTATTAGATATTTTAGCTTCATCAATAAGATAAGAAAAAGAAATGGAAGGAATTAGAATTGGGAAAAAATAGAGAAAGCTATCACTCTTTGCAGACGACAAGATAGTATACCTAAAGAATCCAAAAAAATCATCTAAAAATTACTAGAAATAATTAGCAACTTTATCAATGTCACAGGATATAAAATAAATCCTCAGCATTTTTATATATGCTTAGCCAGATACTGCAGAAAGAGCTCAAAAGAGAAATCCCATTCAAAGTACCCTCAAAAAATATAAAATATCTGGGAGTCTACCTGCCAAGGCAGGCTCAAAAGCCTTTTGAAAATTACAAAACACTTCTCACACAAGTAAAATTAGATTAAAATAACTGGGAAAGTATTTACTGCTCAAGTATAGCTCAAAATAATAGCTCTAATATAATAAAAATGATGATTCTATGAAAACTTGTTTATTGCTCTACCAATTACAATTCCAAAAAATTACTTTAATTAGTTAGAAAAAGTTGTAAGTAAATTTATATGGATAAATAAAAAGTCCATAATTTCCAGGGATTCAGTGAAAAAAAATGTTGCAAAAGAAGGTAGCTTAGCCTTACCAGACCTAATATAAAGTATTAGTCCTCAAAACTGACTGGTATTAGCTAAGAAATAGTGTGGTGGGGGCAACTAGGTGGCTCAGTGGATAAAGCACCAGCTCTGGAGTCAGGAGTACCTGTGTTCAAATCTGGTCTCAGACACTTAATAATTACCTAGCTGTGTGGCCTTGGGCAAGCTACTTAACCCCATTTTGCCTTGAAAAAAACTGAAAAAAATAGAATGGTGGACCAGTGGAATAGAATAAATGCAATAGCATGAAATTATTATAGTAATCTGCTGTTTGATAAACCCAAAGAATCCAGCTATTGGGATGAAAACTCTCTCTTTGATAAAAAAAAAACTCTTGGGAAAATTGGAAGTTAGTATGGAAGAAACCTGGAGTAGAACAAAACCTCACATCCTATACCAAGATAAAATCCAAATGGATACAGGATTTAGACATAAAAAACAAGATTTTAAGAAAACTAGAAGATCAAGGAGTAGTTTACCTGTCAGATCTATGGAAAGGGAAGCAGTTTATGACCAAGGAAGATATGGAGAATGTCATTAAAAACATATGATAGTTTTGGTTACATTAAATTAAAAAGCTTTTGCACAGAGAAAACTGCTGTAAACAAAATCAAAAGAAATGTAGTACATTGGTAAACAACTTTCACAACTTGTATTTTTTGACAAAGGACTCATTTCTAAAATATAGAGAATTGAGTCAAATTTTCAAAAACACAAGTCATTCCCCAATCGATAATGGTTAAAAGATATGCAAAGGTGATTTTCAGTTGAGGAAATCAAAGTGATACATAGACATATAAAGAATTGTTCTAAATCATTACTTATTAGAGAAATGCAAATTAAAGTATCTCTGAGGTACCAACTCATACCTCTCAGACTGGCCAATAATACCAGAAAGGACAATGATCAATGTTGGAAGGGTTGTGGAAAATCTGGAACATTAATACATTGTTGGTGGTGCTGTGAACCCATCCAACCTTTCTGGAGAGTAATTTGGATCTACACCCATAGGGCAACAACAATGTGGATAACTTTTGATCCAGCAGTACCACTACTGGGTCTACACTCTGAAGAGATTATGAAAAAAGGGTAAAAGTACAACTTATAAAAAATATTCATAGCAGCCCTGTTTGTGGTGGCAAAGAATTGGAAATTAATTGAATGTCCTTCAATTGGGGGATGGTTTAACAAACCGTGGTATATGTATGTCATGGAGCACTATTGTTCTATTAGAAACCAGGAGGGATGTGAATTCAGGGAAGCATGGAAGGATTTGCATGAACTGATGCTGAGCGAGATGAGCAGACCCAGAAAACATTGTATACCCTAACAGCAACATGAGGGTAATGGTCAACCTTGATGGACTTGCTCACTCCATCAATGCAACAATCAGGGACACTTTTGAGCTATCTGCAATGGAGAATACCATCTGTTACCATAACAAGAATTGTGGAGTTTGAACAAAGACCAAAGACTATTACCTTCAATTTAGGGGGGGAAATGGTTATCTTCTGTAATTTTGCAATCTCTTTTACTTTTTTTTCTTCCTTAAGGATATGATTTCTCTCTCATCACATTCAAATAAGATCAATGTATACTATGGAATCAATGTAGAAAATTACAGACTGACTTCAGTGTTGGGTGAGGGAGGGAAGAAAGTATAGGGGAAAAATTGAAAACTCAAAATAAATAAAATCTTTCTTTAAAAAAATAAATAAATGAATCTTTTTTTTCTGTTTTTTTGTCTCTTCTAGATAATTGATTAGGCATTGTTAAGTCAAAGGGTAGGGATATCTTTCAAATTGTTCTATAGATTTGTTGAATCATTTCACAACTCCTCCAAGAGCGGATTCATGTTTTATTTTCCCTACATCTTCTCCAACATTTGTCATTTTCTCTTTTTGTACTATTAGTTACTCTATTAGGCATGAGATACTACTGCAGATTTTGAGTTAGGGAATTTTTTTAATGTGGTCATCAATAGAATTTATAACCTCATCTGAAAACTGTTCATAACTTTAGAACATTTATCATTTAGGAGATGATTCTTACTTTTATAATTTTGACTAAGTTCTCTATATTTGAGAACTGGCATCTTTATAAGTGTTTTGCATCTCACTACTCCCTCTCATCATCTTTATTCCCTCCTATAACCTCTCACCTTTCCCCATTCCTCCTATTCCCTTCCTCTCCTACTTTCCTATGGGCAAGATAGATTTCTCTAAACAACTTGAGTGTCTATGTTATTCTTTCTTTGAGAAAATTTTGCATACCAGAAGATTCACTCATTCAACCTCAACTCCTTCCTCTCCCACTCCACTTTTTAAAATTATATAAATATTTAATTCATTTTCAAATTATATACAATGGCAGTTTCTACAAAATTTTTAAAAGCATTTGAATTGTGCAATTTTTCTCTCCCTTCCCCCTTCCCCAATAGAAGGCAATTTGATATAATCTTTACATTTGCTCCCATAATATGCGTAGATCAAAATTGAGTGTGTTCAGAGAAGAAACAAATATAAAAGAAAAAAAGAAATTATTAGCAAAATCATGCAATACATACATGAATGTTTAAAATTTGAACATAATAATCTTTGGTCTTCATTAAAACACCACTGCTCCTTATCTATAATCAGATGCTACACTACATTAAGTTGCCCTTGATTATTGCACTGATGGAGTGAGCAAGTTAATCAAGATTTATCATCACCCCTGTTGATGATGAAGTGTTAATGTTCTGGTTCTGCTCATCTCACTCAGCATCAATTCATGAAAGTCTTTCCAGGCTTTTCTGAAATCCCATCCCACATGATTTCTTATTGAAAAATAGTGTTCCATCACACACACACACACACACACACACACACACACACACACATATATACATATATATATATGTATATATATATATGTATATATAGACTGAACAAATTGTGGTGTATATATATACACCACAATTTGTTCAGTCATTTCCCAATTGATGGGCATCCACTCAAATTGCAATTCTTTGCCACTACAAACAGAACTAGTGTGAATATTTTTGTACATATGGGATTTTTACCCTTTTTCATGATCTCTTCAAGTTACAGATTTCAGTAGTAGTATTGCTGCATCAAAGGGTATGCACATTTTTGTTGCTCTTTGTGCATAATTCCAAATTGCTCTCCAGAAAGACTGGATCAGCTCACAACTACAACAACAATGAGTTAGTGTCTCAGATTAACCAAATCCCCTCCAACAATAATCATTATCCTTTCTGACCACTCTGGCCGATCTGAGAGGTGGTACTTTAGAGATGCTTTAATTTGCATTTCTTTAATCAAAAATTATTTAGATAAATTTACATATGTCTCTATTTAACTTTGATTTCATTATCCAAGAATTGCCTTTGTATATCCTTTGACCATATGTCGTTGCAAAATGACATTTTTTATAAATTTGACTTAGTTCTCTCTCTATATATATATATATATATTTATTTTGTAAATGAGCCCTTTGTTAGAAATACTAGTTGTAAAAATCATTTTCCAGTTTACTACATTTTTTTTTATCTTGGTTAGAGTGGTTTCCTTTCTGCAAAAGGTTTATAATATAATGTAATAAAATATATCGAGTTTTTTTTTATTATGATCTCTATCTCTTCTTTGGTCATAAACTGATCCCCTTTCCATAAATCTGACAGGTAAACTATTCCATGCTATCCTAATTTGCTTATGATATTGTTTTTTATACCTTGATCCTGCACCCATTGTGACTTTACCTTGTTATGGGGTATGAGATGTTAGTCTATTCCTATTTTCAGCAATATTATCTTCTAGTTTTCCTTTTTTTGAAGAGTGAGTTCTTTTGCCAGAAATTGGAATCTTTGGGTTTATTCAACAATAGATTATTATAATAATTTGCTGCTAAAAATGTGCAATGCAATATTGAATAGTAGTGATGGTAACAGGCCACCCCATATCTTTTCAGAATGCTTCTTGGTTATCCCCATTGCATATAATGCTTGTTGATGGTTACAGAGAGATATTGCTTATCATTTTCCATTCTACTTTTCTTGTCTCTTTTTTACCCTTTTCCTCTATCTTATCCCTTGCCTCTTCCTTACCTCTTTTGCACCTAATCTATTCCACTGATCCACCACTCTATTTCTTAGCCAGTATCAGACAGTTTTGATAATTATGCTGTATAATATAATGTTAGATCTGGTATGGCTAAGCCACCTTCTTTTGCAGTTCTTTTTTTCCAATAAATCCCTTGATATTTTTGACTTTTGTTACTCCATATGAATTTAGTTACTATTACTAAAGTTACTTTTTGGAAGTTTGATTAGTATGGTACTAAATAGTTTATTTCGGTCAGAATTGTCATTTTTATTATATTAATTCTATTCATATTTGCCCAGTTATTTAGATCTGATTTTATTTGTGTCAAAAGTGTTTTTTAGTTGTTTTCAAAGAGTTTCTGAGTCTGCCTTAGCAGGTAGACTTCCATGTTTTTATGTTGACTGAAGTTATTTTAAATGGACTTTTTCTTTCTATCACTTGCTGCTGTATCTTGTTAGCAATAGAAAAGAGGATTTATGTGGATTTATTTTATATCCTGCAACTATGCTAAAGTTGCTAATTGTTTCCAGTAATCTTTTAGAAGATTTTTTAGTGTTCTGAGAGTTTGTTTCTTCTTTACTTTGTTTTTGGTTCTTTCCCAATTCTAATTACTTCAATTTCTTCTTCATCTCTTATTGCAAAAGCTAACATTTCTAATGCAATATTGAACAGTAGTCATGATAACAGGCATCCTTGTTTCACCCCTGATCTTTTGAGAATGCTTTGTGCTCATCCCTGTTGCATGTAATGCTTGTTGATGGTTCCTTTTTCCATTCCATGTTTCTTGCCTCTTTCCTATCCCATTCTATTCCTCCTTTTTCCTTTTTCTCAGTACATTAGTCTCTTACATCTTAATTTTAACTTTTTAATATATTATCCCTTCATATTCCACTGGTATACCTTTTTATGCTTCAATTGAGTTTCATATTTGAAGATCAACTTTTCTGTTCTGTTTTGTTTTTCATCAGGAAAGTTTGAAAGACCCCAATTTCATTGAAAATTCAACTTTTCCCCTGAAAGCGTATGCTCAGTTTTTCTGGATAATTGATTTATCCAAGTTCTTTTGACTTCTAGAATATAATATTCCAAGCCATATGATCCCTTAATGTAGAAGCTGCTAAATCATGAGTTATCCTGACTATGCCTCCATAATAATTGAATTGATTCTTTCTAGTTGCTTATAATATTTTCTCTTTAACTGAAGAGCTCTGAAATTTCATTTTAATAGTCATAGAAGATTTCATTTTGGGTAATCTTTTGGGATATTTTATCCTCTACTTCTAGTATAGCAGGGCAGTTTTCCTTGATAACTTCTTGAAAGATGATATCTAGGCTCTTATTTTGGTCATAGCTTTCAAATAGTCTAAACATTATTGTACATTTTACCAGCAAAATTTGGGATGATAAACCATGACACATTTATCTCTTCTCAGCAATACATTGATCAATGACATTTCAAAAATTTCTAAAAGACTCACAATAGAAAGATCATACACATCCAGAGAAAGAACATAAAATTTGAATGCAGATAAAAACATACTACTTCCACTTCTTAATTTTTTTCTTTTTCCTTCCATTTTTTCCCCTTTTTTCCTGGTTTTTCTTTCACACCATGACTGTAATGGAAAGATATGAGACATGATTATAGTTGTATAACTATTATCATATTACTTGCTGTCTTCCACTGGGGAGAAGGGAAGTGTGAGGGAACAACTTTACAGAAATGGGTGTTGAAAATTATCTTTACATATAATTGAAAAAAATAAATAATAAAAATTTGAAAATAGCCCTAACAGTCAAAACTCTCTTTTATCTGCTATTTTTAGCATCTCTATCACTTTCTTATACTAATTAAGAAATAATTCCATGCAATAGCCATATCTGAAATTTTAGATGTATGTTTCTTTAACTTTTCATCATGAGATAAGCTACATGCATTGATAACATGTTTTTTTTAATAGCATCTTTATTTATTTGCTTCATCCAAGTGCACATGTGTACTTTTAAGTTACAAAATTTCATTCCACCCTCCCTTCCCTATCTCTGTCTCTTCAGTGGCAAAGTCAGATTAGCATTGTATGTACATACTTTTGATGAACGTGTTTACAAATTAGTCATTTTTGGTATGAGGAAATAGGATTAAGGGAAAGAAATACATCAGAGGTAATTTTAATAAAGTTTTCTTGAGATAGTGAAGGGTTGATTTTGTGTTTTGTTTTGCTTTTCTTCCTTTGAATGAGGATTACATTATCCAAAGTCATTGTCCATAGTCCATAGCATACAGTTGTCCTAGCTCTCTGAACTGCTGAGAGAAGCAGCTTACATCAAGGTTGATTATCTCACAATGTTGTTAATGCGTACATTGTTTTCTTGGTTCTGCTCCCTTCACTCAGCATCAGATCCTGTAAGTCATTCTAGGGTTCTCTAGAGTGCAATGTTTTTATGGTTTCTTATAGAACAATACTATTCCATAGTATTCGTTGTTTAGTCATTCCCCAATTGATGGCTATCCCCTCAGTTTCCAAATCTTTGCCACTACAAAAGAAGCTGCTATGAATGTTTTGAATCATGTGAAACTTTTCCCATTTTTAGGATTTCTTCAGTATATAGACCTAGCATCATTTATTTCTACATATAATATTTGTTGATGTTTTAGATAGATAATATTTATTATTTTGAGTAAAACTCTATTCTTAAACTTTCTAGTGTTTTTAATAGAATGGAGGTTGTATTTCATCAAAGGCATTTTCAGCATCTATTGAGATAATCAGATGAATTCTGTTGGTTTTGCTACTGATATGATCAATTAGGTTGAGTGTTTTTCTAATATTTAACCATCTCTGACAAGCTGGTGTAAATCTTACCTGATCATGGTGTATTATCCTAGTAATAACTTGATGTAGTATTGATGTTAAAATTTTATTTATGATTTTTACTTCAATATTCATTAAAGAGATTGGCCTATAATATTCTTTGTCTTTTTTGGTTCCTCCTGGTTTCCATCAATAACATTTTTTTAAATTTATGAATATATAGTACATTAATCAATGTTCTGAAATCTTCATTGCTTCTTTTTCACTGTCAATGAATATGTTAACTGTTCTCCTTGTTTTGCCTATTTCACTATATATCACTTGCTACAATTTTACACTAAAATAATCATAATTGTGATTTTCTAAGCTAAAATTTTTTTCTATTAATTTTAGCTAGCACAGTTTGTTTTGTTATTCCACAATTAACAGGCATTAACTTTCTAATTTTTTTGTAAGAAAAATTTCACTTTTAGATTTTTGTACATATTATCACTGATTAAGGTTTTCTTAGCTTCTTCCTAACATATCCCTAAGATTGGAACTGCTGGATTAAGAAGTATGTACCATACTGGGATATTTAGGCTATAATTATGTCAATTTCAATTTTTGATAGTATAATCTTTTCTAAATGCAATTTGTGCCTTTGAGTGTAAAATATTTTCTGAATGTTTTAATAATTCGTAGCTCCATCAAAATGGACTCTATGTATCTGTCTTCGTAAAACTCTACAGTGACTCATTTTCACATGAAGAAAAATGTCACAATTTTTTTCTCTTAAATTTTACTTATTATTAATGGAGTATTTTTCATAACTATTGTAGTTTCATATTCTCCAATTGAAAACTTTTTCTCTATTTCCCTTTATTGTTTATCTATATGGGAATGACTTTTGATTTTATATATTTACATAATATCTCTAACATTGGGTAAATGAAATTTTATGTTTATATGTTTATATATTTATATTTATTTATATTTAATAAGCTTTTTAATCTTTATTGTACTTATGTTCCTTAAGTATATATATTCATTACTATTGTATATTGTATTTCTCACTCTCTTCTCACTTAGTAATTCTATTGCTAGCCATAATTATATAAATCACTTATTTTCCTCTTCGTTTTATTTTTTTATTGACTATTTTTTATAATTTTTCTGGGCAACCAAATATTAACATAATATTCCATAAGCCCTAGTATCTAACAGTATTAAAGAATTTGGATAGGTCTATAAATATTGTGGAAAAACTTCTATTATTCCAGGTGAAGGATCTGCCTATTAAGGAGGACTCTGGCAAGAATCTTGCCAGCAATGACTAAGAGACTGCTATCCTATGATTGCCACAAGATAATCTATTCTCTTTACTTTTATTCACATTGACAATGAAGACATCCTTGAAATCCTGGAGGGATAACTTCTTGCCATATAATCTAGAAAATTTCAATTAGTTTTTGTATGAACAAAGGATCCTTTCAGCTTTGAATCTCAACTGGAATAGGTACCAGATTGTTTTGTCATATGAAAGGAGACCAATGACATTCAAAACCTCTCCTTCATTTACAACTTCAGCTAGGGTTGGATTGACTCCAACTTGACATGAATGGTCAGTGGCTTCAGTATTGACTGATACCATCTTTGGGAACACTATAGATGGATTCAGTCCATCTCTCTAGGATCATGATCCTATCACTTGTCAATGTGGCTTCATCTGTACTGAGTATTTGAGATGCACAGTATGTCTTTGCCTCATAAATAGCCTAAACCTTCAAGACATCATAGGAGTTCTTTGTATGCTACTGTTAGCATAAAACTGAACTTTTTCTGCCTTCTTAATATGTCAAGAATCCTGCATTTCTTTAAGCTTCCCTTGTATTTTACTATTCATGGAATTAAATTCTGCTTTCCTATAGTATCCTACTGGTTTATCATGTAGAGTTCTCATTTTTCATTTAGCAACTTCTATATTTCACCATCATTTTCATCAAAGCAATCGATGTTTTTGACCCAGATTGGCAATGGCAATGCTATACAACAAATATCTCTGTACCACCCATTCCATTTCTCCTCTGCTGTTGCAAATCATGTGTTGGCTCATTTTTTCCTCCAAGTTAGCAACAAACTATACCTATTCAGAAAAGTATTCTAATCTGTTGACATTAATTCTCATTTTGTCTTTGGACTACTGCTTCTGTTGAATGAATGGAGAGTAAGTCTATAGTTGTTCCAGAACTTGGCACCACACATTACTTTTACGACTCTCGTATCCTGCTCCTCTCTAATCCCTATAATCACATAGTCTACTAAATGTCAATGTTTTCTGTGAGGGTGCATCCACAAAGTTTTATTGTTTCTAGATAAACAGAGGACAGTAATTGATGTTGAGATCAGTAGATGCATAAATCTTCAGTATTAATTGAACATTGTTGTTGTCGTTTCTATCTCTATTCCTCCCAAAGACTCCCTGCCATGGTCAGAGTCTGAACATAAACTAACTTCAAAATCACCAAAAATTATAAGCTTGACCTCCTTTACAACAGTGATGATACGGGTCTCCAAATCTTCATTGTTCTTTGACTTCATCAGAGTTCACCATAGTGGGTGCATTAGTATTGATGATGGTGGCAAGGGATTTTTCTGCAAGGGACAATCACATTGTCATTAATGCCTTTGGTTAGGCATATATAACTATTTACTAGATTAATCATGATTGCAAAACCTATATTAGATTCCCTTCACTGCAGACACTCCTGGAAAATATGGATCTTGCTCTGACCAGTGAAATGGCTTTCATTTGCCAGTATTGTTTCACTCAAAGCTGATATTTGGATTTACATCTCACAAGAAGAGATTTTCTTTTTTCAGATCTACTGAATTTTGTGCTATCTATAGGTATATGCACATTTTATATACTGATGGTGAATGGAATCATTTTTAAAGAAGTTTTTTGAAATTGTATTGTTTTTTCACAGGATAGGATACCTATCTGCAATAGTATTCCGGTCCAGGTCAATTCTTAGGGAACATTTTCCTAATTCTATCTTTACACCAAGAGAAAAGTAATGTGATTTCTTTTAAAGAATTCTCAGATACTTAGTGGACTGCCAAACACCAATGCTGCTTCTAGTGAAAAGAAAACCCTATGGTCTTGGCTTATCATTAGAGCTCCCAATGTATCTGTACCTGCTAATGCTGCTAATCACTTGCTGTTACCATCAGACTTTGAAATCAGGAAAAATGGTAAAATTGTATGGGTGATGTTTTTCAATTCATGTGTAAATTGCACAACACTTTTGGTCTCATTTTCTCTTCCAGAATCATCACAATCCAGCAGCAAGACAGACTCAAAACATCTGGTGATGACTCAAGATGGAGTGGATGACATTGACATCTTCAGTGTCTAAACAAGCTCGAAGAACTCCACAGTGTTTCACGAGCCTTCATAACCTCTGGAAAAAATTACTCCCATCTAAAAATTCCTCCAAGGAAAATCTTCACATGCTTAGAATAAACACTCAACCAACTCACTAAACACCTAGTTACTCTCAAACTAGTTTAACTTGTTTCCTAAAACAGCTATCAATCTTTGGCCACTGTGCATGCTATAGCTTCCTAGAGCCAAAGGTGAGAATTAGGGGGATCAAGAGGACACCAAAGGTGGAAAGCAGACCAGAAAATGATTAAGCAGCCCTCACACAAGAGGTCCTAGTCTTTCCTGAACATAACTTACACCCCAATGAATGCACAAACATACACACAATTCAAATACCTGGTACTTCCTCAGAACACAATTATGACACACTCATCAAATAGTCTTGCAAAATATTGATTATTATATTGATTTTCTCTGAGTTTCAGTTTTCTCTTCCGTAAAAAGATGAAATTTGTTTCTATGGTTCTAGGTTTCTTCCTTATATTTATGTGTTATGATTGTGTCTTTTTTTTCAAAAGTGAAAACTGGTGAGTGCAATAATAACTGGAACAATTTCTGTGTTTCACGAATCAAGGATGTAGTGCAACCTAGATCAGACTGATTGGTTGATGAATAGGCATGGTTCCCATTTGTATCTCCATACAGTAGCTTTTAGATAACTGTCCTAAGAGCTTCTATTTGACTCACAACCAATTGGATCAGAAGATAATTATTAAATATGTCATTCACCCTGGTTTATAATATTCATGGAGTAATTATAAAAAGTAATTATAAGTTATTCATTAAACAATTATTTTTGAAACTTGGATGAATAGAGAAATAACTTAAATGTCTATTCCTGAGAATAAAATCATCTCTCTGACCCTGGAATTTACATTTATCCCTAAGGACAAAAATCATGATTTCTGACTACATCATGTTCTCTTACAATACTATCTCTCAGTTTGCATGTAAAATTAGTCATGTCAGTTCTATTGAGCAAAAGAAAATAAAATTGGAAATTAATGGAAAGGAACAGGAAGTTTTGTTTGATATGACAATCTGATTTTAATGTGTCCTCATAACCTAGATTTTTCTTAATAGTTGAAACATATTTATTTTTCATGTCATGATTCATTGTCAATGCTTATTAATTACTTAGTGAGTTTCAGGTTTTCTTTACATAATATTATAAGGAGAAAATAATTAAATCTGCATTTTCCTGTTATGAGATTCTGTATGCCAATGTATATCGAGATTTTGCTTACTTTCATTAAAATATAAATTCTTGGGAGGTTGGGATTGTTCCATTCTTTGCACATGCAACTCCTTCTGGAACCAAATTGATGCCATTAAATATTTGTTAATTATTCTTATTTTTAAAATTATTATATTTCTAACCAAATTATAACCAATGCTCCCAAGATTTTCTAATAGATATATTGAGATCATGTGGTATCAATAATGTAGGGGCAATTTCTTCACCAAAGAGTTGGCTATATCAGTGAAATTTAAAGTCCAGTCACTATCTCTGTACTTTCAATGTAGTACTCAGGATACTTATCTTTTCCCTTTCATTTTCCTTCCAATTTATACTCCTTTTAAACATGATGTCAAACTGAAATAAACACATGCTATTCTTTTATAACTGTGAAAACTGAGATTAAGAAATCTATTTTTATCTAGAGAATATGTTTTTCAAAGCATTGTCACAATTATCTATTCAGAAATGTGTCCCTTTCCCCATACTTTAAAGCTATTTCTATTTTAATAGTTTGATGCAGCTATTAATGTAGATTATTCAACAAACCTTTAAGCTGCTAAAGAACTATCCTGTCAGAGAAACAAGTCATAATGTCTGCTTTCAAAGAGATTGTAGTCTAGTTTTATTCCTACACTGCCATGATTAAAATAGCAAAAATTATAACATTGATTTGATTATAATTATTAACAGTTTTCCAGAACAACTTCTCTAACCTATATAGCAAACCTAAAATGTTTGTACCTCACTACTCTAATGAGTTTACTGCAACTACTTTGGAGAATTAAGGGGACTTAAGGATTTCCATGGAAGAAATCAACAAATTAGGATTCTAAACATAGAAATATTTTTAAATAGCATTTTCAAACTTATAGAAGGGCAGGTGCTTAATAGAAAGTACTAGAGTTCAAGGTATTTGTCTTGAACATGGCCTTGAAATTAATGATCTTGAGAATGGTGATGAAATACAATGGATATGGATGAAGAAAGTGATTCCTCTATGCTCTGAGACTATGTGATTGAGAGAGTTGACAAGAATTTTAGAGATAATACTTTCTGTTTCTTTCTCCTGATGTTGAGAGGGGACACATGTGCCCTATTAGGGTACCTTCAGGGAGATGACCCTGAACAGAAAAAAGGATACTTTGAAAAATAATTAGCATGAGAAGATTATCTTGTGATGACTATTTCCCAGTTTGCCACTAGAGACTTCACAGAATTTCTTCTTGTGTGAAATTATAATTCTCTCCCTCCCAATGGAACTGAGTTACCTGGGGCTTATTAACTCTGTATATTATTTCATAAAATTTTAATCTGTATAAATTCTCTGAATTTTATTTATTTTTAATTTGGATAAATGGACTTATTTTCTATTCAACATGTCAACATTCTTGGTGTAGCTAGAATTTGTTGGGTAAGGAATCAAGTCTTCAGATACAGTCCAGAGTATACGTCTTCCCAAATAAGAAAGAGTGAATAGGAAAATTTTCTGAATATACACACAATCACATATGCACATATGTGTGCACACCTCTATTAAATACACATGTAAATGTATATATACATATCTATATATGTATATATAAAATATATATATATATATATATATATATATATATATATATCCTTTGAGCATTTATCAACTGCAGAGTAACATGAAACCTTATAAATTTGATGCAATTCTCTATATATTTTAAGAATGAGACCTTTAGCTAAACTGCTAGTTGTGAAGATTGTTTCCCAACTTTCTGCTTTCCTTTCAATTTTGGCAGCATTAATTTTATTAGTGCAAAAACTTTTTTAATTGAATATAGTCAAGATCATTCATTTTGCAGTTCATAATGTAACCTAATTCTTGTTTGGTCATAAATTTATTATCTTTCCATATAAGTAGAACATTTCTTGGTCTATTATTTTATCTATTGTGTCATCCTTTATATCCAAATTCTGTACCCATTTTGATCTTATTTTGGTTTAGGGTTTGAGATATGGGTCTATGCCTAGCTTTTGCCACACTATTTTTCAGTTTTTCCTACAATTTTTGTCAAATAGTGAGTTCTTCTCCCAGAAGCTGATGTCTTTGGCTTTGTCAAACAGGAGATTGCTGTAGGCATTTACTGAAGTGTCTTTTGAACTTATTCTAATGCACTAATCCATTACTCTGTTTCTTAAGCAGTACCAGGAAGTTTTGATGGCTGTAGCTTTGTAGTACAGTTTCAGTTCTGGAAGAGGTATGCCATCTTTCTTTAGATGTTTTTCATCAGTTCCCTTGCTATTCTCGACCTTTTTGTTGCTCCAGATAAATTTTGTTGCTATTTTTTCTAGCTTGGTAAAACAGTTATTTGTTAATTTAATCAGTATGGCACTAAATAAGTAGTTTTATTTGGTAGAATTATTATTTTTATTATATTAACTTGAATTAAACATGAACAACTGACATTTTTCCAATTATTTATAACTGACTTTATTTGGGTGAGAAGTGCTTTATACTTATGTTCTGGGTTAATCTTAGGAGGTTGTCTAATGTTGTCCATAGTTACTTAAAATGGAATTTCTTTTTTCCATCTCTTGGACTTGGGCTCTCTTGTTTATGCTGATGATTTATGTGGGTTTACTTTATGTACTGCTACTTTGCTGAATTTGCTGTTTCAAGGAGTTTTTTTAGATGATTTTCTTTATATCATCTATAAAGAGTGAAAGCTTTGCTTCCTCACTGCCAATTATGATTCCTTCAAATTCTTTTCCTTCTCTTATTGAATAGTAATAATATTAATAGTCATACTTGTTTCACCCCTGATTTTATTTGAAATGTTCTGAGTTTATTCCTTTTTCATATAATATTTGTTGCTGGTGTTAGCAACTATTTTTAAGGAAAATTCTATTCTTAAACTTTTTAATATTTTTAATAGGAATGATGTTGTGTTCTATCAAAGGCTTTTTCAGAATCTATTGAGATAAGGGTATGATTTCTGTTGGTTTTGTGATTGATATATTCAATTATGTTGAGAATTTTTCTAAGACTGAACCATCCCTGCCTCTCTGATTAATCCTACCTGATTTTCTTGGATTCTCCAAGTAAAAGCTTTGTTTCCTCATTGCCAATTCTGATTGCTTCAATTTCTTTTTCTTCTCTTATTATTAAAGCTAGCATTTCTAATACTATAATGAATAATAATGGTGATGATTGGCATCCTTGTTTCACTCTTGGTTTTATTGGAAATGCTCTTTATTCCCATTACATATGATATATTTCAATTCTTTCTTACTCATAGAACTCAGCACTTTATACTGGGCAGTCAGTGCCAGTATTTCACATACCTTCAAATCTATTGTACAGTTATTAAGAGAGATCTTCAGAGTGTCCTAGTACACTACTTAGAATCTCTATACTTAATTAAATCAGAAGTGACTTTACTTTTCTAGATATTTAAAATATCATAGTATCTTAGGGGCAGTGGGTAGGAACTTACTTAGAAGGGTTGGACATAAAGAGATTAGGGAGTGATCTTATCTTAACTAATGAGGGTTTAAGTACTGTAGTTGGTAAGCTAAAGTACAGTCTTGTGGGACAGAGTTTGCTGGGGGTGGGGAATGCACCAATGATTTGGATTTGCATGATGCTTTGGCTCATGAGGAGTGTATAACCACAAAAGGTCCTTGATAAGTGGGTAAGGTATAAAGTGATTATAATTTGATGTATATTTGATGGAATGTATATTTGAAGTATATTTCTAATGAGACCGAAGAAGGGGCTACTTAGTAACAATGGGGCAATGCTGATTATAATTCAATGAGTCTTTCATTGTATTTTAAATAATGGTACTTTGAGTTTATCAATCAATCAAATAATAAATCAACCTTTGAATGCTAGTACTGTGTAAACAATCAAAACATAAAAAGAAGGAGAAGCCTAGGCATTAGTGGATAAATAACACCAGGCAAAGAGGCAAAAAGATCTATTATAGTAGAGGGGAAAATGTAAGAGGGGGAACACAGTAAATGGTTTTCATTATATTTGGCCCAGAGAGGGAATAAGATACATTTCCATTGCATTTAAAATTTTATCCTACCCTACAGGGAAGTAGGGGAGGAGAGAAGGGAAAGAAAAGGGAGGAAGCAATTGATAAAAGGGAAAGTGAAGTTATAAGTGAAGAAAACTGAAAGGTAAAATTATAAAGAAAAATTAAGGGGGAAAGGAACAAAATATCGGTGAGGAAAAATAACAGAAAGGGAAAGAGAAAAGTACAAATGGACAAAGATAACATGAATGGAAATAAAGAATTAGTAATATTAACTGTAAATGTGAATGGCATTAACTTTCACATAAAGGGGAAGTAAATAACAGAATGCATTTGAACCAGTATCCTACAATATGTTTCTACAAGAAACACATTTGAAGTAGAGACATAAACTAGGTCAAGTTAAAGGCTGAGGCAATCAGGGGTAGCAATCCTAATCTCAGACAAAGCAAAGCAAAAATAAATCTCATTAAAGGGTATTAAGACTAAAACTATGTCTTCTTAAAAGGTACCATAGGTGCATTTCCAGTTATAATGTAGGAGATAAGTTGGACACTGTTTTAAACTCCCCTGGCTTTCCTTCAGAACCAACCTGAATCAATGCTCTTAATAAATTTTGGATTGAGAGAACACAAAGAAGAAACAGAAACATATTCCAGAATTGTTTATCATGGGGGTGCATAGGATGCCCTGGGCAGAGAGCAAAAATCCAGTGCATGGGTAGCATGGTGAGGTCTGGGGACTAATCTGAGAATCACAGCAGAAGACTTTTCAAGATGTGCAATGCATAGATGGGAGAGTTCCAGCATAACTGCCAAGAATATGCATCTGGTCAACTCAGCTAGTCTGAAAGGCCCCAGTCACAGTCCTTGTATTTCCATGTGAACCCCAGTGTTTCCAGCAGAACTTCCATTATTCCTCTGGGAGGGCCTAAACTTCTCCAGTAAAAACCTAGAAACTGACCCAGGAGTTCGAACTTTTCTCCAAGGCCCAGGTTTGACTGGTGGATCTTCCCAAGTACTGATTATCCAGAGAGAGCCTTTTTGCATTCCTAATCCTGACAGCCTACACCAGATTGAATGAAGGCAACCCAGATCCAGTTACAGGTCTAGAGAGTGGGCCATTGATACCTTCATCAGGATCAAGAGAAAGCTTCTGATTCCTTACTGTCTGTTCCACTGAGTAATCCCCTAGAGTTCCTAACTCCAGTAAGCAAGACCCCAGGGGATCTTGACACCAAAGATCAACAAACCAGGCCTTCCTCCAACACAAGACCCTAGGGAAATCCAACATTCCAAAATGATGAAAGGTCAGTGCAAAGTACAGTCTACAATGTGTTACATTGGAGATATGGATACTAGAACAGAAAAGGAGGATAGAAGGATAACTCTGTATGAAGCTCAAGAGGAAAATATGAATTGGTTTCCAGTCAAGAAAGACTTTGTAAAAAAGCTCAGAAAGGAGTTTAAAAAACAAATAGAAAAATTGGGAAAAGAAACTCAAGAGGAAATTAACAGCTTACAACAAGAAAATAAATATTTTAAAAATACAATTGGAGAAATGCAAAAAAGAAAATAATTCCCTCAAAAAAAACAATTAGGCAAATGGAAAAGCAGAGCAAGTCCATCAAAACTAGAATTGTCCAATTGGAAAAGGAGATATGAAAGTAAAATAAAAACAATTTTTATCTAAAAGGATTTGAATCTCTGTAAACTAATGACTTTAAGGGATACCAAAGATCTATTAAACAAAATCAACAATATAAAAATTATCAGAAAATGTAAAATATTTCAATGGTAATACAACTGACCTGGAAAACAAATCCAAAAGAGATAATTTAAGAACTATGAAATTCTGATCAAAAACAAGAAAATCCTGGACTCCATACTTCAGGATATAGTTAAAGAGAACTGCCCTGATATTCTGGTACAAAAGGACAAATTAGTCATTGAAAGAAAACATCTGTCCCCTCCTAAAAGGGATCCTAAAATGAAAACACCAAGTAATATTATAGCCAAACTTCAGAATCGTCAGATCAAGGAAAAAATCATGCAAGCAATCAGAAAGAATCAATTCAAAAACCAAGGATCCACAGTCAGGATTACATAGGACCTTGCTACCCATCAGCAATAAGAAACAGAATAGCCTGGAATATAATATTCTATAGAGCAAGGGAGACAGAATTACAACCAAAAATCCACTATCCAGCTAAACTGAAACTATTCTTTCATGGGAAAAGATGGCTGTTTAACCAATAAGTGACTTTCTTCTTTTTTTATATTTTTGCAAGGCAAATGGAGTTAAGTGGCTTGCCCAAGGCCACACAGCTAGGTAAATATTAAGTGTCTGAGACCCTATTTGAACCCAAGTACTCCTCACTCCAGGGCCAGTGCTTTATCCACTGAACCACCTAGCCTCCCCAAATAAGTGAATAAGTGATTTTCAATCTTTCCTGAATAAAATAGCAGAATTAAACAGAAAACTTGAACTTCAAATAGAAGATTCAAGAAATTTGTGAAAAGGTAAACAGGGGAAAAAGAAAAGAATTGTTATCCAATAAGATTAAATTGGTTTCTGCCTTTCTGGGATGGAGATTCTCATAACTCTTGAGAAATGTAAGTCTATTAAAGGGAATATACTTAGGCTAAAAGTTATGGATAATCATGGAATGACCATGATATTAATTGAATAATTTAAAGAAATAAATATGTAAGATTTATGTGTGTGTGTGTGTATATATATATATATATATATATATATATATATATATATATATAATGTGTGTGTATGTGCGCATGTATTCTTATAAAAGGGGAAACAGTAAAGAAATAGGAGAAAGGGAAAGGTTGAATGGGGTAAATAACAGTACATGAAGGAGCAGCTAGGTGGCTCAGTAGATTCAGTAGACAGAGCACCAGCCCTGGAGTCAAGAGGACCTGTGTTAAAATCCAGCCTCAGACACTTAATAATTACCTAGCTTCATGACTTTGGGCAAGTCATTTACCTCCATTGCCTTGCAACAAACACACAAAAAAGCAAAAAACATGACATGATTAGATATAAAGGACCTGGTGCAATAGAGGGAATGAATGGAAGAATAGAAGACATGAGAACCATCTGAATCTTGCTCTCATCAGATTTATATCAGAGTGATTAGTACACACAATCATTTGAACTTAGAAATTTACCTTACTTTTTAAATAAATAATTAGCAATGTAAGTAAAGTTGCAAAATATAAAATAAAATCACAAAAATTCTCAATATTTCTATATACTACTAACAAGATACAGCAGCAAGAAAAAGAAAGAGAAATCCAATTTAATATATCTTCAGATAGCAAAATATTTGGGGGTCTACCTGCCAAATCAAAATCAGAGACTTCATGATAACAACCATAGAAAACTTTTCACACAAATAAAATCATATCTAAGTATCAATTACTTATAAGTTTGCTGAGTTAATATAATAAAAATAACAATTCTACCTAAATTAATTAGTTATTTAGTGCCAATAAATCTTCCAAAATTAATTTAGTGAGCTAGAAAAAAATAGTAAATAAATTCATATATTCATATGGAGGAAGAAAAGGTGAAGAATATCAAGGAAAAAATATAAAATTAAAAAAAATGAAGGTGAATTAACCTTACCAGATCTTAAATTATATTATAATGCATCAGTCATTAAAATTGTCTGGTACTGGATAAACCATAATTGATCAGTGGAATTGATTAGGTGCAAAAGATATAGCAGTAAATGACTATAGTAATCTACTATTTGATAAACCCCAAAATTCCAGCATCTGAAATGAAAACTCATTCTTTGATTAAAAACTTCTGGTAAAACTTGAAGACTGTATGGCAGAAATTAGGAGCAGATCAGTATCTCACACTCTATGCCAAAGTAAAGCAGGTATGGGTGCTAGATGGTATTGTAAATCATTTAGGAGTTCAAGAAATAATTTACCTGTCAGATCTATGGAGAAGGGAACAGTTTATAGTCAAAGAAGAGACAGAGAACATTATAAAAATATGAATAATTCTGATTACATTAATATAAAGGTTTTTGCCCAAACAAAACTCCTTCAACCATGATCAAAAGTAATGTAGTAAATTGGGCAAGATTTTTTACAATGAGTTTCTGACAAAGGACTCATTTCTAAAGTATGTAGACAATTGAGTCAAATTATAAAAAAAAAAAAACAATTCATTCCCCAATTGCTAAATGATCAAAGGACATGGAAAGGCAATTTTTAGACAAAGAAATCAAAACCACCTGCAGTTATATAAAATTGCTCAAAATCATTGATTAGAGAATTGGAAATTAGTGCATCTACAATGTACAACCTCACAACTATCAGATTGGTCAATATGATTAGAAAGGATGATGGTAAATATTGGAGGGGATGTGGGAAATCTGGAATGTTCATGCTTTGTTGTTGTAATTATGACCTGATACAACTTTTCTGGAGAGCAATTTGGAGTTATGCCCAAAATGTGCATATCCTTTGATCCAGAAATCAAATGACTAGGTCTCTATCCTGAAGAAATTATTAAAAAAGGCAAAAATCCCAGATGCTAAAAATATTCATAGCAGTTGCTTTTGCTTGCAAAGAATTAGAAATTGAGGGATGCCAATCAGTTGGGGAATCATGGAACAAATTCTGGTATATGCATAAGATGGATCACTATTGTTCTGTAAGAAATCATGAGGGATGGGATCTCAGAAAAGCCTGCAAAGACTTATATGAACTGATGCTGAAGTGAGGTAAGTAGAACCCAAAGAACATTATACACACTAACAACAATATGATATGTAATCAACCATGATGGACTGGTTCATTTCAGCAGTACAAAAATCAAGGAATTTTAATGGACTTGTGAAGGAAAATACTATCTAGAGAAGGAAATGTGGAGGTCAATTGTAGACAAAAGCTTATTATCTTTGACTTTTAAAAATTGTCTTATGTACTGTTTAATTTTATTATCTTTAATGCTTTCTTTCTTCCTTTTGGATCTGTTTCTTTTCTCACAATATGTTCAATTTCAATCTATGTTTATCATGCTTACAAATGTAGAGCCTATGTAAGATTACTTTCTGTCATTGGGAGGGGGTGTGGAAGGAGGAAAAAAATTATAAAACTGAAACCCTTGAAAAAAATTTTGGGAAAACTACATTCTAGATAGTTGAAAAAATGGAAAATATTTGTATCAAAAGAAAAAAATCACTATAGAAAAGGGATGAATGTTGAAAAATATCCATAACATGTTATTGGAAACATACAATTAAATATTGGGAAAATAAATAAAAATAAATAACTGACTACCCAGTAAAGAGGGAATAATTCCCAGGTGAAGAACAATTGTTTATACATTAAGATTAATTGGTAGGTAAATAGATTGATAAATATAATATGTATATATTATCTACAGTAATTATTCTTCAACTAAGAATCTATATATATATATTATATATATGTATATATATATTTGTTTGTATGCACACTTGCAAGTATGTATGTGTATACACATTTTCATATTGTCTGTTTTGCCTTTTGTATCTGTTTACATATAAAAATGCATATATGAAAACACAGCAATTTTGTATGATTATATATGTAAGAATATTTTTATATGCATATTAGTTTATAAACATCTGGTATAGGTTATTCGTATATACATGCCAACTAATTCATTATTCTTAAACAGCAATAGGGCATATCTTCCTGGAAACCACGAAATCTAAGTGTATTCATTAATCCTTGAGAGGATGAGTTAACAGTCTTTGTTATATTTCATTTTTCATTCCAGTCAGCATCTTATTCCTCATATTTATGGACAATTTGTTTCACTATTTCTTCCCCCTCCCCCTTTCCCCTTTTAATACTTGAAAGGTAAGGTAAGTTTCTCAACTTAACTGAGTTTGTGTATGTTAACTTTAGGCCTAGTCAGATGAGAGTAAGATTCAGATGTTTCTCACCTCCTCCTTTCTTCCCCTCTATTGTAATAGGTCCTTTGTATCTCTTTATGTAATGTGATTTGCCCCATTCAGTCTTCTCCCTCCCCGAGTCTCTTTACTGTCCACTCTTTTTTAAGGAGATATAATTTTTATATCATTCTATCATAGTCATGGATACGTCATGTGTGTCCAGCACTTCTGGCTAAATATATTCTCTAATAAAGTTACGGATCTCAAGAGTTATAAGAATCTTTCCCCCAGGTGGAGATGTAGCCAGTTTCATCTTATTGGATAGTACTTTGCTTTTTTTTTTATTTGTCCTTTTTTGTTGCCTTTTCATGTTTCTCTTGGATGTATTTAGCTCTGGAAAAGTTGGAAGTCACCTATTTTTTTAAATGTTCATCTTTTCCTCTGGATGACAAGACTCAGTTTTACCAGATAGTGGATTCTTGGCTGCATTCTGTGCTCCCTTGCTCTTCAGAATATCTCATTCCAGGTACTTTGATACCTTAATGTTGATGCAGTCAGGTCCTGTGCGATCCTTACTGTGGCTCCTTGGTATTTAAATTGTTTCTTTCTAACTGCTTGTAGGATTTTCTCTTTTTTTTCTGATAGTTCTGGAATTTGGCCACAATATTCCTTGATATCTCCATTTTGGGACCCCTTTCCAGTTGGGATTGAAGTATTCTTTCAAAACTATTTTGCCCCCTGGTCCACGATATCAGAGCATTTTTCCATCACTAAATCCTGTAATATTATTTGCTTTTTTACATGCTTTTTCCCCCCCTTCAGTGTTTTTTTGAATTGCAATGGTTATCTCTCCTGGTTTGCTTCTGAAGGTCAATGGTTTTGCTGATGAGGTATTTTACATTTTCTTCTATTTTTTTTTCAATTTTTTGGTTTTGTTTAATAGATTCTTGTTGTCTCATAAAGCCAATAGTTCCCATTAGTTCTTTTTTTAGAGAAAAATTTTCTTTATTTACTTTTTGCACCACCTTTTCCAATTGCTCATTTCTATTTTGGAAAGAGTTTCCCATTTGTCCAATTCTAGTTTTGACAGAAATATTTCCTTTTTTGCATTTGCCCAAGTTTATCCAATTGTATTTTTCAAGTATTTATTTTCTTGGTGCAAGATGTTAATTTTCTGCTGTAAGGTTTTAATTTTCTCTTGAGTTTCTATTCCCAATTATCCCAATTGATTTTGAAACTCCTTCCTAATTTCTTCTAGGAAGTCTTTCTGGCTTGGAGACCAATGCATATTCTCCTCAGAAGTTCTAGATATCTCTGGGTTAGGATATTTGACTTCAAAGTAGTTATCATCACCCCCTTTTTAATGGCCTTTCTTCATTTTTCTAGGATTTTGTGTTGGGGGGAGGAGATGGCTCTCAAAAGTTTGGTTTTGAAAACACAAGTAGCTTTTCTCACTGGGTTTAGTAACTCCAACTGGGCTGGCCAGTATGAGGTGCTGGTTACTTTCTTTTTTAAAAAAATCAAAACTTTATTTATCCTTACTTATTTTTGAATTTCACAATTTTTCACCTAATCTCACTTCCCTCCTCTCACACCCCATAGAAGGCAGACTATTAGTGTTTACATTGTTTCCATGATAGACATGGATATAAATTGAATATGCTGAGAGAGAAATCACATCCTTAAGGAAAAAAAAAAATAAAATATAAGAGATAGAAAAATTACATGATAAGATAATGGTTTTCCTTTTTTAAAATTAAAGGTACTAGTCTTTGGTCTTTGTTTAAACTCCACATTTCTTTTCCTGGATATAGATTGCATTCTCCATCACAGATACCCCAGAATTGTCTCTTATTTTTGCTTTTATGAAATGGGCAAGTCTATTAAGATTGGTTAACACGCATATGCTGCTTATAGGGTATACAGTGTTCTTTGGGTTCTGCTCATCTAGCCTAACATGAGGTTATGCAAATCTTTACAGACTTCTCTGTAATTCCATCCCTCCTGGTTTCTAATAGAACAATAGTGTTCCATAACATACACATTCAATAATTTGTTCAATCATTCCCCATTTGATTGACATGGTACTGTGGAGAAAAGCTAAGTCTATCAGAGTTTATCATCATACAACATTTATTTTGCCATATAAAATGTTCTCTTGGTTCTCATAAGCTGATCTAAGTTTTTACAATTTTTTTCTGAAATCTGACAATGTATGATATCTAACAGAAAAATAGTAGTTCATCATTTGTTCAGCCATTCACCAATTGATAAACATCCCATTGACTTCCAAACCTTTGCCACCACAAAAAGAGCTGCTATAAATATTTTTATAAGTAGATCATTTTCTTTTTTTATGATATATTTTGAGATACATATCTTCTAGTAATATTGCTGTATCAAGGGGTATAACCAGTTTTATAGCCCTTTGGGCATTGTTCTTCAGAATGGTTGGATCAATTCACAGCTCCACCAACAGTACATTCATTTCCAAGTTTTTCTAACATCTCCTCCAATACTTATTTATTTTTTCTGTCATATAGGCCAATCTGTTAGATGTGAGGGAGTATCTCAGAGTTGTTGTGATTTGCATATCTCCAATATATAGTTATTTAGAGCATTTGTTGTTTGACCATAGATAACTTTAATTTCTTGCTCTGAAAACTGCTTATTCATAATCTTTCACCATTTTTAAAATGGGTAATATCTTAAATTTTTATAAATTTGACTCAGTTGTCTATATATTTTAGAAATAAGAACTTTATCAGAAACATTGAGTGCAACTATTGTCTCCTAACTTTCTACCTTGCTTCTAATTGATTTTGTTAATTTGATCATTTTGGTTCTATAGGTGCAAAATATAATTTATATATTTATTTTTTAATTTAATATAGTCAGTGGTAGCTAGGCTATGCAGTGATTGAGCACCAGCCCTCAATTCAGCAGAATATGAGTTCAAATGTTACTCCAGACATTTAATAATTGCTTAACTGTGTGACCTTAGGCAAGTCACTTAACCCCATTGCCTTAAATAAATGAAAATTTTAAAAAGTTTATATTGTAAAAATTATTCATTTGCTGTTTCATAATAATATCGTTCTCTTATTTGGTCATAAATTCTTCCCTATTTTTGAAGAAAAAGTAACTACTAATTGCTCTTTTGTAACACTCATGTATAATCATGTATCCTTTTTTGACCATAGTTTGGTATAGGGTGTGAGATGTTTGTCTATGACTGTTTTCTACCATAATATTTTCTAAATTCCTCAACAATTTTAGTCAAATAGTGAGGTCTGATCACAGAAGCTTTAAATTATCATTATATACTATAGACATTTACTACTGTTTCTTTTATAACTTAGCTTATTCCATGGATTCAACAATCTATTTCTTAGCCAGTTCCAAACAGTTTTGGTTATGGATACTTTAATATTGTTTTAGATATGGTATGACTAGGTCACTTTCCTTTGCATTTTTTTCATTAATTTCCTTAAAGCCTTTGACCTTTGGTTAATACTTCTCTAACTTTATGAAGAATTTTTGGTAATTTGATTGGTATAGAATTCAACAAGTAGATTAGTTTAGGTAGGATTGCAATTTTAATTATATTATTTTAACCTACTTAGAAGAAATAGACATTTTTCAATTGTTTAGATCTAATGATTTGTGTGATTGCAATTGTAG
The DNA here is from genome assembly GCF_037893015.1 of Macrotis lagotis. NCBI lineage: Eukaryota > Metazoa > Chordata > Mammalia > Peramelemorphia > Peramelidae > Macrotis > Macrotis lagotis. Next base: position 149,111,619 of record NC_133664.1, read on the forward strand.
TCATACATTTTCTGGGTTTGTCTTGGAAGTAGACTTCGAATTATTTTATAATACCTGGAGTTACTCTTATTTTTTTCTTTAGTATTTGAACTGGACCTTGACCAAGTCATATACAAAAGCAAGTTTCAGCATTCACTTTTAAAACCTTGAATTTTGAATTATCTCCCTTCCACCCACCCAAGTCCCCCTCATTGAGAAAGCAAGTTATTTGATGTAGTTTAGGAATGTGTAGTCATGAAATTCACTACCAAAATAATCATATTGCAAGATTAAATATAACTCACTCCAAAGAAAAGAGAAACCTCAAGAAAAAATACAGTAAAAAATATGCATCAATCAGTACTCAGACATTATCAGCTTTGTCTTTGGTATGGATTGTATTGTTTACCATAAGGACTTTCTCTTGTATCACAGTATTGCTGAAAAGAAATAAGTCATTCACAGCTGATCATCCTACAATATTTCTGTTACTTTATATATGATACATTTTCCATTGCATCTACTCATGTAAATTTTTTTCTTTTTACTGAGCACATCCTGTTCATCAATTTTTCTTTTGTTTAATTTTTATTTATTTAAGGCAATGGGTTAAGTGACTTGCCCAAGGTCACACAGCTAGGCAATTATTAAATGTCTGAGGCCATATTTGAGTTCATGTCCTCCTGACTCCAGGGCCAGTGCTCTATCCACTGCCCCACCTAGCTGCCCCTGTTCATCATTTCTTATAACAAAACTGCAATACATATTCTTATAAGTACAGGTCATTTTCTTTCCTGTTTTTCATCTTTTCTTATATATAGATGTAATAGTGGCATGTTATATCAAGAGGTAGGAATGTTTTTTTAGCCTTTTGGGCATAGTTCCATAATTCCAAATTATTTGATCAAATTTTTACATCATTGCATAATTCCTCCAACATCACATTAATCTCATTTTTCCTCATCCCCTCCAATATACGTCAGCTTCTTTTTCTGTCTCATTAGCAAATTCAATAGTTATTAAGGTAATAACTAAGAATATTTACAACCCACATTTCTTCTATCAATAGTGAGCTAAGACATTTTTTAAAAAAATATTTAAATATATAACAGTGATAACCTCATCTGAAAATTGTTCATAACCTTTGATGATTTTTCAGTTGGCAAAAGAATTTTATTCAAATCAACCATCTATGTTTGAAAAATGAGGATTTTATAAGACATAATTATTTCAATATTTTTCCCACAGTTAGTATTGCTGCGTGTATTTTCCTCCATCCTATTTCCCTTACCAAATTTACTGTCCCTCCATACTCCCACAATCTTCCCTCCCTTCTATCATCCCACCAACTTTCTTCTATCCTTTGTCCCTCTTACTTTCATCAAGGACAAGATAGATTTCTATATCCAGTTGAGTGTGCATGTTATTCCCTCTCTGAGTCACTTTTGATGGGAGTAAGGTTGATTCACTGCTCCTCACTTCTCTCCTTCCACTCCAATGCAAAAGCTTTTTTCTTCTCCATTATATGTGAAATAATTTACCCCATTCATCCTTTCTCCCAGTACATTGCTTACTAACCTATGAACTCCATTTTGTCATTTTAGCCATTCAAATTCACAGCTTCCACTGAGCCTTGTAAATATATGTACGTTCAAAATAGCTTAATAAATGAGCAAGTTCATATGAGTTATCAGCAGGTATGTAAGCAGTTCTGCATCATCAGATTCCTAACGATTTGCCTTTCCTATTTACCTTTTATTTATCAACCTATTTATTTATGTGCTAATATTTTAATTTTTTTCAATTAAATGCCATGGTAGTTTTTACCAATCATTTTTGAAAAGTTTTGAGTTTCATAATTTTTCTCATTTTGACTATTGAACTATGCCCAAAGAACAATAAAACTTTTCATACCCTTTAACCCAGCAATTCCAATTCTAGGCCTATACTCAGAAGAAATAAAAAAATGGGAAAAGTCTCACATGTTCCAAAATATTCATAGCAGCTGTTTTTGTAGTAGCAAAGAATTGGAAATTGAGGGGATGTCCATCAATTGGGGAAAGACTAAACATAATGTGGCACATGAATACTATGGAATACTATTCTATAAGAAACCATAAATGGTCAAGCTCTAGAGAAGCATGGAATAATTTAGGGGATCTAATGCTGAACAAAGAGAGTAGCACCCCCAAAACAATATACACATCAACAATAACATTGTGAGATGAGCAAACTTTATGAAACCAAGTCCTCTCAGCAGTGCATTGAGCTAGAACAACTGCATTAGACTGGCTATGGACTATATTATCCCCATCTAGAGGAAGAAAAACAAAACTACCAAACACACACACACACACACACACACACACACAAACAAACACACACACACACCCTTCAGAAACTGATGTAGACTTTGTGAAAATTATCTCTTATTTATCTCTTTCTCTTAATCCTTATTCCTCATAGTGAAAATTCCTAATCTGTATACATATTTATAAAATCTGTATGTATAATGTTAATCTGACTATTTGCCACCGAGGGGAGGGGGATGAGAAGGGAGGGTGGAAGAAAATTTTGTACTGTAAAAATATACATGTGCATCTTGGTGAAAATAAATAAATAAATTTTCAAAAATAATTATTCTTCCTCCCTCCATTTGCTCTCCCCCCAATAGAAAGCAAGCAGATATAGATTCTATATTTATCAATATGTTAAACATAGATGGAGATTGAACATATTGTGAGAGATGAATCAGATCCAAAGGAAGAAAGAAAACATTAGAGAAGGACAAATATACATAATACATATGACAACTTTTAACAATTGAAGATAAGCTTTGCTCTTCATTTAAATTCCACATTTCCTTCTGTAGATTTGAACGTCGTTTTCTATCACAAGTCTTAAAATTTTTTTTTATTATTGTACTGTTGAAATGAGCAGTTCTGTCATGGTTGATAATGATCCTATATTGCTTCAATGTGTATAATATTCTTATGTTTCTGCTCATTTCAAAAAGCATCAATGCATGAAAGTCTTTCCAGGTTTCTCTGAAAACCCATTCCTCATTATTTCTTTTTTTAGGTTTTCACAAGGTAAATATGGTTAAATGGCATGCCCAAAGCCACACAGCTAGGTAATTATTAAGAGTATGAGGTTGGATTTGAACTCCAGCACACCTGATTCCAGGGCTGGCACTCTATCCACTCTGCCACCTAGCCACCCCTCTCATTTTTTTCTTAAAGAATTATTGTGTACCATAGTATACAATATCATAATTTCTTTAGCCATTCCAGATTTGATGGGCATCCCCTCAATTCTCAAATCTTTGCCACTACACCAAGAGGTTATGTGAAGATTTTTGAACAAGTGAGATTCTTACCCTTTTTCATGATAACTTCAGCATACAAACCCATTAACAGTAGCGTCCTATCAAATGATATGCACTTTTAATTGCCTTTGGTCATAGTTACAAAAAGTTTTCCAGAAAGATTTGATCAGTTCACAGTGCATTAGCATTCCAGTTTTCCAGTATCCCCTCCAAAACTGACCCCTTTTCTCCTTATTTTTATTGGCCAATTTGAAAATTGTGAGGTAGTACCTCAAAAATAATTTAATTTATATTGCTCTAATCAATGATACAGAGCAAATTTTCATATCACTTTAGATAGCTGTCATTTCTTTTACAATTGTCTTTCCATATCCTTTGACCATTTATCAATCGGGGAATAACTTTGTCATGTTTAATCACCTCAGTTCTCTCTCTCTCTCTCTCTCTCTCTCTCTCTCTCTCTCTCTCTCTCTCTCTCTCTCTCTCCCCCCTCTCAGCAATATATAGAACCTACATCAAAATTGACCTCTTTTATCTGATAGCTCTGGAATTTGGCCACATCATTTTTTGGTGTTTTCATTTTAAGTTCTCTTTCTAGAGGGAATCATTGTATTCTTTCAATAAGTATTTTGCCCTCAGGTTCCATGATATCAGGACAATTTTCCATCACTAAATCCTGTAATACAAAGTGCTGACTTTTTTGCTCTTTAATGTTTTTAGGAAGACCTATAAATCTCAGATTCTCCCTTCTGTATCTATTCTAGAGGTCAATGTTTTGTTGATGAAGTATTTTACATTTTCTTCTATTTTTTAAAATCTTTTGGTTTTGTTTAACAAAATCTTGTTGTCTCATGAAGACATTAGTTTCCACAGATTCCATTCATTTTTTTAAGAGAAAAATTTTCTTCATTTACCTTTTGCAACTCATTTTCCAATAGGCCAATTTTATTTTTGAAGGAGTTTTCCATTTGCCTAAGTGTAGATTTGAAAGAAGTGTTTTCTTTTGGCATTTGACCAGTTGAGTATCTGAGAGAATTATTCTCATTTTTATTTGTCCAATTGTATTGTCCAAGGATTGGTTTTCTTTTTGTGAGATGTTAATTTTTCACTTGTAACATGTTAATTTTTCTCTTGAGTTCCTTTTCCCAATTTTTCCAGTTGATTTTTGAACTCCTTCCTGAATTCTACAAGGAACTTTTCTTGCCTGGTGACCAATCCATATTCTCCTCAGAAGTTCTAAATCTCCTTGTGTTAGGATCTGTGCTTTCAAAGTAACTCTCAATGAACCCCCCGCCTTTCCACTGGCCTTTCTTCATTTTCCTTAGATCTTGTGTTGGAGGAGGAACTGTCTTTCAGAGGATTGGTGCTGAGATCTCTAAAGGCTTTGTTCACTTCTCTTAGTAACTCCAAGTGGGCCAGCCAGTAGGGGGGTGCTGGTTGCTTTCTCTGTAGTGTTTGAGGCCTTCTCTCTTGCCCTGCAGGTAGTAATGGATGGTGGCAGGGTCTGAATTGTCCTTGAACAATGTGGGTTGGGCCATGGGGGAGGTAGTTTATCTCCCTTTCAGCTAAGAGACCTCTGCTGCCCACATCTGGGGCTGAGGGCATTTGAGGAGGTTACTGTTTGTTCTGGGAAGGGGGCTCAGCTAAAAGTATGGAGCTCAGACCCCTGAACCCAGCAGGTCTATGATCAGCTGAGTTCTACAACTCTCTGTGCTGGAACTCGCCCTCAATCTCAGCTGGTACTCCCCAGACCTCCACTCCCCCTAGCAAAGATCCTGTGCCTAAAATTGGTCATTGGACCCACCATTCACCAAAGCCTCCATGTCATTCCTCTGGCTTCACCCTGCCACTGCCCCTACACTATCTCTCTGCTTTTTGCTCCCAGTTCACCCATGGTACCTTGAGACAGACCTTTTAGCAAATGTTCTTCTCCTTGCTTCTCTTACTGGGTTTTGTCAATCAAATTTCTGTTAAGAAGTTAATTTCATATTATTTTTGAGGGGAACCAGGATACCTTAGCATAGTGCCTGTCTTCTCTCTGCCATTTTGGCTGGAAGACTGGTTTTTGATTTTTTAATATGTTGTTGCTGTCTCATTCTCATGAAGTCATTAACTTGTACAGATTCCCATTTATTTTTCAGAGAGGAATTTTCTGCTTTCAGTTTTTGCATTTCCTTTTCCATCTGGTCAGTTATCTTTTTTAAAGCATTTCTTTTTGTTTTCCATTTGCCCACTTATAGTTTTGAGGGAATTATTTTCTTTGCATTTCAACAAATTTATTCTTTTTTTAATTTTTAAAAAATTATTTATTTTCATGCATATAAACATGCCTTTGTCCAAATTACAAAATTTCCCTACACCTTCCCTTCTTACCCCTTCCCCTCAGCAGGGAATAATCAGGTTAGCATGTCACATACATATTTTGCTAAACATGTTTACAAATTATTAATTTTTGGCATAAGGAAATAGGATTAGGGGAAATAGTTACATAAGAGATAATTTTTAATAATGTGTTCATTAGATTTAGAAGGGTTGTTTTTTTCTGTGTGTTTTATTTTGTTTTTTTCTTCTTCTTACTGGGCATAATGTAGTACATAACCAATCAAATACAGTTCTCTTTGCTCTCTGGATTATCAAGAGAAGCTACTTCCATCAAGGTGGTACATCTGATAATGTTGTTGATGTGAGCATTGCTCTCTTGGTTCTATTACCTTTGATCAGCATCACAGTCCTTAAATCATTCCATGTTTCTCCAGAGTCTGGCCATTTATGGTTTCTTTTATAATAACCAATTTATTCTTTTTGTTTATTTATTTTAGATTTTTACAATAATGTTATTGTTAGAGTGATCATAAACCCTCTTCCCCCTGAAATAATGATGAAAAACTTCAAGAATAATGTGAGAGAGAGAAAAAAAAAGTGTACTTTAGTCTGTGTTCAGATTCCAATGACTCTGTCTCTAGAATGAGTTGCCTTGCCCATCATAGCCACTAGAGAATTTGCTTCAGTATTTCCCCCACAGTTGCTATCACTAGCTGTATTTTCCTCTAATCTATTCCTCCCCAATCTCATCTATTCCATTCTCTCTCTCTCTCTCTCTCTCTCTCTCTCTCTCTCTCTCTCTCTCTCTGTCTCTCTCTCTCTCTCTCTCTCTCTCTCTCTCTCTCTCTCCTTTCATCCTGTCCCTGTTCTGGGTACCCTTTCCTAAGTTTGTCCCTCTCCTCTATTATCTACTCCATCATTCCCTCTCCTTATTCGACCTTATCCCATTAGGGTAAGATAGATTTCTATACCCTATTAAGTGTGTATGTAATTTCCTCTCTGAGCCATTTCTGATGGGAATGAAGGCTCATTCATTTCCCCTCACTTTCCCCCATTCCACTCCATTGTAAAATATTTTTCTTGAATCTTATGTGAAATATTTTAGTCCCTTCTTCCTCTTCTCCCTCTTCCTTTATCACCTATTGACTCCATTTTATTACTATATTATAGCATTATATTCAGCTCCTTCCTATGCCTTGTCTATATATATGTGCTTCTTCTAATTGCTCTTTTAAAAAAGAAAGTTCATATGAATTATCAGTATCTTCTTCCCATGTAAGAATACAAGCAGTTTAACACCATTTAAAGTTCATCATATTTAGTCCTTCTCATCCACCCCCTCTATGGTTCACCTGAGTCCTGTACATGAAGATGAAACTTTCTGTTCAGCGCTGCTGGTTTCAATAGGAAAGTTTGAAAGTCCCATGTTTCACTGAAAGTCCATATTTTTTAACTTCCAGGCAAGATGATGGAGAGAAAACAGGCATTGTGATAAGTGCTCCTCTTTCCCCTCAAAAATAACATGAGGGAAACCTCTTAACAGAAATTCTATCAAGAAAAACCAGAAAGAGAAGCTAGCAGAAGAACACCTACCAAGAAGGTCTGTCTCAGGGGACTATGTATGATCCAGGGAATGAGAGCAGAGGACATCAAATAGGAGTTTCCATGCCTGGAAAACAACCACCTGGGTGGGGACCTGACCTCCATAGTTTCATTATGGAAGATCTTCAGTAAAGGTCTGTCTCTTTGAGAGAAAAGAGGGACAAAAAGCCAAGTAAGGAGGGAGTGGGGGGAAAGTCAGAAGTAGGCGAAGTAGGCTTTTGGCTACAGTGCAATCTAGGTCCCAACAGCTTGACAATAACAGAGTTCCTAGCAGCTAGATAGCAAGTCAGCCAGGTCGATTCCAATCCAACAAAATCTGAACTCTGGGAAAACTGGGTTAAAAGACAGAATTGGGTTAGGAACAAACCACTGTTAAGTCAAAGCTTGGAAACTTGGACATAGAGAATGAAACAAAACTCTGTAAAGGTAAGACCTAGAAAATATAGGTAACATATTGGCCAAAGAGAAGTCAAGGATCTGACCCCAACCTCAGCTAAAAATTAAAAAAAAAAAAAACCTTGGATCTATATTCCGCATGCTCCCAACTCAGAGATAAAACAACAAAGATGAAATGAAAAAGCTAAAAGAATAGTTACTATAGAAAAAATTCTTTATGGACAAAGATGACAGCAATGTCATGTCTGAAGAAGAAATCAGTGAAAAAAATCACTCATAGGGAAATTACAAAACAGTCTATATATTACACTGAAATATAAAAGCTCATTGAAGAGCTTAAAAAATAATTTGAAAGTCAAAGAAAAGATGAAGAAGAAAAATGGAAAAAAGGAATGAGAGTCACGTAGAAACTTATGACAAATTGACGAAAGAAATCAACTCTGTTAAAAGTAAAAATAACAAACTGTAAAAGCAAACATAAAAGCTAAATGAAGAAAATAAAATCCTAAAAGTTAGAATTCAACAAATAGAAATCAATTAATCTACAAGACTACAAGAATACATCAAACAAAATAAAAAGGGGTGAAAATTGAAGAAAATATAAAGTACCTTTTGTGGAGAACAAATGACCTAGAAAATAGATCCAGGGAGAGTTAATTTATGGATCATTGTACTACCAGAAAGTCTAGATCAACAAAAGAACCAGGAAAACATCATACAGGAAATTATAAGGAAAATTATCCCAATGTACTGGAACCAGAAAACAACATAACCATGGAAAGAATCCACAGAACCCCTCCAGAAAGTGACCTCAGGATAAAATTCCAAGGGCTGTTATAGTCTAATTCCAGAACTCTCAAATAAAAGAATGTTGAAAGCAGCAAAAAGAAAACAATTCAAATACAAAGGAAACAAAATCAGAACCACACAAGACTTATCATCCTCAACATTAAAGGAAAGGAAGACATGGAATTCCATCTATCAGATTGCAAAGGACCTGGGATCATAACTCAGAATGTACTATGCTGCAAAATTCGGCATATATTGTCAGAGGGGAAAATGAAATTTCAAGAAAATAGAGGACTTCCAGAATTTCCTGATGTGAAGACCAGAATTGAACAGAGAATTCAACCATCAAATACATGATGCAGGAGTTGCATAAAAGGGTAAATGAAAAGGGGAAGAAAAAAACAAAACATTAAAGGGAAGATTTAATAATTCTAATTATTTAGAACTTTACTTTTCTAAGGATAATTAAAGTGTCGAATATATTTGAAGAGAATGGACTTAAAGGATATGGGTATAACTGGGCCTTTTCACTCCTTTGAAGACATACAAGGTGACCTCACTATGCTTGACAGAAAAGGCCTGAAGAAAATCAGGATTTTTAAATTTAAACTTAAATGTCTCAATATCCTTTAGCCCACTTTAATTCTACTATGCTTAGCACTTTGTCTAATGAGGGCACCATAAACTTACTATCTCTGTTTCTTAAAATCATTTGTAAAGTTCTCAGGTGAGACATCCAGAGTCTCCCAGTACTTAGAGATCTTTAAGAATCCAAAAGTAAATTAGATCAGAGTTTAACAAGTTTTGTTTCACTTAACACGGGGTTAAGTACTGTGTAGGGATGGAGGATAATGTGGGAGAGAAAATAGGCCCTGGGGAGGGGCCCAAATAATTCAAGAATTGATGTGGTTTTGGATGATACTTTGGCTCATGAGAATTGTGTGTACTTGGAGGACACTTGAAAAGGGAGTAAGGTAAAAAAAATGATTATAATTATAATTTGATATAATTTGAGACATTGATACTTATCAAGCAATCAAGCAATTGATCTGTGATGATACTTGATAATAACATGAGATTCTCAAGCAATCAAATAATCAAACTATGATTGATGATACCTGACTAGGTACTTGAGCAATGAATAATACCAAGGAAAGAGTTACAAAGATTTGTAATTTTAGAGGGAAAGAAGGAAGAATGTTAATGCTGAGTAAAGTCTATTTAAATATCTAGCCCAGTGAGGGAATGAGATACAGTAATGAGATACTTTCCAAAACTGGAAAATAGTGCAGCAAAAACTAGGTATAGATTCATATCTCACACCCTATACCATAATAAAGTGAAAATTGGTATAGGATTTTTACATAAAGAGCAATACCATAGATAAATTAATAGACCAAACATACTCTATCTGATCTATGGGAAAAGGATAAATTTATGCCCAAACAAGAATTAGAGAAGATTATAAACTGCAAAATGAATGATTTTGACTATATTAAATTAAAAAGGTTTTGCACTAATAAAATCAATGCTGCCAAAATTGGAAGAAAAGCAGAAATCTGGGAAACAATCTTCAAAACTTGGAGTTCTAAAAAGGTCTCATTTCTAATATATATATATATATATATATATATATATATATATATATATATATATAATTGCATCAAGTCATTCCCCAGATGTTAAATGGTCAAAGGATATGAACTGACAGTTTCCAAATAAAGAAATTAAATCTATATATATTCATATGAAAAATGTTCCAAATTACTATATTAGAAAAATGTAAATAAAAACAACAATAAGGTATCATCTCACACCTATAAGATTAGCCAAAATGAGAAAAAGGGAATATGATCAATGTTGGAGAGGTTGTGGGAGTATTGGGAGATTGATGAATTGCTGGTGGAGTTGTGAATGGATAAAAACTTTTGGGAGAGCAATATAAAACTATGCCCAAAGAGCAATAAGACCGTTCATATCCTTTGACCCAGTAATTCCAATTCTAGGTCTATATCCAGAAGAAATTATAATAAAGGGGAAAGTCCTACATGCTACAAAATATTCATAAGAACTCCTTTTGTAGTGGTGATGGACTGGAAATTGAGGGGAAGCCCATCAATTGGGGAATGGCTAAACAATTTATGTTACATGAACACCATAGAATATTATTGTTCTAAAAGAAACCATAAATAGACTATAGAGAAGCATGAAATGACTTACAGGATCTGATGCTGAGTGAATGGAGAAGAACCAAGAGAACAATCTACACATCAACTGTAACATTATAAGATGGACAGCCTTGATGGAAATAGTTCCTCTAATTGGAAATAGTTCCCTAATTAGAGAGCTAGGACAACTGCATTTCACTGGTTATGGACTATATTATCCCCAACTAGAGGAAGAAAAAACAAAACAAACAAAAAAAAACCACACATAAAAAAGAAAAAAACATGATAAATACTTTATAAAAATCATCTCTTATGTATCTCCTTTAATCCTAATTCCTCATGTCAAAAATTACTAATTTGTAAACATATTTAACAAAATATGTATGGAAAATGCTAACTGTTGCCTGCTAAGGGGAGGAGGGTGGGAAGGAAGGGTGGAGGGAAATTTTGTAACTTAAATGTGCATGTCCAAATGGATGAAAATAAATAAATTTTAAAAAATGACTATTCTAAGCAAATTAAACTATTTATTCATTGCCATACCAATCAAACTACCAAATAACTATTTTATTGAGCTAGGAAAAAATTAGTAACAAAAATCATCTGGAGTAACACAAGGTCAAGTATAGCAATGGAACTGGTGAAAAAATATATAAAACAAGGTGGTCTAAGTCTACCAGATCTAAAATTATATTATAAAGCAGCAGTCATCAAAACTGCCTGGTACTAGTTAAGAGAGTAATTAATCAGTGCATTTGGATAGGTTCAAGATAAACTGCTGTAAATGACTCAGCAATCTACTATTTGAGAAAACTAAGGACATGACAAAAAAATATTAGGAAAACTGGAAAATAGTATTGCAAAACTAGGCATAGATCTACATATCATACCCTATACGAAAATAAGGTCAAAAATGGGTACATGATTTAGACATAGAGTGACACCCCTATCAATTGGGGAATGGCTAAAATGCACATTAATTGTTGAATGGCTAAACAACCCATCATTTGGAGAATGGCTAAATAAGTTATGGTACGCGAATACTATGAAATACTATTGTTCTATAAGAAATCATAAATAGTCAGACTTTAGAAAAGTATTAGAAATACTCATGGGAACTGATGCTGAGCAAAGGGAGTAGAACCAAAAGAAACATGTGCACACCAGCAACAACTTTGTGACATGAAGAAACTTGATGGAAATAGTTCAAACAGGTAGGACAACTGTATTAGACTGACTATGGACTATGTTATCCCCATCCAGTGGAAAAAGCAAAACAAAAGAAAACACAAAAAGCAAGCTTTCAGAATCTGATGAGCATTTTATAAAAATTATCTCTTATTTATCTCTTTCCTTTAATCCTAATTCCTCATACCAAAAATAACTCATCTGTAAACATGTTTATCAAAAATATGTATGTACCATGCTAACCTTACTTTTTACTGCTGAAGGGGGAGAGTTGGAAGGGAGGATGGAAGGAAATTTTGTAACATAAAATATATGCATGCATATGGCTGAAAATAAATAAATAAATATATGTATATATATATATATATTTTAAATGACCCAACTCACTATAGATAGGAGAAATGCATGTTCAAACAATTCTGAAGATCTCTTTTATACTTACTGAATTACCTAATGGAGCAGAAGGAGAAATGACAAATATTGAAATTTTATAGAGAGAAATTGAGACATTGATGCATATGGTGGAATTGTGAAATGATTCAATAATTCTGCAGAGCAATTTGTAACTATGCTCAAAGGGCAATAAAACCATGCTTATCCTTTTATGTAGTGATATGACTGCTAGTCTAGTCTATAGTCAAGAAGAAATGTAAATACCTGAATAAAAAAAATAGTATAGGGATATTTATTGCTTTTTTCTAGTCGTGGGGATCAGGAGATTGAGGGGACGACCTTCTGTTGGGGAATGGCTGAAGAATTTGTGGCATATGTCTAAGATGGAAGGCTGTTCTATTATAGGAAATAATGAATAGTATGCTCTCAATGAAAAACTTACTTGAGTTGATGTTATGACAAATGTACTGTATGGGGTGGCTAGGTGGTACAGTGGATAGAGCACTGGCCCTGGATTCAGGAGTACCTGAGTTCAAATCTAACCTCAGTCACTTAATAATTACCTAGCTGTGTGGCCTTGGGCAAGCCACTTAAGCCCATTGCCTTGCAAAAACCTAAAAAGAAATGTACTGTATACAAAGTAGCAGCAATATAACTGTGAATGATAACATTTTTTTCAGCAATATTGTGACCCAAAAGAACTTTGAAGGATTTATGATAAAGAATAGTATCCATCCCAAAGTCAGAGGTGATAGTGTCTGAATAAAGATTGAAGCACACTTTTTAATTATATTTTTCTTGAAGTTTCTCTTTTGTTACAGGGGGAGAGGCATTTATTCCTTTTATAACATGAATACTGGAAATTATTGTAAATACACATTTTGAACCTGCTTCAAGAAACTTGCTTTTTCAACAGAGGGAATAGAGTGGAAGGAAGGGAGAGAATTTGGAACTCAAGGTTTTGGTAATGAATATCTAAATTTGTTTTTGCATGTAATCAGGGGAAAATAAAAATAAATAAAGACATTTTAAAGATCAGTTTCAATTGCTATTATGCAATGCAATCCAAAAATACCATTTATACAAGTCACTAGGAAAAGGAAACCTTGTTTCAAAGAATTTAAAAGGTTTAAGTTAGTTTGAGGGTATTTAGCTTAATTCCCTTAATATCTGCCTCTACTTCTTATGTTCTTTTCTTATGATTGTTCTAACTGAACTTCTTTAACCACATACTGTTCTGATAAAATTCAAATACAGAAATCAAAACATAAGTAAAGGAAAGGTTATCCCATCATTTATAATCTAATGTTCTCATCTAGTTTTGCATTATTTCACTGCTTTATATCCTAGGCCAAAAACCTTTGGAAAACCTTGGGACCTTCCTTAATCTACAAGAAAATTAATTCATTCTGATTATGAAACAGTAGATGGAGGTATCATTTGATCATATGTGGCTAAGGAGATACATAGATGAATTTTATGTTCCACATTACATCCTTTTTTGGAGGTTAGGCTTCATTAAATTCATGGAAGTTCTAATAAGGAGTCAACCTTCACTGTTGTTTTGAAGGGGAGGAGTATGTTGTTGTTGTTCCATGAAACTAATTTTGATGCCAAGGACATGTCTAATAAATCCTGAAGTAAATTTGCATGAGATAATTTTTAGTGGTCATTGATTCTTAATATACAATTAATATATCTTTCCAATGAGCAGATATTCTAATTTTATAATATTATTCAATAAATTCCTGATCTGTTTTAGTTGATGGTATATTATAGGGGTAGTAGTCAATATATTTAAATTGTAAGTTACATTTTTCCCTGAAATAAAATTTCTACTAAAGATTATGCAAATATGCAGTTGTTTTCTGTTTTCCACTTATACTTCCAATTAATGTCCACTGAAGTAGACAAGTCAATGAATACTGAAGTCTGAGGAAAATCAGATGGATAGCTCCATTAAAATTTTTTTGTTATGAAATTCCATAAAGCAAATAGATGGCATGTTAGCTTGTTTAAAGGTCATTAATCAACAATTCCTATCAATACAATTCCTTTCATATGGACAAACCTTTATAGACAATACAAGTAAGCACTGTTAGGGAATTAGAAGCATGATTGAAGTAAATTTACCAAAGACAGTTTCAAAATGGCCTGTATTTTTTAAATTAAATTTTAATCATATGCATAAATATGATTAAAATGTATGCACATTAGTATGTTCAAAAGCATGTATGCCTACATGTGTGTATATACACATGGGTAAACTTTTTAACATATATTGTATACTTAGCTGTCCCAATCAATAAAGGGTATAATACTAACTTCCATAAATTCTTTTTCTAATGCCTCCTCATTGTTTTGAGGGGCTCATGACGTTTTAGAGGCTATGCCATTAAAGACCAAGCCCTAAAAATTCTATAATGGCAGAAAGGCTTCCAGAGTGGTACTAGTAAGAAAAAAAACCTGCTTTTATAGCATTGGTGATTTAATTAAGGGTAGCACACCCAACTTAGTTCAGAGTGATACATCATTAGTAATATACTCACTTTGTGATGACTTCTTTTACCACATAAGCAATGAACAAAAAAAGAAAAAAACTGCCCCTTGTTCCATTATTGTAGTTTTCCTTTTTAAAGTTATGGTGTCAGAGTGGTAGAGAAAAACAGAAGTCACAAAAATTATACAGGTTTTAGGCCATCTATAAATATTAACTTCAATTTTAGAAATTGAAATGTGAGATTTTTTGAAATGATCAACAAGTAGAAATGCTATTGGAAGGACTCAGTCACACTAATGTTGATATTCATGATATAAATGACACCAGAATTCAGAAAGAATTTACATTTAAATGAAAGAATCATTCATAGATACTCCTTAGAGAGAAAATTGACTGAGTCAAAGAATTAGCTTAATCATGCATCAAAAGCTAACCAAAAACATCTCTTCCTAGGTTATATAATCATCACATATTTCAGTCCTCATCTAAGCATTTGCAAAAATGGCACCATAAAAATAGTTGTAATTATACATCAACATCTGCTACAGAAACTGAAGACAGAGAAAAATTGTAGTAACTCAATATTACCTTCTAAATTAAATCAGTACTTAGCCTCTTTGTCCCACAGGCAATTATTCAAAACTAAAATTTCAACAATTGCACTGGTAAAGAAAGCTTTCTAATTAAGGGATCCATGCTCACATGCTCTTAAAATTCTAGATCAATAAATTTCAACCTCACAACTGGTGGACCCTCTGATAGTAAATAAACTAAAACAATTCTGCTTGCCTGTAGTTTTATAATTATTTTCTCAAAATTCACTCTTCTAGTTAGTTTGAAAACTACAAAAGTAATTTAGGTAAGGTTCAAATATTTAGTCTTTGAATAAGTAAAAGAAATTGTTAAATATTAGAAGGGAGCAGTTGTTAAATATTAGGTGAAGTTATTAATGTCAATTTAAATAAAACATTTCTATTTGAATGAATTTCCATTTTTTAGGAGAAAGCAGTTCAGTACACAGATAACTTTGAATTAACAATTCTAATTTTCTGAAGATAATAGGGGAATTGTTGTTTTCTTTAGTTTCATAAGCATATAACTTCTCTGCATTCAAATCATATATTTTCAGAAAATCCTTCAAATGTACTATAATGATAATGATGATGATGATGATGATGTTAATTATATGTCTGAATAAATACTATTCATGGATATAAACCTCAACCATGGACTGATTCATATTTGAAATGAAAAAAAGATATTTAGATATACATGCAGTTTGCTTTGTCATGTAACAAAAATGTGGTAGATTATGTACTTACTTGCCAAAATCATAATTTAATGCAATTATCTCTAAATGTTTCCATTTTAAACAGTGATTGGCTTAATATATTTGATGAATAATTTATATATATAATATGTATATTTTGCTTATAATCTGTCCTGTACTAAGAATTATACATTTTATAAAATTTAAAGGAAAGATTAAAAAGTGAAGTTTCTGAAGTAAAACTATTTACTAAGGATAGAAAACTTTTTCTCCTTATTAAGCTATTATAATTAAAATATTAGTGATTAATTTCTGAAAAATAATAATATAGTAAGAGTATTGTGATATAATAGGCTGTTTTTTCTGAAAATCTTGGTTTGATATTTTGCAATAGATTGAGTTGAAGATTTGATTCTATCTTAATTAATAATTATTTTTAATGTTTAACTTAGCTGAAAAGTTAGGAGATGGAAGAAATAAATCATTGGCTGTTTACTAAGTCTGATTAAATCATGATACTCATTTGTCCAATTAGATTTATCAATTATTCTTTGATTGAAATTGAGGTAGTTAATTCTTATTTCCTCTAATACTAATCTAACCTCATACAAATGGGTTCAAACTTCATTGAAAGAATTAATTTGCAAGATATCTAGAACAGTTAGAAAATTCGATTTTCAATTTTTTTAGCTCACATAAGTTTTTGTAAGTGACACTTTTTTTTATTTTTTTTTTGTAAGGCAAACGGGGGTTAAGTGGCTTGCCCAAGGCCACAGCTAGGTAATTATTAAGTATCTGAGACCGGATTTGAACCTAGCTACTCCTGACTCCAGGGCCGGTGCTTTATCCACTATGCCACCTAGTCGCCCCTGACACTTTTTGTTTTAAACAAAGTAGAGAGGAAAAAGTAAGCATCCAGGAGGAGAGGGATCTCCAGTGGTAAAGACTCTTAGAGAATGAAGAATAAGGATGAAGATTAAGAGAAAGTCATTAGATTCAACAATAAAGAGCTTTTTATTTTAAAACTTCAAATGTAGACATTTTTAGTAGCAATGTTATAATGAGATAAGCAAGGCAGAGATCAAGCTATTCATGCCTGTTTATCCTATTCTACTCACTCTTTCCCTAAAAAACATAAGTTGGAGTGAGGACTAGGGAGTATCCTCCTATTGCCAAGAGAAACCTTAGCATCTCTGAATTGTCAAAGTAAAAAGATGCTTAGAAGGTGGGAGCAAACCTGGATAGAAGAGTTGAAATGAGGAAATTTGAATTATCCTGCACGGTGAGGTGGGTTATTGAATTGGAGACAATCCCATGTTTGGTTATCATAAGGTGATTGTAATTTGACTCATCAGCCTTCTACATTCTCTAAGTGGTTTAATAATATACAACTTGGGATCAGGTAATAGACTCTTTTGTTTTTTAGGTTTTTGCAAGGCACATGGGGTTAAGTGGCTTGCCCAAAGCCGCATTGCTAGGTAATTATTAAGTGTCTGAGACCGGATTTGAACCCAGGTACTACTGCCTCCAAGGCCAGTACTTTATCCACTATGCTACCTAGACGCCCCAAGTAATGGACTCTTGAATCTTATTTTGAGTGGGTCATTTAAACAGTGCTCCAAAGGTACAAATTTCCCTGATTTTACCTTTTTATCCTTAGTCTTTTAGACATTGTCTTGGTAGGAGGAGGCTGATAGAATTCTTCATGTGGAAACAGAAAATAGTCTATAGAGTGACCAGATTGGGGGAAAATTCTCTTGCAGAAAATACTAATACTATTTACAACCCTTTACTATGAGATCCTAAGGGAAAGCTCTTACCAAACTATTGAGCCTTAGGAAAGATTTAAAAAATGAAATAACATTAAATCAGAGAAAGAAAGAGAGAAATAAATTATGATTTCCAATCTATAATGCAAGTTTATGTTAATGTGTGTAAGGAGGTCAGCAATATTTCCAATGAAGAAACAACAACAAAAAGTGGATAAATTTCAAATGCTATAGTTTCGAACAAGTGAATTTTAAAGTTTACATTGTCAAAAACTTGTACAGGGTAGGATGTCCTTGAGCTTTTAAAATGTTTCACATAATGGTCAGTCACTAAAATTAGCCTTTTAGACACTGGGACTTACACCAAAGGCTTTTGTACTAAATTAATTCTCCATTAGTGGCTTATGACAGATTCAGGAAGAAGGGAAAATCAAAGGTTGGTTGTCAATTGTCATTCTTATTTCTCCCCCCTTACTTTTCATCTGGCATTGTTCAAGACTGTACATACAAAGTAATGCTAAAAGACATTGGGAAGAGAACTTAAAACAGAAATGTTTGAAATTACAGAGCCTAAATGAAGTTAGGTTAGAGTTTTCCCTAGTTCCTATGGCTTATTTAGGAAAGAATAATTTTATTATATTTTTTATATTTTTAATAAAAATGCCCAACCTCAACTGAATAATCCTTAATGATTTCACTCTACTTCTGACTTATTGACAAAGACTCAATACAAAATTTGCCAATATCCAGGATTATCACTTCTTGCTGACTTTGCACACAGAAAGCTACTAGATGTTTTCTTTTTCTTTTTCTTTTTTTTAGGTTTTTGCAAGGCAAACAGGGTTAAGTGGCTTGCCCAAGGCCACACAGCTAGGTAATTATTACCTGCAGTCTGAGACCGCATTTGAACCCAGGTACTCCTGACTCCAGGGCCAGTGCTTTATCCACTACGCCACCTAGCCACCCTTACTAGATGTTTTCTTCTAAAAAGTTTGGTACTTTTAAGGAATTAGTTAAACATTCATTTTCTGTGTTGTGACAAAGCATTCTAACTCAGTCAAGCACTTAAACACACCAGTTATGTGACCAGTGGTTGCTTTTATGTCCAGAATAGGACTTAAAAATGGTGTCTTTGTCCCAACTAAAGAAACTATTACGTATTTGAGGTTCTATGAATACAGTAAAAGAAACCATGGCTAACATGGACTACTGGATAGGAATATATATTTTTTGATTTATCTATATGTTAATATAGATGTATATATTTATGTGTATATCTCTGTATGTGTATTTATAGATCTTACATTTATTTTATTTTTCCAATAACATCATTAATCCATCTTCAAGTTTCTGATTTGCACAATTTTTCTACCATCCTCCCATTGCTCCGCCAATCCCCATGCTGTTGAACAATCTGGCAAAACTTGTACATTTGTATATTTTAATATTTAGTCATGTTGTGACAAAGGAAATTAAAACAATATATGGAGTGGGGTTAGAACCATGAGAAAGAAAGAACAAGCATAAAATACAAATTTTAAATGAACGTATGATTTCCTATGCATTCAGACTTCATAATTTTTTTCTCTGTAAGTGGATGACATTTTCCACAGGAAGTCTCTCAATATTGTCTTTGATTAGTGAACTGCAAAGATGAGCCTCATTCATCAGAATTGATCATCTCACAATGTTGTTGTTAATGTGTACAATATTCTGTTGGTTCTGCTCACTTCATTAAGCATAAGTTCATGAAAATCTTCCCATGATTTTCTAATGTCTGGCCTCTCATGATTTCTTTTTTTCTTGTATTTTCAATTTTATTTCAAAACAATTTAAATTTTTAGACAAATGATTTTAGTATATAAATTTGATTTTTTATGCAGAATATAAAGATTTTCCTCATTAGTCTTCCATAGAAAGTATTTTACAAGCCTGAAGGAAGATACTTTCTGCACAAGAGTGTTTCTCTCACACGTAAAGTACTCGAAAATAACCGCCTAATGCTTCTACACATAAATTAGAACAGGTGACACTGTGTAACAAAAAGACCATGAGAAACATTTTAATCAATCAGACACAAAGCAGATGTGACAGAAAAACTGTGCAAATTCTAGTAAGGCCAAGTCAGTAACTTTAGTTGGGCCACAGCAGATAATAGAGGGGAACAAATAGTGTGCACTGAATTAAAACAGCACTCAAGAGCTATTTTTTTTAAAAGGTAGAAAGAGGGATTTTTGCTTAAACAAATAAATTTGTTTTTAACTGCCAAAACAAAGCAAAACTGAGTGTCATAATGAGTGTTAGTATACTGGAGGCTTATTGGCCCGTTTCTGTGTAGCATGCTAAAATTAGCAAGAACCTTTTCATTGCTGCATATGAATCACAAATGTTCATGGTAATAATTTTGTTTATATATTGACATAGATATATTTTTTTACAGCATTTCAGGCATGTCTGATTTTGGATGGAGTATAACTTTTATCTATTATTTCATCTTGTAAAAACATGTGAAGACAACATTCATTCTGTTCCAATGGGTAGCCAGCAACTTTGCTTGTAAATTGATCAAGTCCTTGCTTCCTTTCCTCTATAAAAAAAAATCATCAAATATTCCATCATCTGCTTGAAAAGGAAGTTGATGCAAAAATGCTTTCCCTGAAAGAGGTGGGACTATAACCTTGCTTTCCCTTTCAAATTCACTTTGAAGCTACTCAAAATTACTGTATCTTCTTCTTACAGAAGACTCCTTCAACTTGAAAATAGGAAGATTTGTCTTGACCCTGATCTCATAGGTGGTGAAGCGACCTCAGCCAACCCCCACCATCTAGTGTTGCTGACATCCATCTCCAGGAGGTTGTTGGGTGGCCCTTAGGCGTCATTCAGGTTCTGTGGTTTGGTGATCAGCCAAACTCCATGTCTGCTACTGTCTCCACCATTTCATTTCACCGCAGCTGCTCTGTCCTCCTCCCGCCACCACCGCCCACCCTGGGGAAATCCTCTCATGATTTCTTACAGAACAATAGTACTCCATAAAATCCATATACCATAACTTGTTCAGTCACTCTTCAATTGATGGGAATTCCTTCAATTTTCAATTTTTTCCACTACAAAAAAAACCTGCTAAAAACATTTTTGCACATGTGACACTTTTCCCAATTTTTATGATCTCCTTGGTATATAGATCAAGTATTACTATATCAAAAGCTATGTACAACTCTATTGCCCCTTTGAACATAGTTCAAAATTGCTCTGCAGAATTATTGGAACAGATTACAAATTTGCCAATAATGTATTAATGTACTAGTTTCTCCACATCTACTCCAACACTGATCATTTTCCTTTTTTGTCATCTTAGCCAATATGATAGATGTGAAGTGGGACATCAGAGTTACTTTCATTTGCATTTATCTAATCAATAATGATTTGGAGCATTTTCTTCTTATGTCTGTTATTTTTTTTGACAAGGCAAAGACAAGACTTGCCACACAGCTAAATAAGTATTACATGCTTCAGGCTAGCTTTGAACTCAGGTCCTCCTGAGTCCAGGGCCAGTGCTCTATCCACTGTGCAACTTAGCTGTCTCCAAAAAGGCATTAAATAATTTTAATTTCTTCATCTGAAAATGATTTGTTCCTATCCTTCGGCCATTTATAAATTTGAGAATGACTTGTATTTTTATAAATTTGATTCAGTTCTCTTTGTGTCTTTCCATGTGGTGTTATTTATCCTCTTTTGCTTCATTTTCTCCTAACATAATCTACATCACTTGTTTTAAATCTCTTTTGTACCCACAACCTCTGCCAATATATACTCCTCTTATCTGTCCTGACTCAATAATCAATACTCAAGGGTTGATTAGTTGATTAACTGATTGATTGATTTATATATTTGTATGCATCATTGCATTAGTCACTTCATATCCTCAGCCTCTGTCGAAGTATATTTCCTTCAACTGTGTCATTAGAAATGCAGTTCTCAAGAGCCATAAGCATCATGAAACTTTAATCAATTTATATGATACCCTCTTTCCAATTACCCTCTAGAGAAATCAAATTCTTATAAGGTGAAGTATCATGTAAAGCAAAATTCATGATCTATTTTACCTGCCCTCTCTAAGTATACTCCCTCAAAGTGGAGGTAAAGGATCATATAAAGTAAAATCACTTCAAAATCTATTGATACCATACTCTCTAAGTCCACTCCCTCGCACTTTCCCATAGAAAAACAATCTTTGTCAACCAAAGCATCATGTTAAGCAAAATCATTTCAAGATCCATTTATACTCAAATATTCATTTACCACTTCAACTATTTTCAACACTTTTGAGTTAGAATATCAGCTAAAGCATCAATACTTCCATGAATAACCTGTATCTATACCATTTCAAAGTATGTTTACTTAATTACCCTAAGATAAATACAGCTCTCAAGAGTCATACTTTTAATTTTTTCATGTAGGGATGTTTGTAGGATAACATTATTGACTGATAGTTTTTTTCTTCTTTCCATTTAACTTTTTTGCTTATCCCTTGAATCTTTTATTTGAAGATAAAATTTCCTGTTCAGTTTTGGTCTTTGCCCCAGGAAAGACTGAAAGTCCTCTATTTTATTAAAGAGCCAACTATTCTCCCTGAAACAATATACTTCATTTTGCAGGGACATTGATTCTTAGGTGTAATCCAAGGGTGTTTTTGCTCCAGAATATCATATTCTAGGCCCTCCAGTACTTTAAGATTGAAACTGATAAGCCCTGATTAATCCTGAATATGGTTCCTTGATGTTTAATTTACTTCTTCTTCTTGGCTGCTTATAGTGTTTTCTCCTTTAACTGAGGATTATGAAATTTGGCTGCAAGATTCCTTGAAGATTTCATTCTGGGATCTCTTTCTGGATGTGAATGATGTGAATTCTTTCAAACAATATTTAACTTCTTTTTCAAGGATACTAGGACAGTTTTCCATGATAACTTTCTGAAAGATATTTTCCATACTCTTTTTTATTGAAGCCTTCATATAGATCAATAATTCATAAATTAACTCTCCTAAATCTATTTTCTTCTATTTTTTCAGTCTTTTGTTTGATGCAGTTAAGACATAGACTCATTAATATCCATTTACCAAATTCTAATTTTTATGGTTTTCTTTTCTTTAGTTCACATTTGTGTTTCCTTTTCCAGTTGGTTATTTTTAATTTTAAATGAGTTGTTTTCCTTTTTCCAGTTGGTCTTTTTTAACTTTTTATTTATTTATTTATTTATTTTGATCCATATGCACATGTATATTTTTAAGTTACAGAATTTATTTTCATACTCCCTTCCCACCCTCTCCCCTCAGCAGCAAATAGGTTAGTTTTGTACATACATATTTTGATAGATATGTTTACAAATTAATTATTTCTGGCATGGGGACTTAGCATTAATGGAAAGATATATATATATATATATATATATGTATATGAGATAATTTTTATAAAGTATTCATCAGATTCTGAAAGCTCATTCTTTTTTTTTGTTCTTTATTTGTTCTTTTGTCTGTGTGTGTGTGTGTGTGTGTGTGTGTGTGTCTGTGTGTGTGTCTGTGTATGTGTGCGTGTTTCATTTTGTTTTGCTTTTCTTCCTCTGGATAAGGATAGCATTTTCCATAGCTGGTCCAATACAGCTGGTCCTAGCTTTCTGAACTGCTGAGATGAACTGCTTCCATCTAGATAGTTATCTCACAATGTGTTGTTAATGTGTGCATTGTTCTTTTGGTTCTGTTCACTCAGCATCAGGTTCCATAAGTCATTCCATGTTCCTCTAGAGTCTATGGTTTCTTATAAAACAATAGTATTCTATAGTATTTATATACCATAAATTGTTTAGCCAATTCCCCATTGGTCATCCTCTCAATTTCCAATTCTTTGACAATACAAAAAGAGAGCTGTTATGGAGATTTCTGGCCAAGATGGCAGAGAGAAGCCAGGCACTGTCCTAGGGTCTCCTGGCTTTCCCTCTGAATTAATATGAATTAAACTACTGAACAGAATTCAAAGCCACAAAATCCAGAAAGAGCAAAGGAGAAGAACATCTATCAACAAGGTTTGTCTCAGGGGAACATTGGTGAGCAGGGTCAGAGAGCAGAGAGCCAGGGCAGGGGTGGTGAGGTGAGATCCGGGACTAACTTCAGAATAGCCACAGAAGCTTTTGACTTTATAAGGGCACAGGAGAACTAAAGTGAGGTTCAAGAGTTCCAGTGCAATTCGTTCAGCTCTGCAGACCTGGAAGACTAGGGATGCATACCCCATATTTTCAGTAGAGTCCACATGTTTCCAATTGAGCCTGTCCCCCAACCCTGTGAGAGAAAGGGAGTCTTCCCAGAGCAAACACAGTAACAACCTCCCCAACCCTCCCAGTCTTAGGTGTGGGCAGCAGATCTCTCTCAGTACTAAGTGAATAGTATGAATAGTAAGGAGATTACCTATTTAGCCCAAGGGCCCAGAACACATTGTTCAAGGATAATTCAGACCCTGCTGCTCTTCACACCCCACCCCAAAGGCCTAGGTAGTGGTCCACAAATCAAAGTCACAGACATTCCAGACAAAGCCTCTAGCAGCCTCTACTGGTCAGTTCACTTGGAGTTACTAAGCCCAGTGAGCAAAGACTCTAGGGTTTTCAAAACCAAAGTTCTCTTTACCAGCCCCTCCCTTAGCACAGGATTCAAGGAAAATAAAGAAGGGCCAAGTGAAAGGGCAACCATTGAAAGCTAACTTGGAGACAAATACCTTAACTCAGAGAGAGCTAGAAATCTCTGAGGAGAATATGAATTGAAAGACTTCTTAGAGGAGATCAGGTAGGAGTTTAAAAAAATCAATTGGAAAAATTGGGAAAAGAAACCCAAGAAAATATTAACAACTTAAGATAGAAAATAAACACCTTGCAACAAGAAAAAATATCCTTGGAAAATACAACTGAACAAGGGCAAAAAGAAAATAATTCTCTCCAAACTACGATTGGGGAAATGGAAATCTCCTTCAAAAATAGAAATGACCAATTGGAAAAGGAGTTGCAAAAGGTAAATGAAGAAAACAAGTAAGCTGCTGAACAAAACCAAAAAAATCTAAAAAATAGAAGAAAACATAAAATATTTCTTTGGCAAAATTACTGACATAGAGAATAAAGTAGAGACAGTTTGAGAATTATTGGACTTCCTGAACACATTGAGAATTTTAAAAAAAAGCCTGAATTAATATTTCAGGATCTTTTGAAGGAAAATTGTCCTGATGACATGGAACCAGAGGGCAAAATAATTACTGAAAGAATACATCAATGCCCACTGGAAAGTGATCCCAAAATGAAAACACCAAGGAATATTGTGGCCAAATTCCAGAACTATCAGATAAAAGAGAAAATCCTGCAAGCAGACAGAAAGGAACATTTTAGATACCAAGGAACCACAATAAGGATTACACAGGACCTGGCTGCATCAATATTAAGGAATCAATGGTCCTGTACTAAGATATTCTGAAGAGCAAGGGAGCGTAGAATACAGCCAAGAAGTCACTCTCTGGCAAAACTGAGCCTTCCCTTCTAGAGGAAAAGATGGATTTTTAACAAAATAGGAGACTTGTATCTTTTCCTGACAAAAAGACCAGAGTTAAATAGAAAATTTGGCCTTGAAAGAGGAGACTCAATAGACACATGAAAAGGTAAAAAAGGGAAAAGAAAAAACAATTGTGCAATAAGATGAAATTGGCTATATAGCCACACCTGGGAGAAAGATTCTCAAAACTCTTGAGAATTGTAACTGTAATTGAAAGAATATAGATAGCCAGAATTAATGGACACTCATGACCTCTCTGTGACTCAGAAAGAATGATTTAAAAACAATATCTCCTTAAAAAGGTGGGACAGTAAAGAGATGGGGGGGGGGATTGAGGAGAAAGAATGGGGTAAATCATATTACCTAAAGAGATACAAAGGACCTATTGCAAAAGAGGGGGAGATGTGAGAAGGTAAAACCTGCCTGAATCTTACTCTCATCAGATTTGGCTCAAAGAAGGATTAACATACACATAGAGGATTAATGTGAGAAACTTATCTTACCTTTCAAATATTTAAAGGGGGGAAAGGGGAGGGGGAGGAAAAGGGGAACTAACAGAAGGAAGGCAAAGAAGAAGGGGCAAAGGGAAATGGGAAAGATCATGGAGGGGTGGATACAAGGGGGATCAAACACACTGAAGGAGATGGTATTCAGAAGTAACATACTAGGGAATATGTGGAAAGTGAAAAAAGATGGAAAATAAAAATAGAGGGAAGAAAGCATGGTGGACAATAAAGGTTTAGAAATTATAACTTTGAATGTGAATGAGATCAAATCTTCCATAAAATAAAAGTGAATAGCAGAATGGATTAAAAATCAGAATTGTACAATATGCTTCTTGCAAGAAATTCATTTGAAGCAGAGAGATGCATAGAGAATAAGGGTAAAAGATTGAGGCAGAATATATTTTGCTTCAGCCAAAATGGAACAGATAGGTAGTAATCCTTATTTCAGACAAAGCAGCTGCTAAAATAGATCTCATTAAAAAGAGATAAGGAAGAAAACTATATCTTCTTTTTTTCTTTTAGATTTTTCAAGGCAATGGGGTTAAGTGGATTGCCAAAGGTCACACAGCTAGGTAATTATGAAGTGTCTGAGGCTAGATTTGAACTGAGGTACTCCTGACTCTAAGGCCAGTGCTCTATCCACCGTGCCACCTAGCTGCCCCAGAAACTATATCTTCTTAAAAGGTACTACAGACAATGAAGTAACTTCAATACAAAATATATGTGCATTAAGTGGTATAGTATCCATATTGTTAGAGGAGAGGCTGAATGAGTTAAAGGAAGACATAAACAGCAAAACTCTTACCAGTGGGAGATCTCAACCACCTTCTCTCAGATTTAAATAAATCTAACCATAAAATAAACAACAAAGAACTTACAGAGGTAAACAGAATGTTAGAAAACCTAGACATGATGGACTCTTGAAGGAAACTGAATGGGGATAGAAAGAAATATACATTTTATTCTGCAGTACAAGGCATTAACAAAAAATGACCATGTACTAAGGCATAAATACATTATAATCAAATGCAGAAAGGCAGAAATAGTGAATACTTCATTCTCAGATCATAATGCAGTAAAAATCACGTGCAATAATGTGCCATGAAGAGACAGACCTAAAACTCATTGGAAACTAAATAACCTTATTTTAAAGAATGAGTGGATCAAACAACAAATTATAGAAAGAATTAATGATTTCAACCTAGATAATGACAATAGTGAGACAACATACCAAAACTTATGGGTTGCAGTCAAAGCAGTTATTGGGGATATATTATATCTTTAACTGCTTATGTGAATAAAATAGAGATAGAGGAAATTAATGAATTAAGCAGTCACCTAAAAATATTAGAGAAAGAAATATTTCAAAACCACCCAATAAATACTTAATTAGAAATTCTAAAAATTAAAGGAGAAATTAATAAAATTGAAAGTAAGAAAACTATTGAACTAATAAATAAAACCAAGAGTTGGCTTTATGAA
Organism: Macrotis lagotis; assembly: GCF_037893015.1. Classification (NCBI taxonomy): domain Eukaryota; kingdom Metazoa; phylum Chordata; class Mammalia; order Peramelemorphia; family Peramelidae; genus Macrotis; species Macrotis lagotis. The sequence goes on from NC_133664.1 coordinate 149,138,887, forward strand.
AAAAAACAATAAAATTGAAAAACTTTTCATTAATTTGATTAAAAAATAAAGAAGAAAACCAAATTAATAGTATCATAATGAATAAGGTGAACATATCACCTAGGAAGCAATTAAAATAATAATTCAGAATTATTTTATTCAACTGTTTGCCACTAAATATGATAATCTAAGTGAAATGGATGAATATTTATGAAAATATAATTTGCCCATATGAAGAGGAAATTAAGTACCTAAATAACCCTATCTCTGAAAAAGAAACTCAACAAGCTGTCATTGAAGTCCCTAAGAAAAAATCCCCAATGACAGATGCATTCAAAAGTGAATTCTATTAAGCATTTAAGGAATAATTAGTTCCAATTCTATATAAACTCATTGGAAATATAGGTTAAGATGCAACTCTGCCTAACTCCTTCTATGACACCATTATGATGCTGATACCTAAACCAGAATGAGTCAAAACAGAGAAAGAAAATTGTAGACCAATTTCCCTAATGAATATGGATGTAAAAATCTTAAAATCTTAGTAAAGTGATTATAGGAAGTTATCACAAGGATGATACACTAAGATCAAGCGGGATTTATTCCAGAAATTCAGGGTTGGTTCAATATTAGGAAAACTGTTAGTTTTGTTTTGTTTTGTTTTTGTTTTCTTGGGTTTTTGCAAGGCAAATGGGGTTAATGGGGTTAAGTGGCTTGCTCAAGGCCACACAGCTAGATAATTATTAAGTGTCTGAAACTGGATTTGAACCCAGGTACTCCTGACTCCAAGGCCCGTGCTTTATCCACTATGTCACCTAGCCACCCTGGAAAACTGTTAGTTTTATATACTATATTCATTACAAAGTTCATGGAAGTCATATGATTATCTCAATACATGCTGAAAAAGCGTTTATCAAAATACAGTGCACACAATGCTACTAAAAATATTAGAAAGCATAAGAATAAATGAATTGTTCCTTAGGATGATAAGCAGTATCTATGTGAAACCATCAACAAGCATTATATGCAATAGGGATGAAGTTGAGGCAGTCCCACTAAGATCAGGGATGAAACAAGGATCCCTGTTATCACCACACTCAATATTTTATCAAAGATGTTAGCTTCAGCACTAAGAGAAGAATAGTAATTGAAGGAATTATAATTGGGAACAAAGTAATAAAACTCTCACTCTTTGCAGATGACATGATGGTATGCCTACATAATTACAGATGATAAAAAAAAATTATCTAAAATACTACCAGAAACAATCAGCAACTTTAGCAATGTCCCAGCATATAAAATAAACCCTCATAAATCCTCAGCATTTCTATATATTACTAGCAAGATACAGAAGCAAGAGCTAGAAAGAGAAATTCTATTTAAAGTAACTTTATACAATATGAAAGACTTGGGAGGCTATCTGCCAAGGCAGACTCAGAAATCTATGAAAACCACCATAAAACACTTTTCACACAAATAAAATCAGATTTAAATAACTGGGTAAATATCAACTACTCATGGACAAGATGAGCTAATTTAATCAAAAATGACAATTCTACCTAAATTAAACTACTTATTTAGTGCCTTACCAATCAAACTCCCTAAAAGTTACTTTAATGAGCTAGAAAAAATTTTAACTGAAGTCATATGGAAACACAAAAAGTCAAAAATATCCAGGAATTTAATGAAAAAAGTGCAAAAGAAGGTGGCTTAGCCTTGCCAAATCTAAAATTATATTATAAAGCATCAGTCATCAAAAATGTCTGGTACTTGCTAATATATAAAATGGTGGATCAGTGGAACAGACTAGGGGCAAAAGACATAGCAGGAAAAGATTATAGTAATGTGTTGTTTGCTAACCCCAAAGAGTCCAGCTTCTGGTATAACAACCCTCTCTTCAATAAAAATTGTTGGGAAAATTGGAAGATAATATGATAGAAACTTGGATTGGACCAGTATCTCACACCTTATACCAAGATAAGATCAAAATGGCTACAGAATTTAGACATAAAAGACAATATTCACTTCTAGCCTGCTACAAGGCTGCCTTGCTGAACCCTGATGTGTAATGTGCTGTGACTACAAGCCTCCTAGTAGCTTCCTATATCTCCTACCTACCCAGATGAGACAGACATTTACTGAAGTTCTTCCATGATATCTTGAGTGGAGAACTTGTTTCATTATTTTTAGTGCGTGGAATCTATAGCTTTAGACTCCTTGTAGAGACATCATTTATGGTTGATTTGGGAAAGAGTTGGAGGAGCATCCTAGCTTTGTGCTACCATCTTGGTTCTGCTGTAGAAGTTCCTCCAGAATATATTTTTTATTTTAAGTAACTAAAACCCATGACTCAAATCACAGGGAAAATTTCAAGATAATAGTTGGGACTAATAATTACTGAAAATATTGCAAGCAGCAATAAAAAGAATCAATGTAAATAAAAGAAAGTGAAACCAGAATTACATAGGACTTGACTTCAACAATTAAGTTTCAGAGGACCTAGAAAATGATATTTAGGAAGGCAAAGGAACTTGGATTATCACAAAATATTCACTATCCTTCAAAATTCAGCATACTCTGCCAAGAGAAAAGATGGATGTTCAATGAAATAAAGAATTTCTACAATTTCATAATTAAAAAGACTAGAAAAGGACATAAAATTTGATCTTTAAATACAAGACACAAGAGATGCATAAAAAGGTAAGTGGTAAAGGGGAGGGAAAAATGCTAGTCAAGAACATAAAACTGTACACATTCCTATAAGTTAGATAATACTTGCAATTCTGAAGAACTGTATTTCTTTTAGGTTAGTTAAAGATTTGGATATATTTAAAGTGATTGTACTTGGAGCATATGCAAATGGTTAGTTCATGTCTTTCATTATGGAAGACCAAACTGACATCACTAAGTTCTATAAAATTAAGAGAATGCAACTATAGTTGATCAGAGCAATACAAGCTCAAAATATCTAGTATGTGTAGTACATGGTAAAACTGGTGGTGTTTACACTAAATGTATATATCTCAAGTTTCCTCTAAGCTACTTTAAATCTGCCTTGCTCACAGAGTTCAACTCTTTGTCAGATGAGAGCACCTTATGCTGGACAGTCATGTGCAAGTGTCTCCTATACTTTATAATCAATTATAAAGATTTTAAGAGAGACCTTCAGTTTATCCAACTACTTAGAGTACTTTGGGGTTCTATAAATAATTAAATTCGAAATGAACTTACTTTACTAGATACCTTAGTTGAGAAGGGTTTTTGTATAATGGGGCAAAGGGTTTCATTTAAAACTTAAAAGGGTTGTACATAAAGATATTAGGAAATGAGCTAAAGTTAATCTAAACTTTAACAATGATTGCTTAACAATAGTTAACAATGGTTATAGGGTCGTGTGTGGGGTGTTAAAGGGGCAGAGGGAGGGAGAGTAACTAATATTTTGTTTGGGGGGGGATTGTACAGATATGTTTAGAGTACTATAGATATGGAGGGAGTGAGTGTACTTTGAGGGACTAGATATAAAAACAACATGAAGAGATTTTCTTTTGCTTGATGCTTTGACTATTATTTGAATGAGTGTTCTGGGGAGGTGGTATAAATTATTCATTAAATGATTTGACTTTGCATGATGATTTAGCTCATGAGGATTACATGTTGAAGGAGGATACTTGAAAAGTGGATATAGCACGGCAGCTAGGTGGTGTACTGTATACAGCAACAGTCATGTAGTCAGGAGGACCTGAGTTCAAATCCAACCTCAGACATAATAATTGCCTAGATGTGTGATCTTGGTCAAGTCATTTAACCCCATTGACTTGAATAAATAAAAATAAAAAGGGGGATATGGCATAAATTGGTTATTATTTGATATGATTCATGATTCTTGAAAAGTGTATTTCTAATGAGAAAAAAGAGGGCAGGATTCTTAGTGACTATGAGACAATGCTGCATATCAAACAACCAATCCATCAGTCATTGATAATAGTACTTCTATAAAGATAAAATGAGTATCTTTTAACAAAGAACTTAAAGGTATATGGCAGGGCTAAAACAATAAAAACAAAAAAGAAGGAATAAACTAGTGGATTTAAAAAAATGAAGAGTCAAAATGACTTATTATTATTATGGAACAGCTGGGTGGCACAGTGTATAGAACAACTGGAGTCAGGAGGACCTGAGTTCATATCCATCTCAGACATTTAATAATTACGTAGCTGAGTCACCTTTGACAAATCACTCAACTGCATTACCTTGCAAAAAAAACAAAGAAGAATAAAACCTATTATATCTATTATAATAGAGAAAAAGGAAGGGTGTGACTGAGTATATTCTTCTCTCAATAGCTTTGACCCAGAGAGGGAATAATATACATTCCCCATTGAATATAAAAATCTCTCCTATCCTATGGAAAGGTAGGGGGTGAAGGGAAAGTAAGGGGCAGAAGGGAGTGATCAAAGGGAAAGCAAAGATAAAAGTAAAGATAAAGTTTAAATTTAAAAGAAAAGTTAAAGGACAAAGGGAGCAAAACATTGGTAAGGAGAAATAAGATGAGAGGAAAGAGGAAAGAATAAAGAGAAAGAGAAAGAAAACATGGAGGGAAATACAGAATTTGTCATCTTAACCGCAAATGTGAATGGAATCACCTATCCCATAAAAGGGAGCCAGATGGCAGAATAGTTCAAAAGTCAGAATCCTACCATTTGTTGTTTGCAAAAAACATATCTGAATCTTTGAGGTACACACAGAGTAAAGGGAAAGGCTGGAACAAAATATATTATGCTTCAGTGGAAGTAAAAAAACAACTAAATTGGGGGTAGCAATGCTTCTCTCACTCAAAAAAAGGAAATAATATAGATTTCATTAAAAGTGATAAGGAAGGAAACTATACCTTCTTAAAAGACAAAATAGAAGTTATATCACTAATAATATATATGGACTAAGTTTTATGTAATCCAAATTCTTACATAAGAAGTTGATCAAATTACAAGGAGATATAGGTAGCAAAACTAAAGTAGTAGGGGACACCAACCTCCCTCTTGCAGAAATAGATAAATCTAACCATAAAATAAACAAGAAGGAAGTTAAGAAGGTTTATAAAATTGAGAAAGCTTAGATATGATAGACCTCTGCAGAAAACTGAATGGGAATAGAAAATAATAAATTTTGTTCTCTGCAGAACATGACACCTATTGCAAAACAGATGATATAATAGATTATAAAAACCTTAAGATCAAAAGAAGAACACAATTATAAAGCACTTCTCACTCAAATAAGTGAGATCTAAATAATTAGAAAAATGTCAATTAGTCATGGGTAGTTAGAGCTAATATAATAAAAATGACAATTCTACACAAATTAAATTACATATTTAGTGCCAAACGAATCAAACTTTCAAATAAGTACTTTATTGAGCTGGAAAAAAATTGTAACAAAATTCATCCAGAGCAACAAAAGATCAAGAATAGAAAGGGAACTGAGGAAAAATATACATACACATATATATATATATACATATATATATATATATATATGTATATATATATATATATGTGTGTGTGTGTGTGTGTGTGTGTGTGTGTAGGACGGTGGCCTAGCTATAACAGATTTAAAACTAGACTATAAAGTGACAGTCATCCAAACTGCCTAGTAGTGGTTAAGAAATAGAGTAATGGATCAATGGATTAGGATAAGTTCAAAAGAAAATGAAATAAATGAATATAACCATGTATTATTATTATTATAGTCATTTATTGCATTGCATATGCAATGTATATATATATATATATATATATATATATATACTTACACAATTGTATCAAATTTATAAGTTTATAAGTCATTCCCAAATTGATAAATGGTCAAAGGATATGTATAGACAACTGTGAATTGAAGAAATGTAAGTCATATGTTATCATATGAAAAATTTTCCAAATCTTTATTGAGAAATGCAAATTAAGACAAGAATCACCTCTCACCTCACACCTATCAGATTGGCCAAAATGAGAAAATTGGAAAAATGATCAATTTTGGAGAGCTTGTGGGAGGATTGGGACATTGATGCAATGCTAGTGGAGTTGTGAATGGATCCAACCATTCTGGAAAGTGATATGGAACTATGGACAAAGAGCAATAGAATTGTTCAAAACTTTTTACCCAACAATCCAAATTCTAGGTCTATAGCCACAAGAAATTATAAAAATTGGGAAAAGTCCTACATGTTCCAAAATATTCATAGCAACTCTTTTTGTAGTGGCAACAAGTTGGAAATCCACAGAGGGTCGCATAAATCAAATTGTGGGATGAATTTTGAACAGCCTTGTCCTAGACCAATTAATAGAACAAGAAATACTCTGTCAGACCCAGGGAAAGGGTAGAAATTTATGAAATTGTAGAGAATACATTATAAATGGCAAAAAGACGATCTTGATTACATTCAATTAAAAATGTTTTTGCACTAATATAATCAATGCGGCTAAGATTAGAAGGAATTCAGAAAGCTGGGAAACAATTTTCACAGTAGGGATTTTGATAAAATCTCATTTCTAAAATATATGGAGAATTATATATGATTGTATCCAATTCAAAGCATTACAAATCATTCCCAATTGAAAAATGTTCAAAAGATATGAACATGTAGTTTTCAAATGAAGAAATTAAAGCTATATATAACCATATGAAAATATGTTCCAAACTATTATTGATTAGAGAATCAATTTTTCAAGGTTTTGAGTTTTACAATTTTTTCTTCCTCCTTCCCTTCATTTCCACCTTCCCCCAATAGAAGGCAATCTGAAATGGTCTTCACATTTGCATCTATGATATGCATAGTTCAAAATTGAATGTGCTGTGAGAGAAGAAACAGATTCAAAAGGAAGAAAGAAAACAATAGAGATCACAGCATTATATAATAAGAAAAAATATAAGAAGGCAAAACTACATAAGACAAAATAATTTTTTTTAAATGTTGTTTATAATAAGCTTTGGTCTTCACTTAAATTCCACAGTTCTTTCTCTGGATACAGATGGTATTCTCCATCACAGATCCCTACAAAATTTCCCTGATTATTGCACTGATGTGAGAAGGTCCATCAAGTTTGATCATCAACAAATTTTGGTTTAGTGTCTACAATATTCTTCTGATTCCATTCATCTCACTCAGCATCAATTCAAGCATGTCTTTCTAGACATTTCTGATCCCTCATGATTTTTTATAAAAATAATGTTCCATCACATATTTATACCATAATTTGTTCAGATATTCCCCAAGTGATGGGCATCCCCTCATTTTCCAATACTTTGTTACTATATTCAGAGATGCAATGAATATTTTTTGTAAATATGGGATTTTTGCCCTTTCTCAGGATCTCTCTGAGATACCGACAAAGTACTCATATTGCTGGCTAAAAAGGGTATGCACATTTTTATTGCCCTTTGGGAATAATTCCAAATTACTATCCAAAAAAGTTGGATCGCTTCACAACTCTACCAACTTTGCATTAGTGTCCCAGATTTCCTACATTCCTTCCAACATTGATCATTTACCCTTTTGGTCATATTGACCTATCTGAGAGGTGTGAGATGGTATCTCAGAGATGCTTTAATTTGAATTTCTGTAATGATTTAGAGCAATTTTTCATATGGCTATAGATAGCTTTGATTTCCTCATCCACAAATTGCCTTTGAATATCCTTTTTGTAAATTGGGGAAAGACTTTTAATTTGACTATTCTCTATGTATTTCAGAAATGAGGCCTTTGTCAGAAAGACTAGTAGTAAAAACTACATTCTTTTTAATCTTGATTACAGTGGTTTTATTTGTACAAAAGTTTTTCAATTTATTGTAATTAAAACTAGACATTTTGCTTTATATAATGTTCTCTGTCTCACCTTTGGTCATTATCAGTTCCCCTTTCCTTAGATCTGACAGGTAAACTATTTCTTGATCTCCTATTTGTTTATAATATTGGCCTTTTCTGTCTAAATAGTGCACCCATTTAAATCATAACTTTGAATAGGTGTGATATATTGGTCTAATCCTAGATTCTTGCCTGCTATATTCCAGTTTTCCCAGTTTTTGATGAAGAACTAGTTCTTATCCCAGAAGCTATACTCTTTAGATTTATCAAACAGTTGATTATTATGATCATTTCCTGCTGTCTCTCTTGCACCTAATGTATTCCACTACTCCATCACTCCATTTTTAGCCAGTACCAGACAGTTCAGACAGTTTTCATGACTGATGCTTTATAATATAATTTGGGATCTGATATGATTAGGCTGTCTTCTTTTGTAATTTTTTCTTTCATTCTATTAATATACTTGTTTCAAGTTTCTCCCCATAGCATTTCATATATATATATTTTTGATAAAAAAATATTTACTGATTAGTCATTTTTGGTAAGAAGAATAAGGATTAAGGTTAAGAGATACATAAGGGATAATTTTTATGAAGTATTCTAAAGGGATTTTTTGTTTTGTTTGGTTGTGTTTTGTTTTTCTTCCTCTGAATGGGGATAACATTGTCCACAGTCAGTCTACTACAATTGTCCTTGCTCTCTGAACTATTGAGAGGAGCTGCTTCCATCAAGGTTGAGCATCCCTCAATATTGTTATTAATGCAGACATTGTTCTCCTGGCTCTGCTGCCTTGCCTCAATATCAGATCCTCTAAGTCATGCCATGCTTCTCTAGAGTCCGACCATTTATGGTTTCTTATAGAACAATAATATTCATGATATTCAAGTACCATAACTTGTTTAGCCATTCCCCAATTGATGGGTATTTCCTCAATTTCCAATTCTTTGCCACTACAAAAAGAGCTGGTATTTATATTTTGGAACATGTAGTACTTTTCCCAGTTTTAATTTCTTGTGGATATAGCCCTATAATTGCAATGCTGGGTCAAAGGGCATGAACAATTTTATTGCTCTTTGGACATAGTTCCATATTGCTCTCCAGAAGGGTTGGATCCATTCACAACTCTTCCAGCAATGTATCAATGTCCCAACATTCATTCAGCCTCTCTAACATAGATCATTTTCCATTTTTTTCATCATGGCCTATCTGATAGGTATTAAGTGATACCTCAGAGTTGTTTTAATTTCCATTTCTGTATTCAATAATTATTTGGAGCATTTTTCATCTGATTATATATAGCTTTAACTTCTTTATTTGAAAACTATTCCTATCCTTCAACCATTTATCAATTGAGGAAACATATAATGTATTTGATGGTTTCACATAAATATTGTTTATCATTTTAAGGAACAATCTATTCATTCCTACACTCTCTAGTGCTTATAGGCATGGGTGCTGTATTTTGTCAAAAGCTTTTCAGCACCTTTTGAGATAATAATCTGATTTCTGTAATGTTTGTTATTAATATAGTCAATTATGCTGAGAGTTTTCTTAATATTAAACCAATGTTGCATTCTTGGAATAAATCCTGCTTGATCATGGTATATTGTCCTAATGATGACCTGCCAGAAGCACTTTGCTAACATTTTACTTAAAGTTTTTTGCTTCCACATTCATTAGTGAAATTGCTTTATAATTTTCTTTCTGTTTTGACCCTTCCTGGCTTTGATATCATAAAAGGAATAAGAAAGAATTCAAATTTCATCTATTTTTTTCAATTAGTTTATATAGATCTGGAAATAATGGTTCCTTGAATGTTTGATAGAATTCACTTGTGAATCAGTCTGACTGAAGATTTTTTATAAGGGAGTTTAATAATGGCTTTTTAAATTTATTTTTGTAAGAAAGGGCTATTTAGGTATGTGTCTTCTTTTAACCTGGACAATTTATATTTTTTCATAAATATTCATCCATTTCACTTAGATTATCAACTTTATTTGAATACATTTGGGCAAAACAGTTCCAAATTACTAATTTAATTTCCTCCTCATGGATAGTGAAATAACCTTTTTCATTTTTAATACTAGTTATTTGGTTTTTTTCTTTCTTTTTTTAATCAAATTAATTAAAAGTTTATACATTTTATTGGGTTGTTTTCATAAAACCAATGCTTGACTTTATTTATTAGTTCAATAGGTTTTTTGCTCTCTATTTTATTAATTTCAAATTTAATTTTCAGAATTTCTAATTTGGCATTTAATTGGGGATTTTTTATTTTATCTACCCCTAAATCTTTAGTTGCATACTCAATTAATTGCTTTCCTGTTTTATCTTTTATTCATGTACAATTTAGAGATATAATATAACCTCTAATAACTACTTTAGCTGTATCCCATAAGTTTTGGTATGCTGTTTTGTTATTGACATTGAATGGTTGAAATCATTAATTCTTTTTATATTTGTTGTTTGATCCATGTATTCTTTAAAATTAGGTTATTTAGTTTCCAATTAGTTTTAGGTAAATTTCTCTATGAATCTTTATTGCATGTTATTTTTACTGTATCATGGTTGAATAATTTTCCTTTAGTAGTTCTACCCTTCTGCATTTGATTATGAGGCTTTTATATCCTAATATATGATCAATTTTGTTCAGGTATTGCAGGAAAAAATGGTTTATTATCATCTTTCCCCATTCAGTTTTCTCCAGAGGTCTACCATATCAAGGTTTCCTAATATTCTATTCACCCCCTTTACTTCCTTCTTGTTAATTCATAGTTAGATTTATCTAATTGTAAGAGAGGCAGTATGAGATCTCCCATTGGGAAAGTTTTGCTATCTATGTCTTCCTGTAACTCATTCAGCTTCTCCTCTAAAAATTTGAATGGTATACCACTTGGTGCATACATATTTATTATTGAAATTGCTTCATTTTCTATGGTTCCTTTTAGGAGGATTTAGTTCTCTTTTTGCATCTCTTAATGAGGTCTATTTTGGGCTTTGTCTGAGATAAGGATTGCTACCATCACCTTTCTTCACTTCAGCTGAAGCATAAAATATTATGCCCCAGTCTTTTACCTTTCACCTGTGTGTGTGTATACCTCTAATTGAAATGAATTTCTTGTAAACATCATATTGTAGGATTCTGATTTTCAATCCATTCTGCCATCCATTTTCCATTTTTATGAAAGAATTCATCCCATTCACATCTAAAGTTAGAATTACTACAACTTTATTACTCTCCATGCTATCTTCTCTCTGTTTTTCCCTTTTAACCTTATCCCCACCTCCCCAGTATTTTGATTCTAAATACCACCTTCTTCATAGTGTTTACCCCCTTCTATCCAACACCCTACATTTTCTTTCCCCTTTCCCTTTACCTCTCCTTCCTTTCTTTTCCTCTGGGTTGATTTGTGTTTGTTCTGGAGAAAGTTGGGCCCTCCCTCCCACAGGAATGTGGGAGCTAGAAATATTGGGGCTTGTGGTATGGGGCTTCCAGATCAGCTGAGCTAGTCTGATAAATTTCTGTACCTCTGTGGAGTTTTCCTGGCTGCCATGCACATAACAAATACTTCTGCTGGTATTTTCAGGTTAGTCCCTGGCCTCACCCCACCAACCCTGTACTGTGTCTCTGCTCTTTGCTCCCAGCACTTCCAAGTTACCCTATGATAGACCTTGCTTGAAGTTAATCCCCTAGGTTCTTCTGTGTTTTCTGTGGATCAAACATCTGTTAAGATGCTTGGTTTGTGTTAGTTAATAAGTAAAGCCAGGAGATCTTAGAACAGTGGCTCACTTCTCTCCTACAACTTGCCTGGAAATTATTATATAGCTTTTTAACAGATACCAAAATTGATCATGTTATAGGGCATAAAATCCTTATAATCAAATGCAGAAAGGAATCAGATCATGATACAAAGAAAACTGAATATAATTAAAGGGTCATGGAAAGATATACCAAAAATTATATGGAAACTAAATAAATTAATATTAAATAATGAGTGGATCAAACAGCTAATCACAGAAATAATCAATAATTATATTGAAGAAAATAATAGCAATGAGACATCATAAAAAAATTCATGGGATTCAGGCAAGGCAGTTGTGAAGGGAAATTTTATATCTCTAAATACTTAGACAAAAAAATAAAGAAAGAGGAGATCAATAAATTGTATAATAAATTAAAAACCAATAAAGGAACAAATTAAAGATCACCAATAAAGCAGCAAATTAGAAATTCAGAAATTCAAGGCATAGATTAATGAAATTTAAAGTATCTAATAAATAAATCAAGTAAATAATCTAATAAATAAAAAAGTAAGAGTGGTTTTATAGAAAAGTAAATAAAATAGATAAATCTTTGGTTAATTTTGATTAAAAAAAGAAAGAAGATAACCAAATTACCAATATCATAAAGGAAAAAGATGAACTGCTCGGGGACCTATCCCGAGCCTTCGCCTGGATACATACCTTTCCCCGGTCTTCGGACGTCAAGGACCCGTCGGTCTTCGGAGGCACAGACCCTCCTTTGGGGAAGGAGGGCAATAACTGGACAGAACACCTGATTGCAGTCTAACAAGCAGGTCTTTATTGCTTACATAGCAGGGAAAAAAGCTCTCCTCTTCCCCAGTCCCCTCCCTTATCTAGTCTTCTGTTCCTCCCCCGAGCTCCTCCCCTGTTCCTCCCTCATGGGCGGAGCCACTCCTGTTACTGGGGCGTTCCCAGCACCCATGTGGGCGGGTTCACACCCCCAGGCGTCTCCTAACCCATAGGTGGCCAAGGTCCAGAGCTGGGTCCAGAGCAATGAACTAACTACCAATGAGGAGTAAATTAAAGAGATAATTTGGAACTACTTTGCCAAACTGTATGCCAATAAATTGGATAATCCGAATGAAAGGGATGAATATTTACAAATATATAGACTGCCCAGATTAAAAGAACAGAAAATAAATTACTTAAATAATACTATTTTAGAAAAAGAAACTGAAGAAACTGGCAATACATTCTCTAAGATAAAGTTTCCAGGTCCATATGGAATCATAAGTGAATTCTACCAAATATTTAAGGAATTCCTAATTTACATAAACTTTTAAAAATAGTAAGCGTTAAGCAAAATTCCTCTTATGACACCAATAAGGTGTTAATACCTAAACCAGGAAGAAGAAAAACAAAGAAAATTATAGGACTTCTGGCCAAGATGGCAGAGAGAAGACAGGCACAATGCTAAGCTTTCCTGATCTTCCTTCATATATAATACGAAATGAACCTCTTAACAGAATATTAAGAGGTACAAAGGACCTAATGCAATAGAGGGAAAGAACGGGAAAGAAGGGAGGAGATGAGAATGACCTGAATCTAACTCTCATCAAATTTGGCTTAAAGATAACACACATATGCTCAGATAAGTTAAAAAAAACTTATCTTACTTTAAAGTATATAAAGGGGAAAAGGGGAACCAACAGAAGGAAAGGAAGGAAGGAGGCAAAGGTCATTGTATTCAGAAACAAAATACTGGGGAATATGGATAAATTTAAAAAAGGGGGAAAATACAAACAGAGGGAAGATAGCATGGAAGGCAACAAAAACAATAATCATAAATTTGAAAGTAAATGGGATGAATGCTCCCTTAAAATGCAAATAGCAGAGTAGATTAAAAACCAGAATCCTGCTTACAAGACAATGCTACTTACAAGAAACTCATTTGAAGCAGAGATATACATAGAGAGTAAAGGAAAATGTTGGAGCAAATACATATTCTGCTGCAGGTGAAGTGAAAAAAAGCAGGTGTTGCAATCCTTATCTGAGACAAAATAGCTGCAAAAATAGATCTCATTAAAAGATAGAAGAAAGGAAATTATATCCTCCTAAATGGTACCATAGATAATAAAGTAATTTCAATACTAAATAGGTATGCACCCAATGGTATAGTATCCATATTCATAGAAGAGAAGCTGAAAGAGCTACAGGAAGACATAGACAGCAAAACTCTACTAGTGGGAGACCTCAGCCTCCTTCTCTTAGATTTAGATTAATCTAAACATAACAAAACACAAGAAGGAAGTTAAGGAGGCAAAGAAATTGTTAGAAAACCTAGACTGATAGGCTTATGTAGGAAATAGAATGAGGATAGAAAGAAATATACATTTTATTCTGCAGTACATGGCAATTACACACTAGGACATAAAAACCAAATTATTAATTGTAGAAAAGCAGAAACAGTGAATACAACTTTCTCATAACATAATGCAATAAAAATCACATGCACTATTAGGGTAGGGAAATATAGACCCAAAACTAATTGGAAAATAAATAACTTAATTTTAAAGAATGAGTGGATCAACAAATTATAGAAATATTTCATATTAGATAATAACAATAATGAAACAACATACCAAAACCTATGGGATACACTCAAGGCAGCAGTCAGGTGATATAATATATCTTTAAATACTTACATGAATAAATTAGAGAAAGAGGAAATCAATGAACTAAATAAGCAACTAAAAAAAATTGGAGAAATAACAAATTAAAAACTCCCAATTAAATGCCAAATTCTATATTTTAAAAATTAAAGGAGAAATTAATAAAATAGAAACTAAGAAAACTATAGAACAAATAAATAAAACAAATAGTTGGTATTATAAAAAAACAATAAAATTGATAAACCTCTAGCCAATTTGATTAAAAAAAAACAAGAAGAAAACCAAATAGCTAGTTTCATAAATGAAAAATATGAACTCACCACCAATGAGGAGGAAAGTAAAGTAATAATTCCAAATTATTTTGCCCAACTCTATGCCAATAAATTTGATAATCTAAATGAAATGGATGAATTTTTGCAAAAAATATGTTTCCCAGGATGGCTAGGTGGAGCAGTGGATAAAGCACCGGCCCTGGAGTCAGGAATACCTGGGTTCAAATATGGTCTCAGACACTTAATAATTACCTAGCTGTGTAGTCTTGGGAAAGCCACTTAACCACATCTACCTTGCAAAAAAAAAAAAAAAAACCTAAAAAAAATAGGTTCCCCAGACTAAATGTAGGAGAAATTAGATACCTAAATAACCCTATCTCAGAAAAAGAAATTAAACAAGCCTTTATTGAACTCCTTAAGAAAAAAATTTCCAGAGCCAGATGGAATCACAAAAGAATTCTATCAAAAAGGTAAGGAATAACTGGTTCCAATTTTATATAAACTCTTTTGAAAAATAGCTGAAGACAGAATTTCTGCCTAACTCTTTCTATGATACCAGTATGTTGCTGACACCTAAACCAGGAAGAGTTAAAATAGCGAAAGAATATTATAGACCTACCTCCCTGATGAATATAGATTGAAAAATATTAAATAAAATCTTAGCAAAAGGACTACAACAAATTATCACTAGGATAATACATTATGACCAAGTTGGATTTATCTCAGGAATGCAGGGTTGGTTCAATATTAGGAAAACTGTAAGTATAATTAATTATGTCAATAACAAATCCATCAGAAATTATATGATAATATCAGATGCTGAAAAAGATTTTGACAAAACACAGCACCCATTCCAACTAAAAATACTAGAGAGTGTAGAAATAAATGGATTGTTCCTCAGAATAATAAGAAGTATCTATTTGAAGCCATCAACAAGCATTGTAGGATCAGCGGTGAAACAAGTATTCCCATTATCACCATTACTAAGCAATATTGTATTAGAAATGTTATGTTCAGCAGTAAGAGAAGAAATTTAAATTGAAAGAATTAGAATAGAGAAGGAGACAAAACTCTCATTCTTTGGAGATGACATAATGGTATATCTAGAGAATCCCAAAAAGTCACCTAAAGAGGTGGCTAGTTGGTGCAGTGGATAGAGCACCAGCCCTGGAGTCAGGAGTACCTGAGTTCAAATCCCACTTCAGACACTTAATCATTATCTAGTTGTGTGGCCTTGGGAAAGCCACTTAACCCCATTTGCATTGCAAAAACTTAACAATGAAACAAACAAACAAGCAAACAATGGAATAAAAAAACTAAAAAGCAAATAAATAAACACATAAACATTTAAATAAATAAATAAATAAAATCATCTAAAAATTGCTAGAAATAATAAGCAACTTTAGAAAAGTCACAGGTTATAAAATAAACCCTCATAAATCCTCAACTTTTCTATATATGACTAGCAAGATTCAGCAGCAAGAACTAGAAAAAGAAATCCCATTCAAAGTAATCTCAGACAAGATAAAATACTTGGGATTCTATTTGATTCTTATTATATTAAATTAAAAAGCTCTTGCACAGACAAAACTGCTGTAACCAAGATCAAAAGAAATGTAGTAAACTGGGAAACAATCTTTACAACTAATGTTTCTGACAAATGGCTGACTTCTAAAATATACAGAGAACTGAGTGAAATTTAAAAAAAAAAAAGCCATTCCCCAATTGACAAATGGCAAAAGGACAAGCAAGGGCAATTTAGAGATGAGGAGATCAAAGCAATCCATAGTCACATGAAAATTGCTCTAAATCATTACTTATTAGAGAAATGCATATTAAAGATTTTCTGAGGTACCACCTCACACCTCTCAGAATGGCCAATATGACCAGAAAATATAATGATCATTGTTGGAAGGGTTGTTGGATATCTGGGATACTATTACATTGATGGTGGAGCTGTGAACTCATCCAAACTTTCTGGAGAGAAATTTGTAACTATGTCCAAAGGGCAACAAATATGTGCATACTCTTTGATTCAGCAATAGCACTACTGGGTCTATACCCTGAAGGAATTATGAAAAATGGTAAAAACATCACTTGTGCAAAAATATTCATAGCAAAGAATTGGAAATCAAGTAAATTTCCTTCAAATGGGGAATGGTTTAGCAAATTGTGGTATATGTATGTCATGGAACACTATTGTTCTATTAGAAACCAGGAGGGATGGGAATTCAGGGAAGCCTGGAGAGATTTGCATGAACTGATGCTGAGTAAGATGAACAGAACCAGAAAAACACTGTACACCCCAACAGCAGCATGAGGGTGATGATCAACCTTGATGGCCTTGCTCATTCCAACAGTGCAACAATCAGGGACAATTTGGGGCTGTCTGCAATGGAGAATACCATCTGTATCCAGAGAAAGAACTGTGGAGTTTGATCAAAGACCAAAGACTATTAACTCTGATTTAGGGAAAAAAACCTAATATCTTCTTTTCTGATCTTTCTATCTCTTTAACTTTATGTTTCTTCCTTAAGGATATGATTTCTCTCTCATCACATTCAATTTGGATCAATGTATCTCATGGAAACAATGTAAAGACTGGCAAATTGCCTCCTGTGGGGAGTGGGGGAAGGAGAGTAAGATTAGGGGGGAAATTGTAAAACTCAAAATAAATAAAATCTTTTAAAAAAAGGAAAAGAATAATAGATTAGTGGATTAGAATAAGTTCAAAAGAGATTGTAGCAAATTTCTACAGTAAATTGCTGTTTCACAGACCCAAAGACATTAGTTTCTGGGATAAGACCTCACTATTTGGAAGAAATTTGTGGGGAAATCTGGATAATAGTAAACCAAAAACTAGGCATAGACTCACATTTCACAATGTATACCAAAATAAGATGAAAATAGATTCTGGATTTTTATATAGAGTGTGAAACTATAAATCATTCAATAGACTAAGAAATAGTCTATCTGTCAGATCTAAGGAAAGGGGAGAAATTTATGACCAAGTAAGAAATAAAGCACATTATAAATTTCAAAATGAATGATTTTGACTCAATTAAATTAAAAGATTTTTACTAATAAAATCAATGCTGCCAAAATTAAAAGGAAAACAGATAGTTAGAAAATAATTTTCATAGCTAAGGTTACTGAAAAAGGTCTCATTTCTAAGATATATAGAAAATTGCATCAAATTTATAAGGTTATAAGTCATTCTCTAATAATTGTCAAAGGAAATGAAGAAATAGTTTTCAAATAGGAAATTAAAGTTACATATAACTATATGAAAAAATGCTGTGAATGATTATTTATTAGAAAAATGCAAATTTAAACAATTATGGAGTATCACCTCATACCTATCAGATTGACTAAGATGACAAAAAGGGAAAATGATCAATGCTGGAGAGGTTGTGAGAGGATTGGGTCATTAATGCATTGCTGGTGGAGTTGTCAACTGATCCAGCCATTCTGGAGACTGATATAAAACTATGCTGAAAGATCAATAAAACTGTTTATACCCTTTTCCTCAGCAATTCTAGAACTAGGTATATATCCAAAAGAAATCATAAAATATGGGGAAAATCCACATTTCCAAAACATTCAAAACTGTTATTTTTGTAGTCACAATAAAAATGGAAATTGTGGGGATGCCCATCAATTGGGAAATAGTTGAGCAAGTTATGGTACACGGACACTATGGAATATTACTGTTCCAAAAGAAACCATAGATGGTTGGACTCTAGAGAAGCATGGAATGAATTATAGGATCAGATGCTGAGCAAAGGGAGCAAAACCAAGAGATCATTCTACATATAAACAACCTTGATCAACCTTGATGGATGCAATTCCACTCAGCAATTCACACTAAGCAGTTTAGAGAGCTAGCAGAACCCAATTAGACTGACTATGGACCATGCTATCCCCATCCAGAGGAAGACAATGGCTAAAATGTACATGTAATGGGAGTATGAGAAAGGAGAGGTGGAATAGGGTAAGATATTTCATATAATAAGATTTTTTTTATTACAATGAGCTATTGCAATGATATGGAGTGGAGGAAGGAGAGGGGGAATGAAGGAAACTTCACTCTCATCAGAGGTGCTTCAGAGAGGAAACAGCATATATATACTCAATGGGGTATAGACATCTAGAGTAAAAAGGAGAGTAGGGGGACAGAGGGATGGGGGGGATGTGAGTGATTTATTACATCTTGCAAGGGGTTGTGATTGGATGGCCTGTCCTGAACCACAGGGTGGGGTGGTTGCTGGGCCTTAGGGGTGGTATGTGTGTTCCAGGCCTCTTGGGCCCAGGATTGGTGATCAGTCTGCTGCACCACTGAGCTACCCTACAGCACATTTAAGAAGAGGGACAGAGTGAAAGGGGAGAGAAAATATAACATATAGTAGTGGGGAAGTACGAATGGAGGGATTTACAATCCACAATGGCAACAGTGGAAAAATATGGAAGCAACTTTTGTGAAAGACTTATCTTAAAGAATGTGATCCACCTGTGACAGAGCTAGAGGTGTTGGAATACAGACTGAATCACATTATTATTATTATTATTATTATTATTATTTTGGGGGGCAGTTTGCGGGGCAGATGGGGTTGGGTGGTTTGCCCAGGGTCACACAGCTGGGTGATTGTTGGGTATCTGAGGCTGGATTTGAACTTGGGTGCTCTTGACTCTAGGGCTGGTGCTCTGTCCACTGGGCCACCTGGCCACTATTTATTATTATTAGTAGTAGTAGTAGTAGTAGTATTATTATTAATAATGATGATGATAATGATGATGATAATGATAATAATAATAATAATAATAATAATAATAATAATATTTTTTATTGTTTTGTTTTGTTTTGTTTTTTTGCAAGGCAATGGGGTTGGGGTGGTTGGCCCAGTGTCACACAGTTGTTTTATTGTTGGATGTCTGGAGCCGGATTTGAGCTCAGGTGTTCCTGATTCCAGGGTTGGTGCTCTGTCTACTGTGCCACCTAGCTGCCTCTGTTGTTGTTGTTGTTGTTGTTATTATTATTATTATTATTATTTATTATTATTTAATTTAAATTTAAATTTTTTCCTCTTTCCTTTACTTTATTGCTCATGAGGGTCTATAATTTTGTGGGGATGGGGTATTATGTTTACTCTTAAACAATAATATTTTAGTAATGTATAAAAAACATTATTTAAAAAAACATCATTTGTTCAACAATAAAATAAATATAATTAAAAAGAAAACTACCTATTCATATTTTTTATCATATATCTATTGAGGACTATGTTCTCCTTATCAATGCAAATTAATTGCTTATAGAATTTGGTTAAGAAATTTTTAAAGGTAAACTTGCTTTAAATATTTTTACCAAATAAATATTTCTTTTATAATTTTAGCAAAATCGATATAAATTATATTTTTTACAAATATGTTTTAATTTTACAAAATTAAGTGGGTTATCAATGCATCCAATATTGAAAGGAAATGAGGAAATGGATATATTTATTCTATTGATAAATTTGGAACCATGATCAAAGAGCTATGAAACTATTCATACCTTTTGACTGTTCACTCAATAAATCCTCCAAAGCTAAGATTCAACTCTGATTGACTAACCATGTTGTTTTAATGCTAAACATATATTTGCCTAAAAGGTTTTACAGAGAACTCATACAAGGTAAGTGTTCACACTTCTTTCAAAAGAAGTAATAAAAAGACACTCTCAGCGTCTCTCTGACATATTTGGAATGACATGGGAGACATTGGTAAAGGACCATCCCTAATATTGTGACTTCATCAAAATAGTTGCTATACTCTATGAGTGAAACATAATGGCAACAAGCTTAAATGAAATGAGAGGTACACAAATTTAGAGAAATTTCCACTCTCAATGTCCATGCAGACTATTTGTGCCTGACATGTGGCAAAGTATTTTTAAAGCTTTTTTTAATGTAATGGGGTTAAGTTCATATAGTTAAGCAATTATTAAGTTTCAGAGGTCAGATATGAACTCCTAACTCCAGGGCTCTGTCCACCTAACTGCCTCTGATATATAGACTTTTGAAGTAAAAATGGTCCGATCGGCTACAAGAGTTGAACACATTATACCTTGAGTCCAACATGATGTCATTTTTGTCTTCCACAAGAATGAAAGACAAAAAAAGCATACTAGAATTATATCCCAAAAACATTACAGAAAAAAAAGCAAAAGAACATATAAGTACAAAAATATAGCAATTATATTATGACTGCAAAGAACTGGAAATTGAAGGAATATCTGTTAAATAAGCAATGATAAGTTGTAGAATACAATTTTAATCATATTTGTTATAAGAGATGATGAGGAATATGGTTTTGGCAAAATCTGGGAAGAGTTTTTAAATTGATGCTAAGTAAAATGAGGATAACCAGGAAATTGAACACAACAATTGACATATTGTAATGAATATCAACTGTGAAAGATTTAGATACTATGATCAATAAAATATTTAAGGAAAATCCAAAAAAATAAGTATATCCACTTCTAGAGAAAGAAATTATGAAGTTTGAGTGTAGATTAAAACAAATGTTTTTGTTTTAATTTTTATTGCTTTTCTTTTGCAAAATAGCTATTACAGAAATGTTTTCTACTATTTCATATCTATAATTGATATTTTATTGCATGTCTCAATAGCTGGAGGCAGCACAGAGGGTAGGTAAAAAAATTTGAAACTCTAATTAAAAAATATTAAAAAAACAATAACAATTTTTGTAAAAATTCAATATAGGGGGCAGTTAGGTTGCTCAGTGGATAGAGCACCAGCCCTGGAGTCAGGAGTACTTGAATTCAAATCTTGCCTCACTCACTTACTAATTACCTAGCTGTGTGGCCTTGGGCAAGCCACTAAACTCTTTTTCCTTGCAAAAAAAAACATTAAATGTGTCTATTTCACATTCTGTAAGCCTATATATTTCAGTTTTGTCAGAATCTGTAACCCTTTGAAATACTCAAAAAGTCAATTGATTTTTCTACAATTTGTTTATAATATCATTGTTCATGTTTGTACTATCTCCATTTGGAGTTTTTCTTGAAAAACTTGAGATAGATTAATTAATACCCCATTTATATCAGACTACTTTCCAATTTGGGGGTTTATTTGTTGAATAGTGGGTTTTTACCCATTACTTAAATTTCTTGCATTTATCAGTTTTTTGCCCATTTATTTCTCTTTCTCATGTACATCATTTGGTCCTCTGGTTGACTGCTATGATTTTAATCCAGAAGCAAATCATTTTGATAATTACTGCTTTATAGTACAATGGGATAAGTCTTTAAAAATAATTTCCTGTGATTCTTGGCTTCTCATTCTTCTAGATGAATTTTTATTACTATTATTTTATTATTATTGAAGTTACGTATTGTTTGTTTGATTGGTAAGGCAATGAATAAGTGATTTAATCTATGTATTTTCATTTTCATTAATATGACCAACACATGATGAAATAATATTTTGACAGTTTGGTCTTTGTGTCTCATAACAGTATTTTAGGATATTCATATAATGCCCAGGTAGTATTGGAAGATTCACAGGGCATGTACATATTATATAATTACGTACTCTCCCCTACCTACTTTTGCCTTCTCTTGACTTAGAGCAGGCTCCTACGTCCTCTTTTCCAGTTAGGAAAAATGTCCAGGTATCCGTGAATCTGTCATTGGTGTTACAAAGTCTAGAATTCTGTCCATTGTAAGTCAGATTTTAATGAATAACCTCTCTTATAGTGACAAACTTCTTCCATAGTCAAACGTTTTGACTGAGAGGATGTGCACATATTTTTTAAACTTCAACTCAATAAGGATTTATTAAACTTGTACATCTAATATACACTTAAAAAAATATTTATTTATTTATTTATTTATACATTGCAGCAATTGTCCTGCTACAAAAGTAAGTACAACCCACCTCTGTTGTGTCACATATGTTCCAGGCTAAGAGCTATGAATGGTTAACACAGAAATAGTTATGTGCTTTAACCAGCAAGATGTACTTCAGAGCTTAGATAAGGGAGTAGCTGCATGTCTGAGCTAACAAGGTGTATTCCCAGGCTCAGATAGATAGCACATTCTGAGATAATTACCTTCTGCACTTTGTTTATCAAATCACTGTTTGGTTCTCAAAACAATCACCTAAGACATACACGAGGTATGCATGTGAAAAAAATGCTTGCTAAAACGCTTATGTAATTGGTTATGTAAATGTAGAATATAAAAGTATGTATCCTGTGATCAATAAAGGAACCAGCTTATGCATCATATTGATGTCGGCCTGAGTTCCCTCCTCTGGACTCTACATATGGCGCCCAACATGGGGCAAATGAGTCGAATGGGGAGAAGACATCCCAGTTTGAGTTGGTAGGGAAGTGCTGGCACCCCCTCACTCAACGCTAGAAGAAAAGCGGATTTAAGTGGCCACGGCTGACCTGTGAGTCAGCGAATTTGGGATGGGAATGGCTGTATCAGCCACGGAGCGCACTGCGCTCAATACCTTAGAGGACTTAACAAAAAAATATGACCTGCCTGTTAAGAGATCAGAAATTTCCTGGGGGAAGAGATAAGGGCATAATTACTAAGACTGAAGAACTCTTCTCCTTGGAAAAATGGGATAAGCTCCGAAAAAGCCTATGGGAAGCAGTCCAAACTAAGATCAAGGAAGCCCAAAGACTGGCAGAACCGTATGGCACACTGTGCAAAATTGTCTATGATGACATTGAAAGTTTTTGGGTTTGCCCCGCTGTGACTGATGCTGAAAGGACCGCTATTGGAGGAAGTTCAGATGTGCCCCCTCTAGCAGAAAAAGTGCTAATTAATCCCTGCCACCACCTGGCCGGGAAGAGGGCGGGCGGGCGGGCCGCCCCAGAGCCTTCCCGCTGCCACCTTTGTCTCTAGCAGGCTTTTCAGATCAGGGGCCCCAGGCCGCCAGCACTGCGCCTGCACTCTGTGGCCTGGGTGGGGGTGGACCGAGGGGAGGAAAGCCGATCCTGTTCTCCCCTCAGCTCCGTTAGTCTGGCCACTGCGGCGCCTCCACTCCCTCCCCCTGCTGCATCCTGCTCATCTCAGCCAAGGCTATGGCGAAAACCTTCAACCTGCCCCTGACACCGACTAGAATGATTGTTGCCTCCTGCCCTGATTGCAGTACAAAGGTACAACGAATCTCCTGCTTAATGAGGACTTGACTCGGCAGCCGCCGTGAATCATCCCTAGGCTGGCAGAGGAGGGAGGAGGATTTAACCCCCTCTCACCCCGCTTCATGTCCGCGTCTCATTCGCTTTGGTCTGCTTGGCAAGACCGCTGCTGACAGAGCTCGTCAGGATGCTAAGAAATACTTAGCCTTGTTTTTAAAAGAAAAGGAGTAGGTTGGGGGATCACCGCATAACATAGTGAGCAAAGTGATTTATGTTTTGAACTGGCTTAACCCTAAGCACTCCATCTCAGATAACAAGCCTCTTTACTTTCACTTTTCAAAGAACGTGGCACACTTTGCCGATATTGACATTTCTGTCTCTGTTTTTGATCCTAAGGCTGCCCAATGGGACAATTCCTATTGGTTACTAACCTGGGGACGAGGGTATGTGTATGTTGTTTCAGGTTCATCGAAACCACAGTGGGTTCCTGCAAAGTGGGTAAAACCTCACCTGAAAAATGATACTTCTTCTGCTGGCACTTGCATCTTGCCCGCTATGGCTCTTGTGACTCATCTGATTCCTAAGTATCTACAGCATCAAAGTGTATCTCCCTGAAATCAGCTGGCGATCCCTTCAAGACATGCTTCATAGGGATCCCCCTGGACCCAGAGAATATCAAACAGAGACTGAAAGGGTACTATGGACAATTAAAGGAAATATGTAGGAGTTTTCAGCTGTATAGTTCTTGTGCATGTATGTGTGATAAGCAGCAAAATTATACCTGGCCATCCCTGAAAAATAGTTGTAGATTAAGAGCTATATTAAAGGCTTTAAATAAACCAACTACACAGGAACCACAGGAAATAAATCTCTTATGGAGTGTTCCCCCTGGAATAAAAGAGAGTATCAATTATCTCCCACATTGTAGTCTTGGGAGCTCCCCACATCTTTATAATGCTACAGGAGTTTTTATATTTGGAGGTTTAGAGTATTTTAAAGAAAACGCGCCTTGGGATTCCCCTAAGTGGGAAAGATTCACTAATGTATCAGGTCATTTTCATTATTGGAATTTATCAAAAACAGATTGGGGGCCCCTTGAAGTACAACTTGAGGTAGCGAAATCATTACCCCCTGGAGTATTCTTGATATGTGAAGACAAGGCATACAGTTCTATCCCATGGTGTCCTATAGGAGGACCTTGTTACCTAGAACAATTAGCACTAGTGTCCACACCATACCTTAATTTCTCCAGAAGCCCTAGGAAAACAAGGAGCATTCCCTTGGCTTCCAACTGTAATAAAAATGTTAAATTTCTATCAGTATCAGAAACTGTAGCCGCATCCTTTTTCACACCAGGGGTAATGGCATCTATTAATTATAATACCATGAAAAAACTTGCATGTTGGGCAAAAGCTCAGACTGACATTACATCCATGGCTTTAATGGATATAATTACAGAAGTACAGAGCATTCACAAGGCTACACTAAAAAACAGAGCTGCAATAGATTTCTTGTTTTATTACATAATCATGGTTGTGAGGAATTTGAAGGCATGAGTTGCTTTAATATTTCAGATAATAGTGATTCAGTCTATGCTAAAATCAAAAAGTTGCAAGAAAATCTTGATAAAATAATTGTACATGAAGATTTCTTTAAGGATTGGTTAAAATCTTTATGATTACCTGCTTGGCTTTTGGCAGTTGTAAAACCTATAATTGTAATTTGCTTTATACTTGTTATATTCTTGTTGTTTGGACCATACATCCTTTTGTGTTGTCAGAGATCTCTAGAAAACATGCTCTCCCAGGCCTTTAAATGAAAAGGGGGAGATGTTGTGTCACATATGTTCCAGGCTAAGAGCTATGAAGGGTTAACACAGAAATAGTTATGTGCTTTAACCAGCAAGATGTACTTCAGAGCTTAGATAAGGGAGTAGCTGCATGTCTGAGCTAACAAGGTGTATTCCCAGGCTCAGATAGATAGCACATTCTGAGATAATTACCTTCTGCACTTTGTTTATCAAATCACTGTTTGGTTCTCAAAACAATCTTCACTCTGTTTATCAAAACACTGTTTGGTTCTCAAAACAATCACCTAAGACATACACAAGGTATGCATGTGAAAAAAAATGCTTGCTAAAACGCTTATGTAATTGGTTATGTAAATGTAGAGTATAAAAGTATGTATCCTGTGATCAATAAACAAACCAGCTTATACATCATATTGATGTCGGCCTGAGTTCCCTCCTCTGGACTCAACAGACCTCCCCCCACAAAGAGAAACACCCATGAAAAATAAAATGAGAGAAATAGAAAAAAAAATTGTACTTCAGCCTGTGTTCAGATACCACTAGTTCTGTCATTGAGATGGATGAGATTCTTTAACATAAGTCATCACAGAAATACTTTAATATTTTCTCCCACAGTTGCTGTTGCTAACTGTATTTCCCTCCATCATCTACTCCTCCCCACTCCCATTTTTTCTATTCTCTCTCTCTCTCTCTCTCTCTCTCTCTCTCTCTCTCTCTCTCTCTCCTTTCACTTTGTCCTTCCTCAAAAGTATTTTGTGAGGCAGTCAGGTGGCATAGCACTGACCCGGAAACCATGAAGACCCACACCTAAATCCAGCTCCAGACACCCAATAACCACCCAGTCATGAAACTTTGGGCAAGCTACCCAACCCTCTCCAACTATCTTCCCCCTCTTCTATCACCTATACCTTCCCCGCCCTCTCCCTGTCCCCTCTGTCCATCCCTTTCCTCTCCTTTTTTCTCTAGTTAAGATAGATCACTCTGCCCTATTGAATGTATATGTTGTTTCCTCTCTGAATCATTTCTGACGAGAATGAAGGCTCATTCATTCCTCTCATCTTCCCGCCCTTCCATCCCATTGCAAAAGCTTTTTCTAAACTTCTTTTATGAGAAATATCTTAGTCCATGCTACCTCTCCTTTCCCTTTCTCCCAGGAAATTCCTTTTTTCACCCATTGATTTCATCTTTATAATATATCATACTTTCCTATTCAAATCTCTCCTGAGCCTTTCTATATACGTTCTGTCTAACTGCTCTAATAAATGAGTTCATATGAGTTATCAGTATTCTCTTCCCATGCAGGAATATAAGCAGTTTAAGATCATTACATCCCTCATAATTAGTTCTTCCTATCTAGTCTCCCTATGCTTTGACTGATCCTGTACTTGGAGATCAAACTTTCTGTTCAGCTCTGGTTGTTTCAATTGGGAAGTCTGAAAGTCCCCTAATTCTTGGAATGTCTATTTTTCCTCTGAAAGAGAATTTCAGTTCTGCTGAATAGATGATTCTTAGTTGTAATCTAAGCTCTTTTGCTTTTTGGCAAGCCCTGCAGACCCTTAAATTCTATCTCCTATGTATTTTCTCTTTGTCTTGGGACTTCTGAAATTTGACTATAATATTCCTGCGAGGTATTTTTTTGGTGGGGGGAATCTCTTTTAGGAGATGATCAGTGGATTCCAACAATTTCTATTTTACCCTCTACTTCTGGAATATTTGGGCAATTTTCTTGGAGAAATTCTTTAAGAATGAAGTCTAGGATCTTTTCCTTGTCATGACTGTCAGGTAACCCAATAATTTTTAAATTATCTCTTCTGGACCTGTTTTCAAGGTCAGTTATTTTTCCAATGAGATATTTCACATTTTCTTCTAGTTTTTCATTCTTTATGTTTTGTTTTAGTTTCTTGATTTCTCACTTAGTTATCAGCTTCCCATAGCTTCATTCTAATTGAAGTTGTTTTCTTCAGAGAGCTTTCCGATCTTTCTCATCTGGCCTATTCTGCTTTCTAAGATATTATTTTCCTCTTTGTCCTTTTGGATTGTTTTTTTCATTTGACCTGAACTGGCTTTAATGTGTGTGTGTGTGTGTGTGTGTGTGTGTGTGTGTGTGTGTGTGTGTGTGTGTGTGTGTGTGTGTGTATGTGTTTCATTTTTTTGTATCTCCTTCACTAAGCTATTGACTTGGTTTTCATGGTTTTACTGCATTGTTCTCATTTCTCTTACCAATTCTTCCTCTATCTCCCTTACTTAATTTTCAAAATCTTTTTTGAACTCTTAAATAGTTTGAGATCAATTTCCATTTTACTTTGAGGCTTTGAATATAGAAACTTTGACTTTGTCATCTTTTGAGTGTGTGTTTTGAACCTCCATGGGACCAAATTAATTATCCATAGTCAGATTCCTTTTCTTTATGTTGTTAATTAATTTCCCCAGTCTATGACCTGTTTTTAATGTATTTCCCCAGTTTTTGAGTATTTTGGAGACATCTCCCCAAGAACTTCAATTCTTTCAAAGTCTTAGGAGACGCTGTAACTATTCTCCTGGCCTGTGCTCCCCTCTGCCCTGGAGCTGTGAGAAGAATCACTGTATGGCAATAGGGAATCCCAGACTGTCCAACACCTGAGTATGGCCAAAGCAGCAGAGTCTTGCCCCAGAGATAGGGGAGAGACCTCAACAGTCTCTCCCAAACCTCACCAGTCTCCCTCAACTCCTTTACCATATGTAGACTGAGAACTCTAGAAGTAGTTGCTGGGTATCTCCACAGCTCTTCTTCCTATTCCCAACTAGGATTGCACTGAGACATGCACTAGTCTTGGTTCTGCAATTGCTCTGGTGCAGTACTTATCTCACTGACCTTCCAAGTTGACCTTAATGGTTGAGAGGTCTGGACACCATTCCCACTGCCACAAACACAGGTGCACCCAGGGACCCAGGGAAGACTGGAGATCATTCACTCCAGCATGGTATGGCCCTGGCTGTGCTGTGGCCCCTTCCAGCCCCAGTGAAACAAAGCATTCCTGTGGTTCTTCCAAGTTGGCTTGGTCCAGAAAATTGTTTCATTTGGTCTTTCTATGAATTCTACCACTCTAGAATTTGGTTAGCATCATAATTTTAAAGCATTTGGATCCTTCTGGAGGAAAGCATCTGGAAATTTCTGCCTCTATGATGCCATCTTGATTCTGCCCCCTCATGAACAAATGTTCTTGAACCACAATACCACAAAAAGCACATAAAAGTTAACTTTTTTCATTATGAAAACTCACTTGAGCATTATGAATACATAAATGTCACTCTGAGAATAGATATTTTGAACTAGAAAGGGCTTTAGTAGTCAACTAATCTAATTCTTTCATTGTACAAAAGAAATAAATGGCAAAGACCAAAATTGTAGTAAGTGGATGAATAAAAATTTAAACTTTAATCTTCTGACCTTTGCAAAGCATTCAAATATGAATTTTTGGTTGTCCTCAAAACATTAATCTAAATACTAGTCCTACTGTGTTACTGGAATCACTATTTAGATTGCTAGACTCAGAAAGGAGGTAAAAGATTCCTATTTAATTGTTACAAATGTGTTTAAGTCATCATGACCCATTAGGCCTTTTCAAAGATCCAGAAGTAATTTGCAATTTCCTTTGCCAGTTCATTATACAGATAAGGAACTGAGGAAAATCAGGGTTAAGTGACTTACCTAGGGTTACACAACTAATAAATGCCTGAGGCCAGATTTGAACTCACAGATTCTTCTTGACTTAGGTCATAGCAATTCATGGTATTGATCACCTAGGTGCCCCAACACAAAAGATAATTTATTTTAAAACTACTATTACAGATAAAGGAATTGAGACACATAAAAGCAAATTAATCTATTAATTTAAGGTCACATAGTTTAGTGGAAAAGCTAG
Organism: Macrotis lagotis; assembly: GCF_037893015.1. Classification (NCBI taxonomy): domain Eukaryota; kingdom Metazoa; phylum Chordata; class Mammalia; order Peramelemorphia; family Peramelidae; genus Macrotis; species Macrotis lagotis. The sequence continues at coordinate 149,168,280 of NC_133664.1, forward strand.
GATATTGTTCCTGCTAGTTTTTCATTTATTGCTTACTTTATTTGAGTAAGAAAAGTATTATATTATTAGTTAGCATATTATTTTAATTCCATGAAGACCCTACACTATATATTTCATAGTAAAAAAAGAAATTATTTCTTTTAATCTTTTAATTTTCTTTTTTTATTCTGAATTTAACAAACAAGTAAAATGAGTATTCTCATTTACATATTATAACAGAGAAAGATCATATGTGAAACTTCACATTTCATAATGTCATGCTGTTCTTTTTAAATTTTAATAAGAAATGTGTAGCAATCAAAGTTGTCTGATTTTCTGGTCTTCTTTCTGATCTTCTGTTCTTTTCCTCCAGTGGAAAAAAAAATCTCAATTTTATTCTTTTCTTTTACTTTCTTTTTTTGCTATCCTATTATCTGAAGAGTTTGAGATATTTGGTCTTTTTCAAAAATTTCAAAATATTCACTGACTTTAGAAAGCTTCCTGCTCATCTATTTAATCATTTCAGTTCTACTCTTGAAGAACCCACTATGTTATTTTATGTAGCATAAAGTTAACATTTATGACAGAGTCAGTGAAACCAAATTAATGGTAAGTTATTCTTTGGAGCCAAAGATACCTTCTTTTCACCATGCGTGTATCCTTTCAGAGATAGTCTTTCTTCCTTTACAGTGTATGCTGTAACCTCATTAGTCATAAAGCTACATTAAAAACTCATAAGTATGGCAGTAATGATGCCTTTTAAATAGGACTAAAAAGTTTTAAAGTACAAAACCTCTCTAAAGGCTTATGTAGTATGCAAAATAAATTATTATACCTCTTCATTTGGTGAATATTAAGTAAGCTTCTTTAGTGACTAGTGCCATCAGTTTATTTCACTCAGCTGAATAGTCTAATAATATTTTCATTAAATATTTATATGAACAATCAAACACAGAAAATGAAGAGCGTATCCCCTGACATTCAAGATGGTATCCAGGCTGATATCAGCATTTTGTAATGCTCACAAGGCTCATTTGCTATGGCTTAGAATGATGTTTTCCATTAACTCAAAGTAGCTTATGTTTGACCTTAGAATCACAGTGATTCATCATGTTTGCTAATTTCTATATTTTATTTCTTCATTGAAGGCTCACATTTTACATACTGACCAATGAATATTAAATATGCTTAAAAATGGGGGTTACCTTAAAGTAATTCAGTCAAATTGGCTGATTGATTAATGTAGTGATCAAAAATAAGCACTTTAGTATTCCATGCTTAACATCATCTCATTCATATGACTTAATTTATAGTCCAATTAAATAAAGGTGACTCTGATACTTGAATTTAGATTTGCATCTTATTAGATTTATGAATTTGTATCTATACTCTGATAGAGAAAAATTATTGTTAAATTTTAAATTCCACATATCTTGCCCCAAATTCCATAGGAACAAGAATTTAGGAATTTGTTGTAAAATAGACATTAGAAATCTCCTAATCCAACCCTTTTTTAACAATAATAAAGATATTAAGGGTAGAGAAAGGCTAAAAAGATTAAAAAAGAAATAGTTCTCTTTTTTCAAGCTCAAGTTCTTTGATCCCAATCTCATTGTCAGAAATTTCTTGCACCTGAGCTTCTTTAACTTACCCTAAGTCCTACTTTTGTGAGACTACAGACTTCAAACCAGTTTCTGAATGGTGTTATATAAAAGGAGATAGTTGATGAAATTCATTTAGATCAAAATTGCTCATTCTTCCTTTATTCAATAGCACCATATGAACAAAGCTCTTACATATAAACCTCAATTCTTTGGCACTGAACATGTAGCTACTCCATGCACAAGACCTTCCTCTTACCTCTCAGAATTACTCTGACTGTTCCCCATGCCCAAATATTTTCCTTACTGTACTTTACTACTGTCATCCCTGGCATCCTTTAAGTCCCAACTAAAAATATTCCTCCTAATTCCAGTAACTTTGTTGAGTACTTCCTATTTTTCCTGTATATAGTTAGTTTTCTTTATTTTTGTTGTTATATTATCACCTTTTTTTAGTAAAGCACCTTGAGGTCAAGTTCCATATTCTGCCTTTTTTTTGTCATGCTTGTCACAGTGCCTAAAAAATAGGAGGTGCTTAATAAAAGTTAATTGATTGATTGCTCATTCATTAATTAATTTGACACATAAATAATAACTTGCTATCAGATGCCAGGAACTGTGCTAGATACTAGAGAAGAGACAAAGATAAAAAATGATTCTTTTCAAGGAACATAAAATCAAGTATGGAAAATAATCAACACATTTAATTATAGCACAAAATAAAATATGATAAGCAAATAACAAAAGTTCAAATTGTTATGAGAATTTAGAAGAGAATTGAATTCTTCTGGTTGAGAGATCTGGAAAAGTATAATGGAGAAAGGATCATATTGGTACTGCCATTTTTAGCACTGGAAAGTTATGGTTCCTAAAGTTTCTTCAAAAAATTAATAAATTACCAGTTATTTCTCATGACAATAACATAGAATTCCACAATTATAATAAATTTTAAACATAGAAATCAAGGTTATTCACATCAAGATATTAGAAATTGAATTCAGCTCCCTAGCTCCTCCCAACTGCATTACTTATAAACCATGCAAAAGGCAAGTTCATCCCATAATGTGTTTCTGAAATGGATATCACTTAAACCCCAAAGACTAATTAGAACTTCAGTTTGTGCAGAAAGCAGTGACTCAACTAATTAAAAATGAAGAAAGCTCAGAGTGTGGCACAAAACGTGCCTACAAATTCTCTTCTCAGTTCTTCTGGGAAATTCCATCAATTGAGCTCAACATATAGAACCTTTGGATAATTAGGTTATTAATAACCCTAAAAGTTTCTTCTCACACAGAGAATTTTCTTAATAGCTAAGACCTCAATGTCAGTTACTGGCTGCTTCTTTAGACCCGAATAATGGTCAGGACAGAAAGTTTTTCCATTTTTCATTCTCTTTGCTTTAAGTTGCACACAATATACATATATAACAAAATCATAAATGAAAAGAATGTTTTATTTGTTTCATCTCCACTGTTTTCTACTTTTTATTATTTGTAGAAATAATTGCTTCATTCTATTTATATATGTATAGAGACTCAGAGTTGGATGCCATTTTCCAAAGTTAGACCTGTTTCCATAATGCTTATAACTATCAAAGAAAGTCTTTTGTCAATGCAGTAATTGGGTAAACTAATGGAAGATAGCACCACTGGCAGTAAAATTTCCCCTGTTCAAAATGCTGGATCTCAAAATCAAATGAGTTGGAAGGGGAAAAAAAGACAAATGGTAGCAGTTAATGGTAGAAGGTAAAGGTATATAGAGGTATTAGTAAAGTGAATAACCATTTATGAAGATCTCAAGGTTTCCATGAATTCACATCCAACATCATTTGCTTGCTTGTTGAGGAACCCTAGACAAGTCCATATTCTTTGTCTTAGTTTCCTCATTTTTAAAATAAACTGGAGAAAAAAATAGTAAACAATTCCAGTTTCTTCCCCAAAGGAAGCTCAAATGGCACATGAAGAGTCAAACATGGCTGAAATGATTGAAAAACAAGAAGGTTTATTGATTAAATATGATTGACATTAAGCATCCTGGTGATAGAGTACAAATTACAAATAAAAATGGCAAAAATTATAAATGAATATTTAATTAAGCAGATTTGTATAATCAATGCTTATAAAGATTCAACAACCAAATCTTTGAGAACTTGTGAATATATTTAGTAGTATATTGCTATCTATTAATAATAATAATAGTATATTACTATAACAACTACTGATATTACTATTGGTAATATTATTCTAAATAATATTATATATGATAAATGAGAAACATAATATAGGCCTATATTCAGACAATATAAGTTTTATCTCTGGACATAGATAGCTTGTTTCATCACCATGAAACTTTTGGATCTATCTTGGATCATTGTACTGTTGAGAATGATTAGGTCATTCACAATTTCTTCATCATGCAATATTGGCAGTTGGATGGTGTAGTGTATAGAGCAGTGGTCTCAGAGTCAGGAAGATAGGGGTTCAAATCTAGCCTGACACTTACTAGCCATGTTACATTGGGCAAGGCACTTAACCCTGATTGCCTGGCATTCAGGGCCATCTTCAGTCACCCTAATTCATATCTGGCCACTAGGTGACTTTGGAGGTGAAAATGAGACTGGTGACATAGCATAGCAAACCCTCACTTAAATCCAATTCATGTGCTTATCATGACATCACTTCCCTGATGTCACAGTTTCCTTCAAGAACAAAGGATATACTTCATCATCATCATCAAACAATATAGCAGTTATATAAAATATTCTCCTTGTTTTTCTTACTTCCCCTTTCCATCTATTCATGTAAATTTTTGCAGTTTTTTTTCTGAAATTATTCTGCTCGTCATTTCTAGAGTACAATAATATTTGTCACAATCATATACCACAACTTGTTCTGCCATTCTTTAATTGATGAGAATCCCCACTATTTCCAATTCTTAGCCACATCCAAAAGAGCTTCAACAAATGTTTCGTATGAGTAGATCTTTTTCTACCTCTTTTAAATATAGACCTAGCAGTGATATTGCTGAGTATATAGACTTTTGAATTCTTTGGGAATAGTTCTAAATAGTTCTCCAGAACTGCTGAATCAGATCACAACTCCATCAATACTGCAGTAGTATCTCAGTTTTCTTATATCCCCTGCAACATATTTTTTGTTTCCTACTTTGTTATTTTAGCTAATCTTATAAGGTGTGAGTATGTACTACATAACTGTTTAATTTGGATTTCTCTAATCAACAGTGATTCAATAACACTTTTATATGAATAAATATAGTTTTTAATTTTTTGTTTTGAAACTGTCTGTTTTTTCAAATGAGGAATGTTTGTATTCTTAAAAATTTGATTCAGTTCTCTATATATTTAGAAAATGAAGTCTTTATATGGGGTACTTATTGAAAATATAATCAGTTATTAACTTTTTTCTATCTCTTCTTTAAATCTAGACAATTAATAGAACAAATCCAAACCTAATTTTCAACATTTGTAGACTTCCAGATGTAATCTAACAATGAAAATTTAATAATCTACTCCCATGAACTGTTTTGAGTAGACATCATCACATTCTTGTTAACACAATTATTATCACTTTCCAAACCATTCATTTATTTCTACTCCTGGGTATTTTAAAAAAGAATTGTTTTTTTTCTTCCCACTTTAATGTATAGAGAATCTGGAATCAATGCTTTTCATCAGCAAATCTATAAGCACAATGATATCAATTCACTCAAGATGTGAAAGTTTAGCAATGCAAAAAACCCCATATGACTTTCTATTCTTCACAGCAAAGCTATCTTATATGCTTAAGATCTTGCTACATTCTCTGAATATTTATATAGATCAATGATTGTTCTTGTGGTCTCATTTAATGATGAAAAATATCTAGATTTTTTAGTTGTATACATTCCTTAGATCTGTCTTTTATTTTTTGCTTTTTCTTAAACAAATAATTGTTGGTAATATGCTATAACTTACTCAAGTTACTTCCTTTGCAGTTTTCATTCTTTTCATGTTATAGTGTTCAACTATTTAAGATCATTTAGTTATAATGGAAAAATATCAGTGTCAAAAAGATTATCCTTTTGCTTAAGGTAGGTTGCTGAGAGAAGACAGGCATGGTGTTAAGTGCTCCTCATTCCCCTCAAAAAAAACATGAAAGAAACCTCTTAATAGAAATTTGATAGACAAAACCCAGAAAGAGAAGCTAGGAGGAGAACACCTACCAACAAAATCTGTCTAAGGGAACATGGGTGAAATGGGAGATGAGAGCAGAGGATCAGCATGGGGACAGCAGCTGGGGGAAGACAGAGGACCAGCCTCAGCCATGGAGATTAGGTGAGTGGTGAGTGTAAGATTCAACTTTAGCTGCAGAGTCTTTGACCTGGGTGGAGAGGAGCTACAAGAGGTGAGTTCCAGTACAGAGAATTTCAGAGCATGCCTGGAAAAGGAGGAGCTGGGCTGGTACCTAAGGTTTATACTTTCAGATGAGGCCTCTAAATAGAACAAATGGTAAACAACTCCCACCCCTTCAGGCACAGGTGTGGGCAACAGAGTCCACTCAACTGAAAGGGAGATTAACTCTATCTCTGAGGGCTCAGCCCATTGTTCAGAGTCAACTCAGGCCCTGCTGTTGAGGGTCTCAAACACTCCAGAGAAAGCAAACAACACCAGCTACTGGCCAGCCATTGGAATTACTAAACCAAGTCAACAAAGCCTCTAGGATCTTCAAAATTAACATCTGAAAGCCAGCTCCCCAGTCCCTCAACACAAGATCCTAGAAAATGAAAAAAGACAAAATGATTCTCTCAAAACTACACTTGTGAAAATGGAAAACTTCTTCAAAAATAGAATTGACCAACTGGAAAAGGAGTTGCAAAAGGTAAATGAAGAAAATTCTTCTCTAAAATAAATCAGTTGGAAATCAAAGCAATCCATAGTCATATAAAAAATTACTCCAAATCATTACTTATTAGAGAAATGCAAATTAAAGCATCTTTGAGATATTACCTCATACCTCTCAGACTGGCCAATATGAAGAGAAAGGACAATAATCAATGTTGGAAAGGATGCGGGAAATCTGGGACACTAATACATTTTTGGAGGAGCTGTGAACTCATCCAACCTTTCTGGTGAGAAATTTGGAACTATGCCCAAAAGGCATCAAAAATATACCCTTTGATACAGCAATAACACTACTGGGTCTATACCCTGAAGAGATTATGAAATAGGGTAAAACCATCACATGTACAGAAATATTTATAGCAACCCTGTTTGTGGTGGAAAAAAATTGGAAATTAAGTGAATGTTCTTCAATTGGGGAGTGGCTTAACAAACTGTGGTTCTATTGTTCTATTAGAAACCAAGAGGGATGGGAATTCAGGGAAGCCAGGAAGGATTTGCATGAACTGATACTGAGCAAAATGAGCAGAACTACAAAAACATTTCACACCCTAATAGAAACATGGGGGTGATGATCAAACTTGATGGCCTTGCTCATTCCATCAGGGCAACAGCCAGGGACAATTTTGGGCTAACTGCAATGGAGAATATCATCTGTATCCAGAGAAAGAATTATGGACTTTGAACAAAGACCAAAGACAATTACCTTCAAATTAGAGTAATGAATCATTTCGTTATGTAATTTTGCTATCTCATACTTTATTTTTCTGCCTTAAGGACATGATTTCTCTCTCATCACATTCAACTGAGATCAATCTATTCAATAGAAACAATGTTAAGACTAACAGACAGCCTTCTGTGGGGGGTGGGGGGAGGGAAGCAAGAATGGGGGAAAATTGAAAAACTGAAAATAAAATCTTTCTAAAAAATGAAAATGGAATCAGTGGAAACTAATGACTTCATGAGACAAGATTCTGTTAAACAAAACCAAAAGTTGAAAAAATAGAAAAAAAAATGTAAACTACCTCATCAACAAAACCACTGACCTCAAGAATAGATAAAGAAGGCACAACCTGAGTATTATAGGCCTTCCTGAAGACATTGAAGAGAAAAAAAAAAGCCTGAACTGACTATTACAGATTTATTGATGGAAAATTGCCCTTATATCACAGAACTAGAGAGCAAAATAGTGACAGAGAATGCCATCTGTATCCTGAGAAAGATTTGTGGAGTTTGAACAAAGACCAAGGACTATTAACTTTAATTTTTAAAAAAAGTTGTCTTATGTAATTCTGCTATATCTCACACTATTTGTTTCTTCCTTAAGAATATGATTTCTCTCTCATCACATTCAAATTAGAGCAAAGCATACTAGGGAATGATATAAAGACTAGCAAACTGCATTCTGTGGGGGATGGGGGAGGGAAGCGAGATTGGGGGGAAAATTATAAAACTCAAAAGAAACAAAACCTTTCAAAAGTTAAAAAATTAATTATTTCATCCTAGAAAATGACAATAATGAAACAACATAAGGAAACCTAGAGCATAGACTCAAGGAGGCTATCAGGGGATGTAATATATCTTTAAATGCTTACATGATAAATTAGATAAAGAGGAAATCAGTGAACTAAAAAAATAGAGAAAGAACAAATTAAAAACTTCCAATTAAATAACAAATTCAAAATTCAAAAAGGTGAAGGAGAAATTAATAAAATCAAAATCAAGAAAACTATTGAACTAATAAATAAAACTATGGGTTAGTTTCATAAAATTCAATAAAATTGATAAACCTCTGGTCAATTTGATTTAAAAAAAAAGAAGAAAACCAAGTTGCTAGTATCATAAACGAAAAAGGTGAACTCACCACCAGTGAGGAGGAAATTAAAGTAATATTTCAGAATTATTTTGCCCAACTCTATGCCAAGAAATTTGATAATCTAAGGGAAATGGATGAATATTTTAAAAAATGTAAGTTGCCCAAATTAAATGAAGAGGAAATTAGAAGTATAAATAAACCAATCTCAGAAAAAGGCATTCAACAAGCCATTATTGAGCTCCCTAAGAAAAAAATTCAAGGATGAGATGGATTCACAAGCAAATTCTATCAAACATGTAGGTGACAATTGATTCCAATTCTATATAAACTCTTTGGAAAAATACGTGAAGATGGAACTCAGCCTAATACTTTCTATGACACCAAAAGTGCTAACACCTAAATCAAGAAGAGTTAAAACAGAGAAAAAGAATTAAAGACTTATCTCCCTGATGAATATAGAAACAAAAATCTTAAATAAAATCTTAGCAAAATGATTGATACAAGTTATCCCTAGGAAAATATATTATGAACAAGGAGTATTTATTCCAGGAATGAAGGGTTGCTTCAATGTTAGGAAAACTGTTAGTATAAGTATATCAATAATAACCCTATCAGATATCACATGATCATATCAATAGATGCTAAAACACATTTTGACAAAATACAGCACCCATTGCTTCTAAAAACACTAGAGAGTGTAGGAATAAATGGATTGCTCCTTAGAATAATAAGAAGTATCTGTCTGAAACCATCAACATGCAATGGGGAGAGGCTAGAGGCATTCCCAATAAGGACAGGGGTAAAACAAGAACACCCATTATCACCACTACTATTTAATATTGTACTAGAAATGTTAGCTTCATCAATAAGTGAAGAAAAAGAAATTGAAGGAATTAGATTTGGGAAGGAAGAGACAAAACTCTAACTCTTTGTAGATGGCATGATGGTGTACCTAGTGAATACCAAAAAATCATCTAAAAAAACTACTAGAAATAATTAACAACTTTAGTAAATTTGCAGGATATAAAATAAACCCTCATAAATCATCAAAATTTCTATATATAGCAAGCAAAATACAGAAGAAAGAGCTAGAAAGAAATTCCATTCAAAGTAACCTCAGACAATATAAAATACCTGGGAGTCTTCCTGCCAAGGCAGACTCAGAAACTTTTTGAAAACAATCATGAAACTCTTCTTACACAAATTACATCAGATTTAAATAACTTGGCAAACATCAACTGCTCATAGATAGGTCGAGCTAATATTATAAAAATAACAATTCTACCAAAACTAAACTACCTGTTTAGTGCCCTACCCATCAAAATTCCAAAAAAATACCTTAATGAGTCAGGAAAAAGTTTTAAGTAAATTCCTATGGATAAATAAAAAGTCAAGAATTTCCAGGGATTTAATGAAAAAAAGTGCCAAAGAAGTTGGCTTAGCCCTACCTGATCTAAAAATCTTATTATAAAGCATCAGTCATCCAAACTGTCTGGTATTGGCTAAGAAACAGAGTGGGGGATCAGTGGAATAGACTAGGTGCAACAGCAGGAAATTAATATAGTAATCTGCTGTTTGTTAAACCCAAAGAGTCCAACTATTGGGATAAAATATCTCACTTTGATAAAAACTTTATAAGTCAGTATGGAAGAAACTTGGATTAGACCAATACCTCATACCCTATACCAAGATAAGATCAAAATGGATGAAGGTTTTAGATATAAAAAGCAATATTATAAGCAAATTAGAAGATCAAGGAGTAGTAGATCTGTTAAAACTATGGAAAGGGAAAAACAAACTAGATAATGTTTATTACATTAATTTAAAGAAAAGCTTTTGCACAAAAATCACTGTATCCAAGATCAAAGGAAATGAAGTACATTGGGAAACAATTTTTGCAACTAGTATTTCTGACTAAGGACTCATTTCTACAATATACATAGAAGTGAGTCAAATTTTCATTAAAAAAAGTCATTCCTCAATTCACAATTGCTCAAAGCATATGCAAAGGCAATTTACAGTTGAAGAAATCATAGTCATATGAAAAATTGCTCTAAATCATTAGTTATTAGAGATGTGCTATTTAAGCCATCTCTGAGGTCTCACCTCACACATCTCAGAATGGCCAAAATGACCAGAAAGAAAAATGAGAAATGTTGGAAGGGATGTGGGAAATCTAGGACACTGATACATTGTTGGTGGAGCTGTGAACTCATTAAACATTTCTGGAGAGCAATTTGGAATTATGCTAAAAGGGCAACAAAAATGTGCATACCCTTTGATCCAGCACTATCATTCCTGGGTCTATATTCCAAAAGATTATGAAAAAAGGATAACAACATCATTTGTACAAAAATATTTATAGCAGCCATATTTGTGGTGGAAAAAATTGAATTAAGTGAATGTCCATCAACTGGGGAATGGCTTAACAAACTATGGTATATGTATATCATGAAACACTATTGTTCTGTTAGAAACTGGGGGGATGGGAATTCATGGAAGCCTGAAAAAATTTGCATGAACTGAGCTGGGTGTTATGAGCAGAAACAGAAAACCATTATCCACACTAACAGCAACATGGGGGTGATGATCAAAATTGATGGGCTTGCTCATTCCATCAGTGCAACAATCAAAGACAATTCTGGGCTATCTGCAATGGAGAATAATTGTATCCAGAAAAAGAATTGTGGTGCTTGAACAAAGATCTTCAATTTAGAAAAAATAAACCATTTACTTTTTATGTAATTTTGCTATCTCTTATACTTCATTTTTCTTCCTTAAGGATATGATTTCTCTCTCATCACATTCAACTTAGATCAATATTTATCATGGAAACAATGTAAAGACTAATAGACTGCCTTCTCTGGGTTGTGGGGGGGGAGGGAAGCAAGAATAGGGAAAAATATTGTAAAAAATGTAAAAAATATTGTAAAATAAATAAAATCTTTTTCAAAAAAGATTGTCCTTTTGATAGGAGAATGCATAAGGATCATTGAAAACAATATTACATTTCTAAAAGGAGACATGAAATACTCTCCTGATAAATTTAGACCTTATTTCTTCATATTTTAATAAAATTATATGTAATAATGTACTAACCCAAAATACTAAGCATCCAATTGCTTCTTATCATTAGAGTCATGTGCATTCTTTATTCATTGAGTTTTTCTTTTGTGAATTGCAAGGTCAAATACCTTTGAATGACCATTGATCTTACTGAGAAGAATTAGTAATACTCTGTGCTTTATGAAATTGACAGAGCATCATAAATATATATATATATATATATATATATACACACATACATATATATATATATGTATATGTATATATGTATGAATCATCTTTATTGATGTGGAATCTCTCTTCAATTTGCCCTTACTTTTCTCGGGATGCACCTGTATACAATGATAAACTTCTCAAGCAAATTTCACAGTCTTTGGACTTACCTTGATATTGATACCCTAGAAAATCATGATGGTACATATCATAGGTACTTAGCCTATATTTGTTATATGGCAAATATATTGTCAGAAAAGTTTATTTAAGAATATGTTGTTTTTAAATAAATTCAGCTTTTTTGTTTCATTTTGTTTTTGTGTTTATGTTAATGAGTATATGTATATTGTGAGTATGGCTATTGTAGTTTCCATTTTCTTAATAGAAATGAAAAAGAAAGCAAAAAGTGATACTTACTTGGGCACATATGAATCTCCTGGGTTAAATTTTTTTGTCAATAATGCTTCTAGTGATGCTTTTTAAATTTTTGAATCTTTTCTTCCTTGAGATAACTTTAAAAATTAATTCTTATTTACCTTTAACCTTGTTCCATAGCTAGTAATAAAATTATCTTCTCTGTTTTATTTGTTAAGCTCAAATTTCTGATCTTGATTTTCTCTAATTTAATATCATTGCCACTCTGTCACAAAACAAATAGAGATCTAAGGTTTAAAGTTCAATGTTTGTTTCAATTTGTGTCAGAAAATTAATTATTTTAGAGCAATGCTGGTAACTGTTCTTTTCTGCTTAATGTCTGTTTTCCCATGTAGTTCATTCATAAATGCCCTCAGAAGTATTTGGCTTATCTAACTCTCCCATTAAACTCTTTTCAAGAATATTTTCCTCTACAGTCACGTGTTCTCACCCAACTATTAGACAATATTACCTGTAAATTTCTTTATCTCCTTTACCCACTTCTTCCTATAACCCTAATGTAATATAGAATTGTTCCCTATAAGAAAATATTCTCAGATTCCAAAATTTTAGTAGTACTGTAGTTGATATTTGGTACTTTTTAATCTCTTAAAGAGGAAATAGATAAAAGAAGAATTACTTTCCCCAACTGTTGGGGGCGGGGGGAAGAGGCTTGGCGGTCGCTTAGAGGGGGAAACATAATCACCTTATAAGGGAATGTTACAGAACTCGGCCCCTCATTGAGTAAGAGTTCATGGGAGGGAGGACAGAGGGGATAAAAGGGTCTGCTGAGAGGTGGGGGGGAGCGGGAATGTGATCACAGAAGAATAAAGACTCATTACCCACCTCAGGCGCTCTGTCTGGTTCTTCCCCCATCAAAGAGTGGGGGCCGGAGGTACCCCGAAGACTCATCACGCGTTGGACTGGTGAGTAAGAGGACGGACTAGCATAAAGAAGCCGGCGTTGTAAATAAAAACCCGGCAAGTGGTGCCGAAACCCGGGACCTGATTTTGCTAGGGAACGTCTGAATCCGCTGGTCGGATTCTCCAGACAGCCTCGGTCGTTTCTGACCGGGAGGAAGGAGAGGGCGTTTACTCTCAGATATTGCCTGAGGGACATATCCCTATTGTGTTGACTATGCTTTCTTTCTCTCCCCTTTCTCCTTCTGCTCTAATCACGCTCCTTGCCGTGCTGGCCTGTCTGATTGTGCCCTGCTGCCTCCTTCTCTTTTGCCGAACGGGAACTTTCCAGTTCTGCCACCTGTTAGGATTGCAGCCTCGGCTAGTAGACAGCATGGGGGGCCGGAATAGTATTCCCGCCTTTGAGCCGGAGGAAAAAGAGGCCGTTGCAGCGCAGCTTTATAAACTCTGCGCTAAGCATGGTCGTAAATTACCTATCAAGACGTGCCGTGCTTTTGTTGAGAATATCTGGAACATCTGCCCTTGGGTGCAACATAGTGGGATCCAACCAGATAAATGGAAGGTGGTAGGGCAGCAGATGGCCTCCTATAATGACACCTGCCCGGGAAAACTGACCCCCAAGGATTTTACAGTGTATAAGATAGTGGATGCAGCCCTGCATCCCCAGAAGGTGACTTTGGCACGAACAATCAGCACTCAGGTGGGTAGCTCGTTGGCGGGATCGGATTCAGAGGGCTCAGAGGAAGAGGGAAGGCCACTCCCTCCCCTGTATCCGTGGGAGGAACTTAGAAGAAACAATGGGGGAACAAGGGGCCCCCAGGGAGAAGATTCAGGGCCGGAAGTTTCCGAGCGCGGGAAGGGAGGGGTGCAAACAGCCCTCAGGGGTGGCAGGAAGAGGAGCGTGAGTAGGTGGGACCGGGAGGCTGCTGACGAGGAGGGAGAAGTCCGCGCTGATTGGACAGCTGCCGCGCCCCAGGCTTGGCGGCCCAGCCAGGAAACAGAGGCAAAAAATCCCCCGTGTTCCTTGTCCGCCCTTCAGAGATCCCCTCAAGGGCTCCGCCCATCCAGCCTACTTGCCACCAGTGCATCCATAGCAATAGAGAAAGGGGAGGAGGTGGACTGGGATGACTGGGGCCTCTACCCGGTATTTACGGACCCCCTTACCGGAGCCCGAGACTACCGCCCTGTCCCTTTTAAGATGCTTAAGGAACTTAAGGAGGCCGTGACTAAATACGGCCCAAGCTCCCCTTATGTAAAAAGACTGATGCAAAACCTCTTTGCTACGCACCCTTGGACCCCTGCTGACTTTGACGAAATTGCAGCCGCGTGCCTAGATGCCTCCTTATATTTAGCTTTTAAGGCTCAGGCCCGCAGAGAGGCCTCTAAGCTGGCAAAATCCCGGGGTTATACTCCCCTGGATTTAGCCATTGACCTCCTGTGTGGAACTGGAGCCTATACTGACCCTGCTGTTCAGGCCCAGTATGGCCAGTTTGAGCTAGAGACTGTTAAAGAAACACATGTTGCAGCTTGGGATAAGATTGGAGCCATGAAAGGGGGGAGAGCCATACAGAAGTTGGTTGGGCTGAAGCAGAGAGCAGATCAGACACCCCTCTCATTTGTGAACGAGGTTAAAGAGACAGTGACTCGTATAATGGGAGACACCCTGGGATCTGATCTACTTATGAGACAATTGATTAAAGAGGGTCTTAGCCCCAAAGGGATCGCAGCCATTAGCAGCCTTCCCCCCGACGCTTCATTAGAAGAAATTGTTGACAAATTGCTGGACATGCCCAGCGAGGATTCAATTCAAGCCTTAGTGACTGCCATGGAGAACCGGGAGGATAGCCTCCTGACCGCCCTTCACGGTATGCAGGTGAGACCCACCTGTTTTGGGTGCGGAAAGCCAGGGCACCTCAAGCACAGTGCAGGCAGCGGCCCCCCTCCACTTCAGTTCCGACCTGTTATTCCTGTGGAAAGCCAGGTCACATAGCCAGGTTCTGCCGATCCAAAGGGAAGTCGGGAAAAGGGAAAGGGAGGGGCCCGGCCGCGGGCCCCCCCCCCCCCCCCCCCCCCCCCCCCCGTGCTCGAAGACAGCGGCCCCATTACTGTGACTATCCCCGTGAGGGTTGACTATAGAGAAGGGACACAGCAGAGAGAGATCGGGCCTTGGGAAACCTCGATGATTCCCATTGAGCTAAATATTTTCCCAGCGCTCATCACAGGGGCTGAGAGATGTGTGGACTTAGTCACCCATACCCAGGTCATTTTTGGTCCCGGAAGTCCCACATCCGTAAGGGTCACAAACCCCCACCCCTTTCCCACCTTGGTAAAACAGGGCCAAGAGGTAGGAAAGGCGCTGCCCTTGCGGACCCCTCCCGCTCATGTGAACTGGGTCCACCCGGTCAGCTCTGGGCGACCACTGTTAACCGTCACGGTGGAAAATCAGAAGCTCGAAGGGATAATTGACACTGGAGCCGATTGCTCTGTCATAAATAGGGGACAGTGGAGGCGCGAGTGGCCACTCCTACAGAGCCCTCAAGCAGTGACGGGGGTGGGGGGCAATAGATCTGCCATGAAAGCAGCACACGCCCTACGGTGGTCAGCTTTGGAAGAATCTGGACTCTTCACCCCACTGTGCCTACCCGACTTCCCTTATGCATTATGGGGTAGAGATATCTTGAGCCAGCTTAACCTGACACTTGCCACCCCTGATAGCCTGCGGGGAAATTAATTGGGGCCACTCTAGAGATGAGCTTTTCCCCCAGAATAACATGGATTAATAAGAAACCTATTTGGGTTGAGCAGTGGCCCCTGACAAAAGAAAAGCTCATCGCCCTCACAGACATAGTAATGACCCTCCTGCACGAGAACAAAGTGGAACCGTCCCTTAGCCCGTATAACTCCCCCGTCTTTGTCATAAAAAAGAAAGGGGGGAGTTGGAGAATGTTGATTGATCTTCGGGCAGTAAATGCCAACATGGTACCCATGGGTACCCTCCAACCTGGTCTCCCTATGCCCACTGCAGTCCCGCAAGGGTGGACTATTATAGTGATTGATGTTAAAGACTGCTTCTATAGCATTCCCCTCCACCCGGAGGACAAAGAAAAATTTGCCTTTTCCCTCCCCGCGATCAATTTCCAAGCCCCCAGTAAACGTTATCAGTTCACCGTCCTACATGGATACTCTGCTACATCCTATCTTTTTAAACAGAAAGGGGGAGTTGGCAGGTCACTGACCCATTCAGACCTGTCTCAGGTACTATTTACCATGAATTTCCTACAAGTCAGGGATGACGGCACTACAGCCGCCCAGAGATTTTTCTCCCCAAAAGGACATGCTAAGAAAGAACCAACGCTCCTGCCCTCTCCCACCAAGGCCCTACCAGGCTCTAAAGTCATGTGGAGAGATGAAGAGGGAGGTTGGCATGGCCCTGTAACGGTAAAGAACAGAAGACAGGGCCACCTGTCATTTCATCCCGAGGATAAGATAGAAGAGCCAGAAAGATGGCTCCCTGTTTACAAGATAAGAGACCTTGATTAATGCCCAACCCTACGGGGTGAGAGGAATTTCTTTCTTTTTCAGGCCTTCTGATCATCGTAGGGATCCTTGGAGGTGCTCCATCTGAAGGAAATCCGACATGGGGAATACTCCGAGTTATTCCCTCTCCCCTTCCGGTAGCACGGAACTCCCCGATCTACCCTCGCCTGCTAGTGACCAATACATCGATGGGGCTCCCTTCTGCCTCGGTGGGGCCCCTCATGTGTGGCCACAGGGGAAGACATCGAGGATCCCATACCATGGAGGGATTGCCAGATGGCGGGAGGATACCCCCTTGAGGGTGAACAAGGACGCTGATTCTGGGAATCACCCTACTTGTTGTCTGTTTCTGCCGCCTAGCTAGGCGACAGAGGGGCTATATGCTTCTTACTCAGAAAGCCTTCATGGCCATGGAGACGGGGGAGGATCCCCAAGTCTGGCTAGCCGCCATGCATGACATGTGACACCTAGGGGTAAGACGAGGTAAACCCCAAGACGGGCAACTTCTCCTGACCCAGCCACCTAAGACGGGCAAGGTCCTGGGTTGAAGGAGATGACCTAAGACAGGGTTCCTCGCCCCCGGCGGATCCCCAAGTCTGGCTAGCCGCCATGCATGACATGTGACACCTAGGGGTAAGACGAGGTAAACCCCAAGACGGGCAACTTCTCCTGACCCAGCCACCTAAGACAGGCCCTGAGGGTGTCGGGCGCCTAGGACGGGCAAGGTCCTGGGTTGAAGGAGATGACCTAAGACAGGGTTCCTCGCCCCCGGCTATCAGAGGCCAGTAGAAATGACACCGCTTAAGGCTAACCTCAGCACCGCTTAAGGTCACACCAAGTGATAACCTTGTAAAACAGAAAGGGGGAGATGTTGGGGGCGGGGGGAAGAGGCTTGGCGGTCGCTTAGAGGGGGAAACATAATCACCTTATAAGGGAATGTTACAGAACTCGGCCCCTCATTGAGTAAGAGTTCATGGGAGGGAGGACAGAGGGGATAAAAGGGTCTGCTGAGAGGTGGGGGGGAGCGGGAATGTGATCACAGAAGAATAAAGACTCATTACCCACCTCAGGCGCTCTGTCTGGTTCTTCCCCCATCAAAGAGTGGGGGCCGGAGGTACCCCGAAGACTCATCACGCATTGGACTGGTGAGTAAGAGGACGGACTAGCATAAAGAAGCCGGCGTTGTAAATAAAAACCCGGCACCCAACCCTGCCAGGAAACTCCCCAAATAAGTTCCTTTACACACACATGGATACAGTGATATTTGTTTCTAATTATCTTTCTCTTAGGAGAAAGAAAAAAACCCTTTTAGGAGAGCTGTTTTGTTTAATTTTAGTGATTTTTTTAAAATTATTTTTTCATATGATCATTTAAAATCATTTTTCCCTGCAACTTGATTTTTGCAAAGGGTTTACTATCGTTTGTTCCTAAACACATTTTTTTAAAAATTCTGCAACTTCTCATTTTTAGTGTGACATTGAAGTCTCCTCTCAAGAAACAATATTACTACCAGCACTTTAAGACAATGATGCTTTCTTTTGCCATAACCCTCCTTCACTTGACCTTTGGATAAAATAATAAATAATTTTCTAGTAAGAGAAAGAATGGTTTTTATCTTCAAATGATAATCTTTGAGCCCAACAGATTGCTTCCTCTAATCTAATGCCTAAATTTTTGTTTCCCATTATTTCCTGTTACTGGTTAGGGAACTCTCACAAATACCTAGGATTAAAACTTCAATGATACAAATGTCCATGTGTTGGTCTTTCATTTCTCAGTTCAAGACATCTCTTATATATATATATTCATTTTGTTCCACCCATATAGTAACTATTCAGACCCCCTAATATCTCATGCCTGGATTATTGGAACAGATTGCTAGTTATCTCTTTGCTATAAGTGTCTCCCCATTCCAAATTAATCTTCAATGAGAATTATATTCATAAAATCATGTCTGACCATGTCAATCCTTTACTCAACAAGCCCCAGGGATTCCTTGAAAGGATATATTCTCCTAAGAAGGATAGATAAAATGAGTATTATAATAATAGAACCAAGTTTCTAAGATTCTTGTGCGAAAAATAAAGTTAAATAATGAAAATAAAGTCCTTTGAAAAATCCAAAGGGGATCCTCTAAGTTTATCTACAAACTCAAATACAAAAATCCTTAATTTGGCATTCATAACCAAGCCCCTCCCTCAATTTCCAGACTTCTTTTTTACTTTTATGATAGTCTATGTTCACAAGTTACAAATCTACTTAATTGCTGTTTTGGCAAAGGATACTACAAATTGTGATTCTATTCCTAATCCATGGTTGGTTACTTCTTCTTTTTTTGACTTCCTTCAAGTCTCAGTTCAAATTCACCATTGTACAAGAAGTCCTTCTTTTCTCATACATAAAGAGATAAATTTTTAATAACCTAAATTCATAATAATCCTAGCCATGAAAGTGTGGTTAAATAACTCATTCTTTCCCCACCTCAATATATATCAAAATCCTCTAACTTAGGGCATCTAGGTGGTGCAGTGGATAGAGTACCGGCCCTGGAGTTAGGAGTACCTGAGTTCAAATCCAGACTCAGACACTTAATAATTATCTAGTTCTGTGGCCTTGGGCAAGCCACTTAAAACCATTTGACTTTCAAAAACTAAAAAAAAAAAAAAAACAAACCTCTAACCTTGGATTGATACCATTCCTGTACTAGGAAAGCTTATTCTGACCATCATAGATCCCACAGCTGTCCTAAGTCATCATGCAAAGTTATTATATACTAGAAATATAATGAACTTAGAAATGAAAGTATTTGACAACACATTGGCTAATTGGATACCTGTAATGATTATGAGTGAGGAATATGGAATGTCATTGAGGTTTTATGTCTAGTTATTTGTAAAAGTACCCTAAACAGTAATAGGAAATAATGGGAAACAAAAATGTAGACATTAGGAAATAAAGACAAGTTCAACCACAGTAGTTTATGTGAAATAAAATCACATTTATCTAACACAGTTGATGAAAATTTTTATTTTACAGAGGAGCACAATTAGAACAGATACCAATCATTCTTTCAGCTGCTGCAAAGCCAAAGTGTAAGATGAGGATAACCAAATCCTAGAATATCTTTTTTTTCTCAGAATATGGAGGCAGTATCTGATGTTCAATGATGAAAAACAAAAACACATTCCTGTTACTTTTTTGACTTGTCTATTGGGAAATTCCCTCCTCATGCACCTCCATGGAAACTTTAGTTTGAAGAAAAAGCAACATACTTTTCTGCTATGATTAATCATGGATGCTCCACAAATTCCCACCAAATTGCTCTTTTATTTTGCTCCCCCCCCCCCAACATGAAGGGATTCTCAAAAGGTCTGTCATATACAAGAAGTTCCATTGCTGATACAAATCTCACATCAGCTTCTTCCCTTTCTAAGCAGGGAAGAAATACAGCTTATATTATTTTTGCAAGGAGTTATATATGTAAGTCATCTAGATGGTGAAGTAGGTAGTGTGTTGGATTTAGAGAGGGGAAGACGTGAGTTCACCATGGTCACTTGAATGTTGTTTCCAAAACTGTAAATAAGGAGGTAATAATAACAGCTTTTGCCTGAGTTGTTGTGAGTATCAAATAAGGTGATATATGTAAAGTGCAGAATTATTCTCTCCCTTGCCTGACTTTCTAAAAGTTAAATGATTGCTAAAAGTCTGGGGACAATGACAGTAAAACTAGTTCCCCAGAAGTTATATTACTTCATGTAATTATTTTCCCTTTAATGGTCTTAAGATGCTTGTTTTATTTTCTCAAAATCTGTCAAGGAGTCTCTTAGATTTTTAGACATAGTAGGTTGATCAGTAAGCCAGAGAAAAGTTTAACAGGAACTAGAAATTTAATTCTCCTAGGAATTTCTCATCTTCTATTACTTGGAGGAAAAAAAAAAAACACCACCAAACTTCGTGATTCATTTTCATGTTTATTTTAAAGGTGTCATTTGAATAAGAGCACCATATCTAGACTACACCACTTCTTAATTTAATTATTAACAAACAACATTTTTCTAGAAACACAACTTTTGCAATCCGATTTTAAAAGATTGGAACTAACTTTTTCAATTTCAGGATAAACAATTTATAATGTTTCTTGGCAGAATATGATACTGAGAAAACATTAACATACATTTATATGCAAAGAGCTTGAGTTTAAAGAATGACACAAGATTCAGATCATAGCTCTAATTAAAGCAATTATCAATTACACTTAGCATTCTTCATGTCACATAGAAATCTAACATTCATATCTCCAAATTATTTCTTCTGTTGAGGGTCAAATATTTTCCTACTGTCAAAATGGAAAAAGTTACGAGTATTTTCCAAGTCTGAGAGTCAGAAATCAGAACTTTAATTCAGTAATCATGTGTGCTAACTACAATCTAGCCATTAGACCATTATGCTTTTCTACTATTTAATTAGAATGTAGTAATTGTCATTTTTACACATAAATTCAATACTTTGAGCCACTTCAGAATATGCTAGAATGATGATATTTAACATTTAGATAAAGCTTTTCATCTTGAATAAAATTTACAAACATGAAGCAACTAATTTACCAAAGTTGCCCTGTGAAAATTTGATTTCCCTTGAAAGTGACTTTGACTAAAAAGTCTGAGTATTGATATGGCACATAATTTTACTAAAACATTCATTACTAAGACAATTAAAATTATTTTCCCCAACTGTATAAAAAGGTGTTCTATCAACAAACTACTATCCTGGGGATGGGAGAAAATGTGAGAATCCTGAAAATTACTTATATCTGTTTTATACATGAAATCTACTAAAAGTAGCAAATAATCTAAAAAGTCACTCATCTTTCAAAATTCTATAAAACAGTACCTTCTAATATCATTCCCAATGCTATAAATAATTATACTTATCTTGAAAATTGATTGAGGATATAAATAAGCATGATATCTTCACTGTACAAATTTCTGAATCATTTATCATAAATCAATCAATAAATATTTATTAGGCATCTGCTGTGTGTCAGATACTGGTTTAATTTAGGAAAATAGGAAAGAAAAGGGCAAATATAGTCCTTTCCCTAAAATAGCTTACAATATAATGAAAGAGATGACTGGGAAACAAATTATACAAAGTAATATATATATATATATATATATATATATATATATATATATATATATATATATATATATATATATATATATATTGAATAATTAGGAGTTAGTTAATGGGATGGAAGGAACTTGAATAAAAGGGACTCTGGAAGGCTTCGAGTAAAAAACATAGAATTTTAGTTTAGTTTTAATAGAAGACAGCAAGGTTAAAAGGGAGGAAAGAGGGCAAGTGTTCTAGGTTTGGATGTCAGTCAGAAAAAATGCCAGAGTGGACAGAATAAGTACCTTGTTTGTGGAACAGAAGGAGACCAGTGTCACTGGATCAAAGAGTCAAGGAGTAAGCTGTGAAAAGACTGGAAATGTTGATGAAGACTTAGGTTATATGAAGGGCCATGAATGACAAAATAATTTGTATTTTAACTCTGAAGGCAATAGGTAACAAATGAAGAGGACATACTTTAAGAAAATAATAGCTTTAATAGCTAAATGATGGATATGTTGGTAAAGGGAGAGGCTTGAGGTAGGAAAACCCATAAGATGACTATTACATTAGTCCAGGAATTAAATTATGTGGACCTGAACTAGAATATTAAAAATGCCAAAGAAGATAAGGGGCATATTGGGGAGGGGAGGGTAAGGAGAGATTCTGAGAAGATATTTCCCCAATCATACCCACCTATTCTATTGCCTTCTTACAATGAACTTCCAAAAGTTGTTCAAAGGATGTCCACCCAAAATCATCGGAGTCTTCATCAAAATTTTCTGAAATCACTGGCATTATCAGTTGATCCCCTTATCTGCCTAACAATCTTCCCTCACCCTCAATATATGACCAGTTAATTTTTTTTGCTGTTATACACTTGTATGATGTCAGAGTAATTTACTAATTTTCTTAAAGAACATTATTATTTATAGCTTCATGACCTATCACTCTAGGGTGGAAAATTTTATATATACATATATATATATATATATATATATATATATATACACACACATATATATGTATATATGTATGTGTGCAAGCAAATATGTATGTATATATGCATATATATTCAAAAATGATGTGAATATATGAATAAATACACACATAAGTATATAAAATATTCAAAATGCATTCACATATATACAATATATAATATATAATATCAATGGCACAAATAAAAAGAGAAATTAATGATGAGAGACAGAAATAGTCTTATTAACATATGACATCTAGTTTATTTTATAAAATTGTTTTAGGTTTTTGCAAGGCAATGGGCTTAATTGGCCTGCCTAAGGTCACACAGCTAGATAATATTAAGTGTCTGAGGCTAGATTTGAACTCAGCTACTCCTGACTCCAGGGTCAGTGATCTATCCACTTTACCACTTAGCCATCTCCTATTTTTTAAATTTTTAACAATTAATTTAGAATTAGTTAATAAATGGAGTAAGAAAAGAAAAATAAAAAAGATTTATAAACAGGAAAAATATTTTTATTTATTTCTATATAATAGTATATCTATTAAAATAGAGAAAGAGGAGGTCAATGAACTGATCATTTAACTAAAAAGGTTAGAGAAAGAACATTGAATAGTAAAAGATTCCATCTAAAATCACTACTAAATGTATTAAATATTTTGAAGTTCACCTATATATTATAAGAGTTATCTAAAATTACAATTATGAAAAGATATTTTCAAAGATATGAAGCACTATGAAAACTTGGAAAATGATTCAATGTTAATGCCATAGAAAAGTCAAAACTTGAAGATGACTATATAAATTAAGTTAAATATTATCATTACAAATTAGCAATGAAATAATTTATTGAATTATATTAAATTATTTTAAATTAAACACCTCATTTATCAAGGATAGTCTAAGTCAAATTTATTAAAATAAGAACCATTCTGAATTGATAAATGATCAAAATCTATCAATAACTATTATCAATGCAATCTATATTCATATAAAGATGTAATCTATAGCCATATAAAGAAGTGTTCTAACTCACTATTGACTAGAGAAATACAAATTATAACACTTCTAAAGTATTCCTTATACCAATAACATTGGCTAATTAGACATTGATGGAAAATTAAAAGTGATGGAGGGAATATAGGGAAATGAGTCATTAATACACTGCTATTTAAGCTTTTAGATAATTTAACCACTTTCTAGAGCTGTTACTCTCAAGTAATCTGTTCTTTTTATGTGGTAACTGTTGAATCTCATTTAATCCTGACTGTGGGTCCAGAATATTGGAATTGTTTATGAGAAATCATTTTCAATGGTGAATTTTGGTATCTCTTTTTCCCATCAGTCATTTAGGATTTTAAGGTATTTTCTTCATCCCTGCCCCCTTTCTAAAGTTGTTCATAGTCTTTTCAAAATTTCCTTTTTTGAATTAATGTCTGCTTAATTTTTCCTCTACAATGCTTATTTGATTTTAAAAATCAACTTTTACCTCTTTCAAGTAATTCTTGTTAAAATTTTGACTAATTCATTTTTTCTTTTCAAGTGAGATTTTACTTGTCATTTTTTTCTATAACCATGCTAAACATAGATCCATATTTATCATGTTGTAAGAGAAGAATCCGAGCCAAAATAGAAGAAAGAAGCTTTCTTGTTTTCAATGTTACTAATTTCACCTTCAATTTTCAGAATTTCTAACCTGGTATTTAATTGGAGATTTTTAATTTGTTCTTTCCCTTTTTTATTTATTTTGTATTTGTTCTTTCTCTAACCTTTTTAGTTAAATGATCAGTTCATTGACCACCTCTTTCTCCATTTTATTAGTATAAGCATTTAGAGATATACTATTACCCCTGATAACTGCTTCGGCTGTATCCCATAAGTTTTGGTATGTTGCCTTATTATTGTCATTTTCTTGATTGAAATCATTAATTCTTTCTTTAATTTGCTGATTCATTCACTCATTCTTTAAAATTCTGTTATTTAGTTTCCGATTAGTTTTAGATCTATCTTTCAATGGCCCAGGTCAGTTTCCTTACCAATGAGATATTTTACATATTCTTCTATTTATTTTTCTTTTAGTTTTGTTTTGTTTAATAGATTCTTGGTGCCCAATGAAGTCAAAAGCTCCTACTAATTTAAATCTGTTTTGCAGATGAGAGTTTTCTCAATTTAGCTTTTGCATCTCCTTTTCTATTTGATCAATTCTTTTTTTAAAGTAATTGTTATATTTTTTCCATTCACCCAATTGTGTTTTTGAGGGAATTCTTCTCTTTTTGCATTTTTTAATTGTATTTTTGATGCATTTATTTTCTTCTGCCATTTTTTTGTTGAAACATAATAATTTTCTCTTGCATGGCATTATTTTTCTCTTGTCTTCTCTTTCCCAATTTTTCCAATTGATTTCTCAACTTCTTTCTGGTCTTTCTGGATTGTAGACCAATTTATATTCACTCCTGAAGTTTCACCTAGTTTCCTTTCTGCCCCCTTTTTCTGTGCTGGCATCTTTATCTACAAGATAATATTCAATAGATCCTACTGTGAGCTGACCTTTTTTTCATTTTGAGATGTTAGCTTTCCCTAGTTTTCAGAGTGGAGGTGGTTCACAGACAATTGATGTTGAGAATTCTAGAGGTCTTGTTTACTGATGTTAGGAACTCCATGGGGTTACTCAGTGAACAAAGCAGTAAGGAAGGTCAGAAGCTTTCTTAGGATTATCTGTATTTGGGATGTCAGTGGCCCATTCCCTAGGTGTGGGCTTCCATCTACACTGTTCTCATGCAATCCAGTCACTGGGCTAAGCTGTCAGGACTGGTAATGCCAGTGGGTTTTTCCTTAATAATTAATTCTGTGGAAGACTTGCTGCCCACACCTGACCCTTGGGGAAGGGTGCAAATACCTGGGGTTGTTTCTGTCTTTGTACTAGAGAAAGCCAAACCTTCCTACAGGATTGTTGGGCCTTCCTCTGTGAACGCTGAGGGCTTGAGGTTCTAGTATTCCAGACCAGAACTGCTGGCTGAATGGGGGTTATGGGCAGCCTCAGTGGAGCTCTCCCTGCCAGTCCTCTGTACACACCAGAAGTTTTTAATTCCCATTGTTTCACCTTGCTGCCCATTTGCTGGGTCTCTATCTGTAGCCTGGGCATTTCCATACTGTTTGGCTTCTCTCTGCCAACTTTGCTGGCAGATGCTTGTAGTTATTTTGACTTCATTGTCTACTTCTTAATTTGTATCTTGATCTTCCCTTTCACCATAATAGATTTTTATAGCCAGATTATTTTGGTTGCTTTCTCATTTTTCCACCATTAGTTTGGAACGTTCTTCTAATTTTGGGCTCTCTTCCCAGTGTGTAAATGATTCAGGGATTTTTGCACTGATATTTTCATAGCTTATCCTGAAGTTTGAAATATTTCAGTGCCTCTAAAGTGGTATGATCTGTGAAAAGATGTGGTCACTGCTATCTTGGTTTTCATTCTGGCTCTTTTTCAAGAAAAGGCCATGCTCCCTTGTTACTAGAACAATACTCTTTCTTTGGATTCTGATTCCCTTGGTACTGGATTTGATATTCTCCCTGAAGTCCTTTACTTGACAAAAAGTGTTCCTCTCTACTCTTGAACTAAGAACAAGAAGGCAATGATGTTTCCAAACAGTGTCTTGTCCTGTATCCCAGGCTAGCATAGGTGTACTTGCAATTCTTTCTGATCAGATGATAGGTCCCTTATTATCTTATGTTTGGGAGCTTCCGAAGCTGCTTCTTCTTCTGTATCCACTGCTTGGTTCCACAACTGAGAAATCATTTTGAACTCAGGGCTAGCCTTTCCCATGTGACAGATCTCTC
Source organism: Macrotis lagotis (assembly GCF_037893015.1). Taxonomy (NCBI): domain Eukaryota; kingdom Metazoa; phylum Chordata; class Mammalia; order Peramelemorphia; family Peramelidae; genus Macrotis; species Macrotis lagotis. The sequence continues at coordinate 149,194,654 of NC_133664.1, forward strand.
TTTTAACCTCCTATGTTTTCTAGGATTTGAAAAATACCTCACCCTGACCTTTTGATGGCTCTTCCACTGCAGAATTTAATTTGAGATGTTATTTTGAAGGGGTTTCTTTGAGGCATATGTTAGGAGACTGAAGTATAGTGTATTTCTATTCTGCTATCATGATCCCATTCCCAGAAATCCAGATAAAATCTTCCTAAGGCAAATCCTGAAATGTGTAAAATATCTCTCCCTAATTAGGCATGTAGAAGTACATAGTACATGCACCCATGGCATTACTTTATGAAGACTCTTATTATGCTACAGTATATCTCTCTTTTAGGGAGTGAGATTTCAAGAATATGTTAGTCCAAGAAAATGATCTAAAAAACTCCTCGAAACAATTAACAAATTCAGCAAAGTAGCAGAATGTAAAACGAACCTGCAAAAATCATCATTTCTATATGTGAAAAACAAAGCCCAAGAGCAAGAGATGGAAAGAGATACAAAGACATAGAAAGATAAATTCCATTTAAAATAATTATAGACAGCATTAAATACTTGGGAATCTCCCTCCCAAGACAAACCCAGAAACTGTATGAACACAATTATAAAGCACATCTCACCCAAATAAAGTCAGAGTTAAATACTTGGAAAAATGTCAATTGCTCATGCTTAGCTAATATAATAGAAATGACAATTTTCACAAATTAAATTACTTGCTCAGTGCCATAACCACTTCATAAAGCTAGAAAAATAGTAACAAAATTCATCTGGAGAAACAAAAGGACAAGAATAGCAAGGGGAATGTGAAAAAATGTAAAGGCTTAGTTGTCCCAAATTTAAAACTATACTATAAAGTGGCAGTCATCAAAACTGCCTGTTTAAGAAATAGAGTAATGTATCAGTGGATTAAAATAGGTTCAAAAGAATTCCCAGTAAAGGACTACAGCAAACTACCCTTTGACAAATACAAAGACATAATCTTCCAGGATAAGAACTCAATATTTGACAAAAATTGTTTTGAAAACTGGAATATAATATGGTAAAAACCAGAAAGAGATCCACATCTCAAAATCTATACTGAAATAAGGTCAAAATTGGAAAAGGATTTAGACATAAAGAGCAACACCAGATAAATTAATTCACCAAAAATTATCAGATCTTTGGAAAGGGGGCAAACAAAAATGAGAGCACATTATAAACTGCAAAATGAATGATTTTGACTATATTAAATGAATAAGATTTTGCACAAATAAAATCAATTCTGCAAAAATCAGAAGGAGAGCAGAAAGCTGGGAAATAATCTTCACAACTAGGACTCCTAATAATGGTCTCCTTTCTAAAATACATAAAGAATTGCATCAACTTTATAAAGTCACAAGTCATACCACAATTGATAAATGGTCAAAGGATATGAACAGACAATTTTCTTTTTTTAGAAAGATTTCATTTATTTTAAGTTTTGCAACTTTTTCTCCATCCTTGATTCCCTCCCCCCACCTCCCACAGAAGACATTCTGTTAGCCTTTGCATTATTTCCATGGTATACATTGATCTCAATTGATTGTGATGAGAGAGAAATCATATCCTTAAAGAAAAAATAAAGCATGAGATAGCAAAATTACATAATAAGAAAACATGTTTTTTCCTAATTTGACAGTAATAAAGTTTGGTTTTTCTTCAAAATCCAGAATTCTTTCTCTGGATACAGATGGTATTCTCCATCGCAGATAGTCCCAACTTGTCCCTGATAGTTGCACTGATGGAATGAGCAAGTCCATCAAGGTTGATCATCACCCCCATGTTGCTGTTAGGGTGTACAATTTTTTTCTGGTTCTGCTCATCTCATTCAGCATCAGCATCAGTTCATGTAAATACTTCCAGGCATCCATAAAATCCCATCCTTCTTGGTTTCTAATAGAACAATAGTGTTCCATGACACACAAATACCACAGTTTGTTAAGCCATTCCCCAATTGAAGGACATTCACTTAATTCTAATTCTTTTCTAGTACAAACAGGACTGCTATAAATATTTTTGCACAAGTGATGGTTTTACTCTTTTTTCACCATCTCTTCAGGGTACAGATCCAGTACTGGTATTGCTGGATCAAAGGGTATTCACATTTTTCTTGCCCTTTGGTCATAATGCCAAATTGCTCTCCAAAAAGATTGGATGATTTCACAACTGCACCAACAATTAATTAGTGTCCCAGATTTGCCACATCCCTTCCAACATTTATCCTTGTCATTTCTGATCATATTGACCAGTCTGAGAGGTATGAGTTGGTATCTCAGAGATGCTTTAATTTGATATTCTCTAATAAGTTATGATTTGCAGCAAATTTTCCTATGAATATGGATTGCTTTGATTTCCTCATATGCCTTTGCATACCCTTTGAGCATTTTTGTAAATTGGGGAAATGGCTTGGTTTTTTTGAAAATTTGACTCAGTTCTCTGTATATTTAAGAAATGAGACCTTTCTCAGAAATCCTGGTTACAGTGGTTTTATGTGTGAAAAAGTTTTTTTAATTTAATATAATCAAAATTATCTAGTTTGTTTTTTGCTTTTGTTTTGGTTTTAGATTTTCTGAAGGAAATGGGGTTAAGTGGCTTGCCCAAGGCCACATGGCTAGGTAATTATTAAGTGTCTGAGGTCAGATTTGAACCCAGGTACTCCTGACTCTAAGGCTGGTGCTCTATTCACTGAGCCACGTAGCCGCCCCATCTATTTTGTTTTTAACGAGGTTCTCCATCTCTTACTTGGTCATAAACTGCTTCCATTTCCATAGATCTGGCAGGTAAACTACTCTTTGATCTTCTAGTTTGCTCATTATATTGTTTTTTATGTATAAAACCTGTATCCATTTGGATCTTATCTTGGGATATGGTGTGAAGTGTTGTTCAGTTTAAGTTTTGTTCCATACTAACTTCCAACTTTCCCAACAGTTTTTAACAAAGAGAGAGTTTTTATGCCATTAGCTGGACTCTTTGGGCTTATCAAACATCAGATTTCTATGACTCTATTTCTTAGTTAATACCCAACAGTTTTGATGACTGATGCTTTATAAAATAATTTTAGATCTTGTAAGGCTAAGCCGCCTTCTTTTGAACTTTTTTTTCATTGAATTCCTGGAAATTCTGCACTTGCTATTTCTTCGTATACATTTACTTACAACATTTTCTAACTCATTAAATTAAATTTTTGCAATTTTGATTGGTAAGGCACAAAACAAGAAGTTTAGTTTTTGGCAGAATTGTCATTTTTATTATCTTAGCTCAACCTATCCATGAAGAGTTAATGATTGCCCAGTTATTTAAATCTGATTTTATTTGTGTGAGAAGTGTTTTGTAATTGTTTTCAAAAAGTTTTTGTGTCTGCCTTGGCAGGTGGAATTCCAGGTATTTTATTTTGTCTGAGGTTACTTTGAATGAGATTTCTTATTCTAGCTCTTTCTGGTGTATCTTGCTAGTCATATATTGAAATGTTGAGGATGTATGAGGGTTTATATTATATCCTGCTACTTTGCTAAAGTTGAAAATTATTTCTAGTAATTTTTTAGATGACTTTTGGGGATTTTCTAGGTATACCATCAAGACATCTGCAAAGAATGACAGTTTTGTCTCCTCCTTCCTTATTCTAATTCCTTCAATTTCTTTTTCTTCTCTTATTGCTGAGACTAACATTTCTAATATGATATTGAATAGTATTGATGTTAATGGGCATCCTTGCTTCTCTTCTGATCTTATTGGGAATGCTTCTAGCCTATCCCCATTGCATATAATTCTTTTTGATGGTTTCAGATAGATACTGCTTATTATTCTAAGGAACAAACTACTTATTCCTATACTCTCTAGTATTTCTATTGGGAATGGGAGCTGTATTTTGTCAAAAGCTTTTTCAGCAACTATTGATATAATCATATGATTTCTGATAAGCATGTTATTGATATAATTAACTAATATTAAAAGTTTTGCTAATATTGAACCAAAACTGCATTCCTTGTATATATCCTACTTTATCATAATGTATTATCCTAGTGATAACTTGTTGTAACCATTTTGGTAAGAATTTATTTATCATTTTTGCATCTATGGGGTGGTTAGGTGGTACAGTGGATAGAGCACCAGCCCTGGCATCAGGAGTACCTGAGTTCAAATCTGGACTCAGACATCTAATAATTACCTAGTTGTGTGGCCTTGGGCAAACCACCTAACCCCATTTGCCTTGCAAAAACCTAAAAAACAAGATTTTTGCATCTATATTCATTGAGATAGGTCTATAAGTTTCTTTCTCTCTTTTAATTCTTGCTGGTTTAGGTATTAGCACTAGAGTTTATATATAATTGGAACCAATTTTTCCTTAAATATTTCATTGAATTCACTTATGAATCCATCTGGCCCAGGAAATTTTTTCATAGGGAGTTCAATAATGGTTTGTTCAATTTCTTTTTCTGAGATGGGGTTATTTAGGTTTTTAATTTCCTCTTCATTTAATCTGGGCAACTTATAGTTTTGTAAATATTCATAGATTTCACAAAGATTGTCAAATTTATTGGTATAGAGTTGGGCAAAATAATTCCCAAATTATTATTTTAATTTCCTCCTCATTAATGGTGAGTTTACTTTTTTCATTTATTTTACTAGAAATTTGGTTTTCTTCCTTCTTTTTTTAAATCAAATTGACCAGAGGTTTATGAATTTTATTGGGTTTTTTTTCATAAAACCAGCTCTTAGTTTCATTTATTAGTTCATTAGTTTTCTTGCTTTCGATGTAAATAATTTTTTCTTTAATTTTTAGAATTTATAATTTGGTATTTATGTGAGGGATTTATTTTGTATTTATTGCATATTTAGTTCACTGATTTCTTCTTTCTCTAGTTTATTCATGTAAGCATTTCAGATATATCTCTTGACAGCCTCCTTGTGTGTATCCCATAGGTTTTGGTATGTTGTATCATTAATGTCATTATCTAGGATGAAATAATTAATTCTTTCTACAATTTGTTGCTTGATCCACTCATTCTTGAAAAAGAAGTTATTTGGTTTCCAATTAGTTCTTTGTCTATATCTCCCTGGCCCAGTATTTCATATGATTTTTACTGGATTATGATCTGAGAAAGATTTATTCACAATTTATTCCTTTCTGCAAGTGATCATTAGGTTTTTATGCCATAGTACATGGTCAATTTTTGTGTAAATATCATGTACTGCAGGAAAAATAGTATATTCCTTTCTATCCCCATTCAATTTCTTCCATAGGTCTATCACATCTAGGATTTTCTAACAATCTATTTGCCTCCTTAACTCCATTCTTGTTTATTTTAAGATTTGATTGATCTAAATCTTAGAGTGGATAATTGAGGTTTCCCACTAGTAGAGTTTTGCTATCTATTTCTTTTTGTAGCTCTTTCAACTTCTCCTCAAAGAAATTGCATGCTGTCCCTTTGGGTGCATACATATTTAGTATTGAAATTACCTTATTGCCTAAGGTACCTTGTAGGATGGTATAATTTCCTTCCATATATCTTTTACCACTATCTATTTTTGCAGTTGTTTTGTCTGAGATGAGGATTGCTACCCCTGCTTTTTTTACTTCAGCTGAAGCAAAATATATTTTGCTCCAAATTATTACCTATACTCTATATGTTTCTCTCTGCTTCTAATGAGTTTCTTGTAAGCAGCATAGTGTAGGATTCTGGTTTTTAATCTACTCTGTTATCCTCTTACATTTTAAGGGAGAGTTCAACCCATTAACATTAAAAGTTATAATTACTAACTCTTTATTGCCCTCCATGCTACTTTCCTTCTATTTGTATTTTCACCCTTTTCCCCCTTTATCAATATTCCCCAGTGTTTTCTTTCTTAATACTGCCACCTTCAGTATGCTTGACCTCTTATATCAAACCCATTCCCCTTTCTTTCCCCTTTCCATTTTCTCTTTCTTCCCTTCTTTCCATTAGTTCCCCTTTTTCTCACCTCCCTGTCCCCTTCCCCTTTTCCCCTTTTAATGCTTGAAAGGTAACATAAGTTTCTTAACTTAACTATGTGTGTTTAAGTTAATTTTAAGCCAATTATGATGAGAGTAAGATTCAGTTGGTTCTCACATCCTCCCTTCTTCTTCTCAATTACAATAGTTCTTTTGTACCTCTTGATGTAATGAGATTTACACCATTAAGTCTCCCTCCATCCTCCTCCTTTCTGTACCCCATTTTAAGGAGGTATTGTTTTTAAATCATTCTCCCTGAGTCACAGAAAAGTTATGAGTGCCCATTACTTTTGGCTATGTATGTTCTCTTTAATAGAGTTACAATTCTCAAGAGTTATGTGCCTCTTTCTCCCAAGTGGGTATATAACCACTTTCATCTCATTGGATAGCAGCTTGCTTTTTTTTTTTTACTTTTCCATGTGTCTCATGAACCTCCTGTGTGATGTTCAAATTTTATATTTAGCTCTGCTTTTTTCATCATGAAATCTTGGAATTTTCCCATTTCATTAAAAGTCCATCCTTTCCCCTGGAGGAGAAGGTTTAGCTTTGCTGGTTAGTGGATTCTTGGCTGTATTCCAAGCTCCTGTGCTGTTGGGAATAATTCATTCTAGCCCCTTCAATGCCTTAATGTTCCTGTGGCCAGGTCCTGCAGAATCCTTACTGTGGCTCCTTGGTATTTAATTTTTTTTTCTCTCAGGCTGCTTGCAGCATTTTTTCTTTTATATGATAGTTCTGGAATTTAGCCACAACATTCCTTGGTGTTTTCATTTTAGGATCTCTTCCAAGAAGGGAATGATGTATTCATTCAATAACTATTTTGCCCTCTGGTTCCATGATATCAAGGCAATTTTCTACCACTAAATTCTGTAATATTCATTCCTGCTTTTTTTTTCTCTTCAGTGTTTTCAGGAAGGCCTATAATTCCAAGATTCTCCCTTCTTGATCTGTTCTTGAGGTCAATGGTTTTGCCAATGTGGTATTTTACATTTTTTTTCTATTTTTTGGATCTTTTGGTTTTGTTTAACACAATCTTGATGTCTCATGAAGTCATTAGTTTCTATTGATTCCATTCTTTTTTTAGAGAAGATTTTTCTTCATTTATCTTTTGCAACTCTTTTCCATTTGATCATTTTTATTTTTGAAGTTTTCTATTTGACCAAGTGTTGTTTTGAGAGAATTATTTTCTTTTTGTATTTGCCCAATTGCAGATCTCAGAGAGTTATTCTCATTTTGTATTTGTCCAATTGTATTTTCCAAGGATTTGTTTCCTTGATCCAAGATGTTAACTTTCTCTTGCAACATGTTAATTTTCTTTTGAGTTTCTCTTCCCAATTTTACAATTGATTTTTAAACTCCTTCCTGATTTCTTCAAGGAAGTCTTTCTGGGCTGGAGACCAATTCATATTCTCCTCAGCAGTGCTAGAGTATTTCTCCATAGGCCCCCCCTTTTATCTGATCTTTTTCATCTTTCTAGGATCTTGTGTTGGGTGGAGTGGAGCTGACTCTCAAAATTTTGGTTTTGAAGATCCTAGAGGCTTTGTTCACTTGCCTTAGTAATTCTAAGGGCCAGCTAGTAGGGGGTGCTGGTTGCTTTCTCTGGAGTGTTTGAGGTCCTCAGCAGAGGCTCTGAGTTGACCTTGAACACTGGGCTGACCCCTGGGGGAGGAAGTTAATGTCTTTCCATTGAGTGAACTCTGTGGACTGTGCCTTAGCCTTAGAGGGGTGGGGATTTGTTTGTTGTTTGTTCTGGGCAAAGGGCTTCACTGAAATTATGGAGCTCACTTCCCCAGCCCAGCTGGTTGTTCTCCAGGCTTGCTCTGCAAATCTGTGGTGGAACTCACCCTCCCATAACTCCTCTCTCACCAGACCAAAGACTCCATAGTTAACTCTGAATCTCTCAGCTGCCACTCACCAGCATCTCTACAGCTGAGGCTGGCACTCTGGCTTCTTCCAGCTTCTGTCCCCAGACTGTTCCTTTGCTCTCCTCTCCCAGTTCACCCACCATTCCCTGAGACAAACCTGCTTGGTGGATGTTATTCTTCTAGCTTCTCTTTCTGGGTTTTGTTGATCAAATTTCTGTTAAGAAGTTTCTTTCATGTTGTTTCTAAGGGGAAAGAGGAGCACTTATCACAGTGCTTGCAATCTTGGCCAGAAGCCCCCCTGAACAGACAATTTTCAAATAAAAAAAGTAAAGCTATATATAATCATATGAAAAAATGCTCCATTGATTAGAGAAATTGTTTAGAGAAATTGAATTAAAACAACAATTAGGTATCACCTCACACTTATCAGATTGGCCAAGATGAGAAAAAATGAAATGATCAATGTTTGAGAGTTGGTGGGAGGACTGATACATTGATACATTGCTGGTGGAGCTGTGAGTAGATCCAACCTTTCTACAGAGCAATATGGAACTATGCCCAAGGAATAATAAAAATGTTCATACCTGTGACCTAACAATTCCAATTCTAAGTCTATATCAAGAAGAAACTATACAAAAGGGAGAAGTCCTACGTGTTCTAAAATATTCATAGCAGTTCTTTTTGAAGTGGCAAAGAATTGGAAATTGATGGGATTTCCATCAATTGGGCAATGGTTAAACAAGTTATAGTACATGAATGTAATGGATTATTATTATTCTATAAGAGACCATAAATGGTCAGACTCTAGAGAAGCATATAATGATTTATGGGACCTGATGCTGAGTGAAGGGAGCAGAACCAAGAGAACAATGTACACATTAGCAGCAACATTGTGAGATGAACAACCTTGATGGAAGTAGCTCCTCCCATCAGTTCAGAGAGCTAGGAGCACTGTATTAGATTGGCTATGGATTGTGTTATCCATTTCCAGAGAAAGAAAAACAGAACAGAACAAAACACACACACAAATAAAATCAACCCTTCAAAATCTGATGAAACATTGTAAAAATTATGTCAGCTATCTCTTTCCCTCAAACCTAATTCTTCATACTGAAAATAACTAATCTGTAAACATGTTTGCCAAAATATGTATATAGAATGCTAACCTGATTGTTTGATGCTGAGGGGAGGGGAGTGGGAAGGGAGGATTGAAGGAAATTTTTTAACTTAGAAAATACATGTGCATATGGATAAAAATAAATAAATAAACAAATAAATGAATGAATGAATGAATGATTTCTAAAACAAAAGTGCCAGAATTTTTGGATACCATCTTTGCAACTCCAATTGCCATTTCTTCATATATTAGTTTGTCTTTACAAATCTCTTCTATCACCTTTCTATGACACAAGTACTCATTAATACAAGAATTAGCCTAGACTTATAGAGCCTTGGGAACTTCTCCAAGAAGAGAACTTTTTTTTTAAATTAAAGAATTCAAATAAATGTAACTATTTACTCCCCTTATCTTAGCCTTGTAAAGCAGACAACAACAAAACAAGCTAATTCTAGGTATTTTACCATAAGGTCATCTTTCCTTATAATCAACATATTGTGCTTGCATGGATTCTAGAAACATCAATTTCTTTACCTACTCATAGCTGAGTCTTGTTTATTTTCTGCTAACTTTATCACTGTAGAGAATAGAAGTAAAGGATCTAGCAACAGGTAGAGTTAGTGATGATTAGCAGAGGATTGGAGGATAAGGAAAAGAAGTGTCTGAGATTCAGATTATCTGTGATGGTTATAGAAATAAGTTAGTTTAGAATGATAGTTGATCTACATCTCAGCTAGAATAAGCTTCCTTTTTCTTTTGATAAGGACTTAGTTTCACGATTTTTCACTCTTCTCACCAAAAATATTGGCAACTTGACTAACTAGGTAAGTTATTAGTAGAATAGGTAATAGATCATCACTCTGTTTTGAATATCCTGTTGCAGAGAAGCAACCATTGTCTCTGACAGTGTATCCCAGTGATACCTCTTGAAAGTCTTTCTTTTCACTGTAATATCTGTGAACACTTTAGGAAAACTTTAGGAAAATAGGACTAATTTATTGTCACATGGATAACTCAAGCTCTTTAAATAGATAAATTTTCAGATTCAAAAAACAAAAAAAAAAAAACAACACAGAATCCCTACATAGAAGGATCAGTGTGTCAATGTGCTGATAAACTAATTCGTTCTTATCCAACCACAATCCTCATTAAGACTTATTCTCAATGATAGCTTATCATTCAATGTTATCCTAAGAAACTTATGTGAAATAAAAAAATTCATCTTGCACATCTAAGTACATAAATTCAACTGCAAATGTAATATATTTCACAGTAATAAAAATGTCATATTCTTTGGGGTTACTAAATATAGTGTAGTCTTCTGAAATAAAATATCCAGTAAAAGGGAATAACAAATGAATTCTTGTTTCTAAGTTCAATCAATAACCTAGTCTTAGTGTATTCCTTACATATGCATCCAACTTTACAATAACACAATCTAAGTATAGTCTGTATTTCCAAGTTTAGCCAACATCTCTTCTTACATTATGAGCATGTATGTGACAGTTAAATTATATATTTTTCATTTTCACTAGAGATATATGACATTTACAGGTTCTGGAAGAAACAAATTGGGCAATTTTATTGCCTTAAAAAAAGATAAACCTACTCAAAAACTGAATGTGTTATATTTTTGACTTGAAAGAAGGATATTTTTTATTTTAGTTGTGAGGACTATTTCTCCAGAAGTTTTAGTAAATACTGTATTTTTATAAAAGGAAACATTTACTCCAAGTTAGCAGTAATTACATGAGGAAATGAACAAATAGGCTATCAGTGATCTGATTTCCCTTTTCACTATCAGCTCCTATTTTGTATAGTTGAAGGTTAAATTGGTTACGTTAAAATTATAATGTTTAAAATGGTCTTTAAAAATAATGTGAATAAGAAAGAATTTTTGATAGATATATCAATGTGTACAAATGATGTGAAATGAAACTATGAAAAATGAGGTAAGTCATTCTAAAATGTGAGAGTTGAAAATTATGTAACCAGCATGTCATTCTTCATCCTAAATCAAATGCAAATGTATATAAGTTCATCACCTATTTAATTTGCAAAATACTTAATGGTTCCGTGGAGGAAGCCCTTCTAAATAACGAGTAATTTCTACACTTATCACATATGGCTAGCACACCAGAAGCTATTCTTCTGTTTATTTAGCCTGGTTAAGTAATAATATTTTATGCATGTCTTTTTTAAAAATACAAAATGTTGGGGCAGCTAGGTGGTGCAGGGGATAGAGAACTGGCCCCCAAGTCAGGAGTACCTGAGTTCAAATCCAGCATCAGACACTTAATAATTATCTAGCTGTGTGGCATTGGGCAAGCCACTTGACCCCACTGCCTGGCAAAAAAAAAAACAAACAAGCAAACAACTAAAAAAATAAATAAAAATACAAAATATTTTAGCCTATCTAAGAATCTATGTAGAAACAACTGAAATCATAAATAACTAGATATTGATCAGAAATTTAATTGAATAGGATTACCATTAAATTAGTCCTTAAAAAACATTTATCAGGGCAGCTAGGTAGCAAAATGAATAGAGCACTGGCCCTGGAGTCAGGAGTACCTGAGTTCAAATCCAGACTCAGATACTTAATAATTACTGTGTGGCCTGGGACAAGCCACTAAACCCCATTTGCCTTGCAAAAAAACTAAACAAAACAACAAACAAAAACAAAAAAAATAACATTTATCTACTTTTGATGTACTTTAAGTTGGGTATAGAGCTAAAGAGGAGAAACACTTGGATGGATTCTATTAGACAACTTTTGCATTGTGTTTAATGATCCCAAGGCACTTTGTGAGAAATAAAACTCTCATCTTGGAAAAAAAAAAAAAGCTTATTGTCTCTAGAGATTCTATTTGATAAAAGTCGTGAAATGTGACATGCTCTCAAAAATGAAAATTAAAATGGATACAAAATATAATAAAGAATTACAACTTAGATAAATAATGCAAGTAGACTATGTATAAGGAAAAAAATGCCAGTAAAGCTGAATAGTCATGTAGTTTGATTGCAAGATAATAATTGGACAGTATAGTGCAAAATTTGTACTCAAAAATACACACAGCCTGAAATTAAGATTGTACTGCACTGTGGACCATTTATAGAAAAGACTACATAAAAAAATTTGTATAGAATATCAAAATGTAGCTAGGCTGCGATTTGAACTATTTCAAAGAAAAAAACAAATGAGATCATGGAGTCATTGGAAAACTGAAAAATTGACTTGGAACTTTGAAATCTCCACTTGGTTCCAGTTTTGTGATGGTAAATAAGTGAGAAATAATTTTACAGTTTTTCATTCATATACAAGAAACCATTTTATTTTTAGTACTACCAAAATAAGCTTCCTGTTAAGTGACCAATGAGTTAATACCCCACTAGAGTTGTCTGAAACCAAAAAAACTGAAAATTTTTTTCAGGTAATAATGGTTTATTTTTCCAATTGCATGTAATCATAGTCTAAAATTCTCATTTTGGAAAATTTTTGAGTTTTAATTTTTCTCTCTCCATCCTTCTCTCACTTCCCAAAGAGAGCAAATAATTTGACACATTTTGTACATATTCAATCATGTTAAACATAGTTCTATAATAATCATGTTGTGAAAGAAGAATCAGAGCAAAAGGGAAAAATAAGAGAAAAAAAAGAAAATACTTAAAATTGAAAATAGTATGCTTTCATCTGCATTCAGACTTCATAGTATATTCCTCTGGATGTGGATGGAATTTTCCATCACAAGTCTTTTGGAATTGTCCTTGAACACTATATTGCTGATAAAAGCCACAGCTATCAATTGATCATCATACAATGTTGCTGATAATATATAAAATGTTCTTCTGTTTCAGGTGACTTCACTCAGCATCAGTTAATGTAAATCTTTCCAACTTTTCCTGAAATTTGACAGTTCATCTTTTCTTAAAGAACATTAGTACTTCATTACATTTATATAGCACAATTTGTTAAGACATTCTGCAATTCTTTTGTATCACCTGAATTTCAGATTTTTTGACACCACAAAAAAGGGCTGCTATAAATATTTTATACATATGGAGCTTTTTTTCCCCACTTTTAATTATCTCTTTGAGATATAGACCTAGTAGTAGCATAGCTAGATGAAAAATGAAAAGCATTGTTTTCTAGCCCTTTTAGTATAGTTACTCTCCAGAAGGGCTAGATCAGTTCACAAGACTATCATCAGTAGTGCATTAGTACCCCAGTACCTCAGTTTTCTCATATCCCTTCTTTTTCTGTCATTTTAATTAGTTTGTTAGATGTTAGCTTGTACTCCTGAGTAGTTTTAAATTGCATTGTCTCTAATCAATAATGGTTTAGAGAATTTTTTCACATGATTATACATTTTTTCACATGATTATATGTTATTTTCTTCCTCTGAAAACTACCTGTTCATAGTCTTTTACTACAAATCAATAAGGAGTTGACTTGTATTTTTATATATTTGACACAGATCTCTATATATTTTAGAAATAATGTCCTTATCAGAAATATTGGTCAAAAAATTATTTCGCATGTTTCCTGCATTGATTCAAATCTTTGTTGCATTGGTTTTATTTGTGAACAAATAAAATTTAATGTAACAAAAATTATTAATTTTGCATTTTATAATTTTCTCTTTCTCTTGTTTAGTCATTAAACTCCTCCCCCCTCCTTAGATCTACAGGTAAACTATTTCTTGGTCTCCTAATTGTCTTATGGTATACCCTTTCATGTCTAAATCCAAATGTATCAATTTCATCTTATCTTGGCATAGGGAACAAGATGATTGCCTATATCTAGCTTCTATCATACTATTTTCTAATTTTCCCAGCAGTTTTTCTCAAATAGCATGAGTTCTTGATACAGAAACTGGAATCTTTGGTTATAGCCTACAGTTGATTACAATAGCCATTTACTACTGTTTTTGTGCCTAATCTAGTCCACCGATACACCCTCCTATTTCTTAACCAGTACAAAATAGTTTTGATGACTGTTGCCTTATAAAATAGTTTTAGATATGTCAAGACTAAAACATTTTCCTTTGCATTTTTATTAATTCCCTTGTTATTCTTTTTAATTAATTTTTCCAATTATATGTCAAAAGAAATTTCAACATTATTTTTTGTAAAATTTTCTCCTTCCAACCTTTACCACCCCCAACCCAAGGATAACAAGAATCTGATATAGGTTATACATGTATATTTGTGTTACATTTATTGACCACACTGTCAAAAATAATCAGAACCAAAAGGGAGAAACCACAAGAAATGAAAAGCAAAAAAAAATGTTTAAGGAAGAATGCTTTGATTTGCATTTGGATTACATTGTTTTTTTCTGGAAATCATTTTCCATTGAAGGTCTTTTAGAACTGTCTTTAATCACTTTATTGATGAGAAAAGCTATCTCCATCATAGAAGATCATCGCAAAAAATATTACTATTAGGGTATACAATGATCTCCTGGTTCTATTCCCTTCACTCAGTATCAGCTCATGTATGTCTTTTCATATTTTTCCAAAAATTGCCTGTTCATTGCTTCTTACAGAACAATAATATTCCATCACATCCCTCTCATTTGGTCAGCCATTCCAGAATTATAAAGCCATTTCCCCATTTCCAATTCCTTGTCACCACGAAAAGTACTGCTATGATATTCTTACACGTGGGACTTTACCCCTTAGGATCTTTTTAGAATGCCCTTTGAGAATATTTCCAAATTGTTCTCCATTGTTTGGATGAGTGTACAATCCCATCAACAAAGCACTAGTAGGGGACAGTTAGGAGGCGCAGTGGATAGAGCACTGACACTGAAGTCAGGATTACCTGCATTCAAATGCGGCCTCAGAGACTTAATAATTACCTGTGTAGCCTTGGGCAAGCCACTTAACCCCATAGCCTTGCAAAAACTGAAAAAAAAAAAATCACTAGTGTTGGGGCAGCTAGGTGCTACAGTGGATAGAGCACTGGTCCTGAAGTCAGGATGATCTGAGTTCAGATTCAGCCTCAAACATGTAATAATTGCCTAGCTATGTGACTTTGGACAAGTCACTTAACCCCATTGCCTTAAATAATTTAAATTAAAAAAACCAAGGCACTAGTGTCTCGGTTTACCTGCATCCCGTCCAATATTGATCATTTCCCTTTTCTATAATATTAATTAATCTGATAGGTATGAGGTGATACTTTAGAGCTGATTTAATTTGTATTCTCTAATTAACAGAGACAAGAATTTTTTAATATGATTATAGAGAGATTTAATTTCTTTATTTGAAAACTGTTCATATCCTTTGACTATGTATCAGTTGATAAGCAACCTATATTCTTATAAATTTGACTCAGTTCTAAATATATTTTAGAAATGAGATCTTTATCAGAACTACTTTATGTAAAAATTCATTTCCCAGTTTTTTGTATTGACTTTATTTGTACAAAATCATTTTTAATTTACTATAGTCAAAATCATCCATTTGGCAATTTATAATGTTCTCTATTTCTTGTTTGAGCGGAAATGTCTCCCTTCTCCATGGAGAGGGTATATGGTGTCAACCATTTTTTCTAAATCCTATACCCATTTTGACCCCATTTTGGTACAGAGTGTGAGATATAGATCTATGCCTAGTTTTTTCAATTTAATTTTCTAGTTTTCCCAGAAGTTTTTTCAAATAGTGAGTTCTTATCCCAGAAGTTATGTCTTTATGTTTATCAAACAGTAAATTAGTATAATTATTTACTGTTCTGTCTTGTGAACCTAAAACTATTCCAGCAATCCATCACTCTATTTCTTAGCCAATATCAGTTTTGATAAATGTTGTTATATAATATAATGTTCTATCTGCTAAGACTAGATCACCTTAATTTGCAGCCTTGCCCCCATAATTCCCTCAGTATTCTTGATCTTTTGTTCTTCCATTTAAATTTTGGTATTATTTCCTAGCACTATTGAATCATTTTGGGGCAGTTTGGTGTGGCACTAGAAATTAATTTATGTAATATTATCGTTTTTATTAAATTAACTTGGCTTATCCACGAGTAATTGATATTTTTCCAGTTGTTTACATCTGACCTTGTGTGAAAAGTGTTTTGTAATTTTATTAATATAGTACCTGGCTTTGTTTTGGGAGATAAACTCCCAAATATTTTATGCTATCTCTACTTGTTTTGAATGGAATTTCTTCTTGTTTCTGGGCTTTATTGCCAATGTATATTAATGCTGTTGATTTATCTGAGTATATCTCATATGTGGCAACTTTGAGTTTTCAATTTGTTTCAAGTAGATTTTAGTGGATTCTCTAGAATTCTCTAAATTTAGCATCATATCATCTTGTAAATCCACATTGATAATTCTAATTGTTTTAATTTCTTCTTTTCTTTTTCATAAACCTAACATTTCTGGTATAGTTTTAAAGAATAGTGATGATAATGACTTTTCTTGCTTCAGACCCTGATACTATCAGAAGTATTCTAGTTTATCTCCATGCATATAATGCTTACTAATGGTTTTTAGATCAGTACCACATAGCATTTTAAGGAGAAAATTCATTTATTCCTCTGCTCTCTAATGTTTTTAATTGGAATTGATGCTGTATTTTGTCAAAATATGTTATAGTATCTATCGAGATTTCTGATAGTTTTTATTACTAACATGGTTAATTATCCTAACTGTCTCCTTAATATTGAGCCAGAATTGCATTCCTGGTACAAATTCCACAATATTATAATTAATTATCCATATGATAACTTGCTGTAATCCCTTTGTTAAAATTTTATTTAACATTTTTGCACCAATTTTCAATAGGGAAATAATTTTCTTTCTCAGTTTTGTTTCTTCCTAATTTAATATCAGAACCATATTGTTTTCACAGAAAAAAGGATTCCTTTTTCACTTATGTTTCCAAATAGATTTTATAGTATTGGCATTACTTGTTCCACAGTATTAGTTGTTGCAAAGCACATAGGTTATTCAGACAGTTAAAAAAATGCGTGATTCCTTTTACCTGATTTTTGGTGTTTGACTTTTTGTTTCCTTTAAAAAAAAACTACACACACAACTCAGCTACTTCTACACTCAAGTGACCTGTATATTTTTTATTTCCTCTTCTGCTAATCTGGGCAATTTACATTTGTGCAAATATTCACTCATTTCACAAAGTTTTATTGGCAAATAGCTATTGGAAAAATAGCTCTGCATTATTGCTTTAATTGCTTCATTGGTCAATAGTTCACCCATTTCATTTTTAATACTGGTAATTTGGTTTCCTTTTTCCTTTTTTATCAAACTGGTAAAAGATTTATCTATTTTATTGCTTCTTCACAAATTCCACTCAGTTTTATTTAATAATTCAGTAGTTTTCCTACTGTTTATTTTATTAAACTCTCCTTTAATTTCAGGATTTTTTATTTGATATTTTTTAATTTTTAATTTTTTAATTTTTTAATTTCTCCTTCTCAAATTTTCTTATTTGCATGTCCAATTCATTGATCGTCTCTTTCTCTAATTCATTTATAGATGAAATTAGAGATATAAAATTTCTCCATTGGACTTCTTTGATTGCATTCCATAAGCTTTAATATGTTGTCTCATTACTGTCATTTGCTTAGATGAAATAATTGTTTATATGATTTATTTGACCCTATCTTTCTTAGGATTAAGTTATTTAGTTTTCATTTAATTTTTACTCTATCTTTCCATGGTCTTTTATTACATGTATTTTTCAATGCATCATAAGTTTGACACAGATGCATTGAATACTCCTGCTTTTCTGTATTTAACTCTAAAGGTTATTTGCCCTAATACATGGTCAAACTTTGAATAGGTGCAATGTATCTCAGGGGAGAAGGTATATTCTGTTCTGTATCTATTCAATTTTCTCAAGAGAGCTATCATATCTACCCTTTTTAAGACTATTCACCCTTTTAACTTCTTTATTTTGTTGTTAGAATTATTTAATTCTGAGAGAAGAAAGTTGAAATCCTTTGCTAGTATAGTTTTACTGTGTAATTCTTATTGTAGCCTCACAACTTTTCTATGCATTAGGATGTTTTACAATTTGATGTATAAATATTTAATATTTATATTAATTCATTGTCTGTAGTGTTTTTAAGAAAGATGTATTTTCCTTCTTTATAACTTTCAATTAGGTCTCTATTTGCTTTTCCTTTGCCTGATTTCTGGATTGCTACCCATGATTTTTTTTAAGTTCAGCTAAAGTATAATGCATTCTTCTTCAGCCTTTTACATTAACTCTGTTTGTAACTCACTTTTTAAAAATGAACTTCTGTGGTATATTGTGAAATTCTGGTTTTTAAATCCACTTTTGTTTTATAGGAGAGTTGATCCTCTTCACATTCACCATTTTGATTACAGTGTCTGTACTACCCTCTTATATTTTCCCCAATTATACTTTTTTCTCTCCTTTCAT
Source organism: Macrotis lagotis (assembly GCF_037893015.1). Taxonomy (NCBI): domain Eukaryota; kingdom Metazoa; phylum Chordata; class Mammalia; order Peramelemorphia; family Peramelidae; genus Macrotis; species Macrotis lagotis. Next base: position 149,213,026 of record NC_133664.1, read on the forward strand.
CCCATTCCTCCTTACTAATATTGTACTTTGGTAATCTGATGTAGGTTATATATATGTATAATAGTGCTTAGCATATCGCCTTATTAGTCATGATGTGAAAGAGTGAAATAGAAATGAAAACATCATGGCAAAGAAAGAAAAAATGTAAGTTTTAAAAAATAATATAGTATGCTTTACTTTGAAATCTGAATTCATAGATTTGTCTCTGGATGTGGATGGCATTTTTGCATAACAGGTCTCTCAGGGTTGTTCTTGATCAATGAATTGTTGCAAAGAACAAATCTGGGTCCAGGACAAACCACTGTCCATCATAGGTCATCATCTCACAATATTGCTATTAATGTCTACAAGGTTCTCCTTATTTTGCTCACTTCATTCAGCATCAATTCATGTATGTCTTTCCAGGCATTACTGATTTCTGACTGCTCATAATTTCTTATAGAAATTATATTATAGAATTATAGATATCATAAAAATTATAGGAATCGATTAGTGTATAATATGGAAACAATAAAAAGATTACCAGATTGCCTTCTGTGGGAGGAAGAGGGAGAGAAGGGTGGGTGGAGGAAAGATTGTGAAATTCAAAACCTTACAGAAAATGATGGGTAGAAAATATTATTTTATATAATTCAAAAACAAAAAAATTAATTTAAAAAATAAGTCCACCAGAGAAATTGTGTCAATATTTTTCCCACAGTTGTTATTACTAGCTGTATTTCCCTCCACTGTTCCTCCCCACTCTCATTGATTCTATTTTCTCTCTCTCTCATTTCATCCTGTCCCTAGTTAGAAGTATGTTGTATCAGACTACCTACTCCCACAATCTTCCCTCTCTTCTATTACCTACTTCCCCTTCCCTCCTCCCATTCCCCTGATCCCATCCTTTTCCTCTCATTTTTCTCTAGGTTAAGATAGATTTGTATACCCTATTAAGAGTGTATGTTGGGGTGGCTAGGTGGCACAGTGGATAGAGCACCGGTCCTGGAATCAGGAGACCTGAATTCAAATCCGACCTCAGACACTTAATAATCACCTAGCTGTGTGGCCTTGAGCAAGCCACTTAACCCCACTGCCTTGCAAAAAAACCTAAAAAAAAGAGTGTATGTTATTTCCTCTATGAGCCATTTCTCATGAGAATGAAGGCTCACTCATTCCTCCTCACCTTCCTCCCATCCCATTCCATTGCAAAAGCTTTTTCTTGACTCTTATGTGAAATATCTTAGCCCCTTCTTCCTCTCCTCTCCCTTCCTCTCATTACTTTGCTTTATCACCCATTGAATCCCTCTTATTACTATATTATACCATTTTATTCAGCATCATCCTGTGCCTTGTCTTTAAATGCTCCTTCTAACTGCTTTTCTAAATAAGAAAGTTCATATGAGTTATCAATATCTTCTTCCCTTGCAGGAATACAAACAGTTTAACATCATTAAGTTCCTCATAATTAGTACTTGTTCACCCCCCTCTATGGTATACCTGAGTCCTGTACATGGAGATTAAACTTTCTGTTCAGCTCTGGTTGTTTCAATAGGAAAGTTTGAAAGTCACCTGTTTCATAGAAAATCTATCTTTTGCCCTGGAAGAAGATGTTCAGTTTTGTTGGGTAATTGATTCTCAGTTGTAGAACAAGATATTTTGCCTTCCAGAATATCACATTTCAAGCCCTACAAGCCCTTAATGTAGATTCTGCCAGATCATGTGTAATCCTGACTATACAGCCAATGTAGTTGAATGATTTGTTTCTGGTAACTTCTAGTACTTTCTCTTTGACTTGGGAATTCTGGAGTTTTGCTATAATATTCCTGGATGTTTTTCTTTTGAGATCTCTTTAAGGAGGGGGACCAGTGAATTCACTCAATTTCTATTTTATCCTCTGCTTCTAGGATCTCAAGGCAATTTTACTGTATTATTTCTTGAAAATGAAGTCTAGGTTCTTTTCCTGGTTGTGACTTTCAGGTATCCCAATAATTTTTAAATTATATCTTCTGGATCTATTTTCCAGGTCTAGTATTTTTCCAAGGAGATATTTCACATTTTCTTCTAATTTTTGTGTTTTTTGGTATAATTTTGTTTTTTTCCTGATTTCTCACTGAGTCGACAGATTCCTTTAGTTCCATTCTTCATTTGAAGGAGGTTTTTTTTCTTTAGAGAGCTTTTTTATCTCTTTTTTTCCAGGTGGTGAATTCAGGTCTTTTACTGTATTTTTTTCTTTTTGTGAGGCAATGGGGTCAAGTGACTTTCCCTATATCACACAGCTAGGTAATTGGTAAGTGTCTAGCTCACATATGAACTCAGGTCCTCCTCACTCCAGGTTTGGTGCCCTATCGACCATGCCACTTAGCTGTCCCATCAATTATGCTTTTTAAGGCATTCTTCCCCTCATCTGCCTTCTGTGTTGTTTTATTCCATTTGGCCTAAACTGGCTTTTAACACATTATTTTCTTCAGTACTTTTTTGTATTTCTTTCACCAAGCTGTTGACTTGGTTTTCATGATTTATCTGCATAGCTCTCATTTCTCCTCCCAATTTTCCTCTACTTCCTTTAATTGCTTTTCAAAGTCTTTTTCTTGAACTCATTCATTGCCTAAGTCCATTTTCTATTTCTTTTGAAGGTTTTGGATACAGAAGCTTCAACTTTGCAATCTTCTGAATATGTATTTTGATCCTCCATGGGAACAAAATAGTTTTCTATGGTCAGATTTTTCTTTTTCTGTTGTTTGCTCATGTCCTCAGCCTATGATTGATTTACTGCATTTCCAAGACTTTGGAGGGTGTTGGGGAACAATCCACATGGACCTTAATTCCTCCAAGGTCTTATGAGAGGCTGTGACTGCCCTCTTGCCTGTGCTCTGGGATGTGGATGACCACAGCACTCCCCTCTTCCCTGGAGCTGTGGGAAGAGTCCTTGCTTGATTCCCTTGCAGCAACACACACAGTTTAACATCATTAAGTTTCTCATAATTAATCCTCCTCATCCACCCCTTCTATGGTATACCTGAGTCCTGTACTTATAGATCAAACTTTCTGTTCATCTCTGGTTGTATCAACAGGAAAATTTGAAAGTCCCCTGCTTCTCACTAAGCCATCAGTTTCCTTTGATTCCATTCTTCATTTGAAGGAGTTATTTTCTTTAAAGAGCTTTTTTATCTCTTTTTCCAGCTGGCCAATTCAGGTGGGGTTTTTTTTGTATTTTTTTTCTTTTGTGAGGCGATGGGGTTAAGTGATGTGTGGGCAAATAGCAGTGTCCTGATCTAGGGAGAGAAGAGAGATCTCTAAAGTCTCCCCTAACCCCCTCATCATCTGTGGACTGAGAGCTCTAAAAGTTTTGTGTGGCTCCACTGATTCCTGCTATAGGTTCTCAGTGAAGGGCTTTCTGAGACTTTTGCTCCACTCTGGTGAGGCAGGTTTCTCTCTCCACCCCTTCCAGCTATCCCTTGTGATACCTGGGTCAAGAGGTATTTAACCTGACCCCTCTGCCACAGACCCAGGCACCCAGTGTTACTGTGTTGCACTGCTGCTGTGGCAATTCTAACCTCTGGTCCTGGTGAAACAGACCTTTCCTGTAGAATTTCTAAGTTGCTGGGAAATTGTATCACTCAGTCTTTCTGTGGGGTTCTGCCACTCTAAATTTTGGATACAATCATAAGTTGACAGTTTTTGGAGTTTTGGGGGGGACCAGTTTCTGGGAATTCCTGACTTCACAATGCCATCTTGGCTCCACTCCCCTCCCCCCTTTTTAATTTGGTTTATTTATTTTCATATTATTATAATTATATTATTGTGAAAGTAAAGATAACCCTACCTCCAATAAAAGAAGAGAAACCTCAAGAGAAATGAAGTGAGAGGAAAAAGTAGACTTCAGTCTATGTTCAGATTCCATCAGCTCTGTTTCTGGGATGAATTGCCTTCTTTATCAGAGAAGTTGCTTCAATACCTTTTCCCACAGTTGCTATTAATAGCTTTATTTCCCTCCATTCTATTCCTCACCACTTCCATTTATTCTGCTCTCTCTCTACTTTCACAATATCCCTCCTCAGAAGTTTGTTGTACCTGACTACCCTCTCCTGGAATCTTCCCTCTCTTCAATCACCTACTCCCCACCTCCCCTCCCCCACCCTCCTTATCACATCTCTTTCCTCTCATTTTTCTCTAGGCAAGATAGATTTCTATATCCAATTGAATGTTTATGTTATTTTTTCACTGAGTCATTTTTGATGAAAATGTACACTCATTCCCCTTTTCCTTCCCACGTTCCACTCCAGTGCAAAAACTTTTTCTTGAGACTTTTATGTGGAATACATTAACTCATTCGATCTCTCCTTTCCTCTTTCCCAGTATGTTACTGTACCACCCATTACTCCACCTTTATACTATATTATACCCATTATATTCAACTCCCTCCTGTGCCTTATCTATATATGCTCCTTCTAACTGCTCTTATAAATGAGAAGATTCAAATGAAATATCAGTAACATTTTCCCATGCAGGGATACACATATTCAACATCATTAAACTATTCATAATTAGTCCTTCCCCTCCACCTCTCCAAACTTTATCTGAGTCCTGTACTTGGAGATCATACTTTCTGTTCAGCTCTAGTAGTTTCAACAGGAAAATCTGAAAGTCCCTTGTTTCACTGAAAAATCCATCTTTTCCCCTGAAAATGATTGTTCAATTTTCTGCATAGTTGATTTTTGATTGTAAATCAACCTCTTTTGTCTTCAATACTATATATGAAGTCCTACAAAACTTTAATGTAGACATTGCCAAATCCTTTGTAATTCTGACTGTTGCACCATGGTAGTTGAATTGTTTCTTTCTGGCAGTTTGTAGTATTTTCTCTTTAACTAGGGAGTTTAGGAATTTGGTTATAGTAATACAGAAAGTTTATGGGGGGGGGAATCTCTTCCAAGAGGTGATCGGTGAGTTACCTCAATTTCTATTTTACCCTTCTAGGATCTCAGGGCATTTTGCTGGATTTTTTCATTTTTTTTGTTTTAAGAAAGATTATATTTGTTTTGAGTTTTACAATTTTTGCCCCATTCTTGATTCCCTCCCCCCACCCCTCACCAAAGGCATTCTGTTAATCTTTACATTGGTTCCATGATATACATTGATGTCAATTGAATGTGATGACAGAGAAATCTTATTCTTAAGTAAGAAAAATGAAGGATGAGATAGAAAAATTACATAATAATATAATGTTTTATTTTCTAATTTGACAGTAATAGTTGTTGGTCTTTCTTCAAAATCCAGAATTATTTCTCTGGATACAGATGATAATCTCCATTTCAGATACCCCAAAATTGTCCCTGATTGTTGCAATAAAGGAGTGAGCAAGTCCAACAAGGTGGATCATCACCCTCATGTTGCAGTTAGACTGTACCATGTTTTTCTGGATCTGCTCATCTCATTCAGCATCAATTCATGCAAATCTTTCCAGGCTTCCCTAAATTCCCATCCCTCCTGGTTTCTAATAGAACAATAGTGTTCCAGGGCATATAAATACCATAGTTTGTTAAACCATTACGCGATTGATGGACATTCACTTAATTTTCAATTTTTTTGCCACCACAAACAGGGCTGCCATAAATATTTTGTACAAGTGATGTTTTTTGCCCTTTTTCATAATCTATTCAGGGTATAGACCAAATAGTGGTATTGATGAGTTAAAGGGTATGCACATTTTTGTAGCCCTTTGGGCATAATTCCAAATTGTTCTCCAGAAAGGTTGGATGGATTCACAGTTCCACCAACAATATATTAGTGTCCCAGATTTCCCACACCCCTTCCAACATTGAGCATTATCCTTTCTGTTCATATTGGCCTGTTGGAGAGGTGTGAGGTGTTACCTCAAAGATGCTTTAATTTGAATTTCTTTAATAAGTAATTATTTGGAGCAATTTTTCATATGACTGTGGATTGATTTGATTTCATCAACTGTAAATTGCCTTTGCATAACCTGTGATCATTTGTCCGTTGGGGAATGGCTTATTTTTTTGAAAATTTGACTCAGTTCTCTGTACATTTTAGAAACGAATCCTTTGTCAGAAGTACTAGTTGCAAAAATTGTTTCCCAACTTACTACATTTCCTTTGATCTTGGTTGCAGTGAGTTTGTCTGTGCAAAGGCCTTTTAATTTAACGTAGTCAAAATTATCTAGTTTGTTTTGAATGACATTCTCTATCTCTTCCTTGGTCATAAACTGCTTCCCTTTCCATAGATCTGACAAGTAAACTATTCCTTGCTCTTCCAGTTTAGATATAATATTGTTTTTTATCTCTAAATCCTGTATCCATTTGTATCTTAGCTTGGTATAGGCTGTGAGGTGTTGGTCTAATCTAAGTTTCTTCCCTACTAACTTCCAATTTTCCCAACAGTTTTTATCAAAGAGAGAGTTTTTATCCCAATAGCTGGACTCTTTGAGTTTATCAAACAACAGATTGCTATAATCATTTCCAGCTATTACACCTAGTCTGTTTCATTGACCCAGCAATCTAATTCTTACCAATACCAGACAGTTTTGATTACTGATGCTTTATAATATCACTTTAGATCTGGAAAGGCTACGACACCTTCTTTTGAACTTATTTTCATTGAATACCTGGAAATTCATGAATTATTTTCTCCATATAAATTTACTTACAACTTTTTCTAACTCATTAATGGTATTTTGGGCATTTTGATTGGTAGGGCTCTAAATAAGTAAGTAGTTTAGTTTTGACAGAATAGCCATTTTATTATATCAACTCAACCTATCCATGAGCAGTTGATGTTTGCCCACGTATTTAAATCTGATTTTATTTGTGTGAGAAGAGTTTTGTATTTGTTTTCAAAATTTTTTGAGTCTGCCTCGGCAGGTAGACTCCCAAGTATTTTATTTTGTCTGAGGTAACTTTGAAAGGGATTTCTCTTTCTAGCTCTTTCTGCTGTATCTTGCTAGTCATATATAGAAAGGTTGAGGATTTATGAGCATTTATTTTATATCCTGCTACTTTGCTAAAGTTTCAAATTATTTCCAGTAGTTTATTGTTTTTTCATAAAACCAGCTCTTGGTTTCATTTATTAGTTCAATAGTTTTCTTGCTTTTGATTTTATTGAATTCTCCTTTAGTTTTAGAATTTCTAGCTTGGTATTTAATTGGCAGCTTTTAATTTTCCTTTCTCTAATTTTCTAGTTGAACATAGAGTTCATTGATTTATTCTTTCTCTAATTTATTCATGTAAGTATCTAAAGATATAATATATCCCCTGACAGCCACATTGAGTGTATCCCATAAGTTTTGGTATGTTGTATCATTATTGTCATTATCTAGGATGAAGTAATCAATTCTTTCTACGTTTGTTGCATGATCTATTCATTCTTTAAAATAAAGTTATTTAGTTTCCAATTAGTTCTTTGTCTATATCTCCCTGGCCCAGTATTGCAATTAATTTTTATTGCATTATAATCTGAAAAAGATATACCCAGAATTTCTGCATTTCTTCAATTAAGCACTAGATTTTTATGTCCTAGTATATGGGCAATTTTTCTGTAAATGCCATGTACTGCAGGAAAAAAGTATATTCCTTTCTATCCCCATTCAATTTCCTCCATAGGTCTATCATATTTAGTTTTTCTAACAATCTATTTACCTCCTTAACTTTGTTCTTGTTTATTTTATGATTCGATTGATCTAAATCTAGAGTGGGAAGCTGAGGTCTCCCACTAGTAGAGTTTTTCTGTCTATGTCTTTCTGTAGATCTTTCAATGTTTCCATTAAGTATTTGGATGCTGTACAATTGGGCGCATACATATTTATTTTTGAAATTACTTTTTTGTCTATGGTACCTTTTAGGATGGTACAGTTTCCTTCCTTATCTGTTTTAATGATATCTACTTTTGCAGCTGCTTTATCTGAGGTAAGCATTGCTACCCCTACTTTTTTCACTTCAGCTGAAGCAAAATATATTTTGCTCCAAATCATTAACTTTACTCTATATATATCTCTCTGCTTCAAATGATTTTCTTGTCAGCAGCATATTGTAGGATTCTGATTTTTAATCCACTCTAATATTTGCTTACATTTTAAGGGCACGTTCATCCCTTTCACATTCAAAGTTATACTTATGAACTCTTTATTGCCCTCCATGCTATCTTCCTTCTGTTTCTATTTTCCCCCCTTTTCCCATTTATCCATATTCCCAAGTGCTTTGTTTCTGAATTCCACCACATTCAGTGTATTTGCCCTCTTATACCAACCCCCCTTTTCCCCCTTTCTCTTTCACCTTTTTCCCTTCCTTCTGCTAGTTTCCCTTTTTCTGCACCTCCCTATCCCCCTACCATTCCCCCTTTTATTGCTTGAAAGTTAAGATAAATTTCTTAACTTGATTAAATGTGTGTGTAAGTTAACTTCAATCCAGGTCTGATGAGATGAAGATTCTCACCTCCTCCCTTCTTCCCCTCAATTACAAAAGGTCTTTTCTAACACTTGATGAAATAAGAGTTACCACATTCAGTCTCCCTCCAACCTCCCTTCTCCTTACTGCCCCTTTTTTTAAAGAGCTATTGTTTTGAAATCATTCTGAGTCACAGAAAAGTTAAGAGTGTCCATCACTTCTGGCTATGTATATTCTTTCTAATAGAGTTACAACACTCAAGACTTATGAGACTCTTTCTGCCAATTGGATATATAGCCAGTTTCATTTTATTGTATAGTAGTTTGTATTTTTTCTTAATTTTTCATGTGACTTTTGAGCCTCATATATGATTTCCAAATTTCTATTTAACTCTGTTCTTTTCATCATGAAATCTTGGAAGTCTCCCATTTCACTAAATGTCCATCTCTTTCCTTGGAAGGGAAGGCTCAGTTTTACTGGCTAGTGGATTCTTGGCTGCATTCCAAGGTCCTTTGCTCCTTGGGAACATCTCATTCCAGTCCCTTTGATCCCTTAACATTATTGTGGCCATGTCCTGTATAATCCTTTCAGTGCCTACTTGGTATTTAAAATTTTTCTTTCTGAATGCTTGTAGTATTTTTTCTTTTATCTGATAGTTCTGAAATTTGGCCACAACATTGCTTGCTGTTTTCATTTTAGGACTTCTTTCCTGAGGGGATTGATGTATTCGTTCAGTAACTATTTTGCCCTCTGGTTCCATGATATCAGGGCCATTTTCCATCACTAAATCTTGTAATATTAAGTCCAAACTTTTTTCCTCTTCAATGTTGTCAGGAAGGCCAATAATTCTCAGATTCTCCCTTCTCAGTTGGTTCTCAAGGTGAGTGGCTTTGCTGATGAGATATTTTACATTTTTTTCCTATTTTTTTGATATTTTGGTTTTGGTTAATACAATATTGTTGTCTCCTGAAATCATTAGTTTCCATCGATTCTATTCTTTAAGAGAAGATTTTTCTTCATTTATCTTTTGCAACTCCTTTTCCAGTTTGCCCACTCTATTTTTGAAGGACTTTTCTATTTGGCCAAATGTAGTTTTGAGAGAATCATTTCCTTTTTGAATTTGCCCAATTAAGGAATTGAGAGAATCATTTTCTTTTTGCATTTGCTCAAATGAAGATCTGAGAGTTATCCTCGTTTTTTATTTGTCCAATTGTATTTTCCAAGGATTTGTTTTATTGTTGCATGATGCTACTTTTACCTTGCAATGTTTTTATTTTCTCTTGAGTTTCTTTCCCCAATATTTCAAATTGATTTTTCAACGCCTTCTTGATTTCTTCAAGGATGTCTGTCTATGCTGGAAGCCAGTTCATATTCTCCTCAGCTGTGCTAGATCTCACTGGGTTAGAATCTGTCCCTCCATAACCCCCCCCCCCTTTTCTCTGGCCTTTTGTCATCTTGTTTTTGTGGAGGTGGAACTGTCTCTCAGAGGTTTGGTTTTGAAGATTCTAGAGGCTTTGATCACTTGTTTTAGAAATTACAAGGGCTAGGCAGTATGGGGTGCTGGTTGCTTTCTCTGGAAAGACCTTCAGGAGAAGGGTCTGAGTAGACCTTGAAAAATGGGCTGAGACCTGAGAGAGAGAGAGAGTTAATCTCCCTTTCAGGAGAGTGGACTCTGTTGCCCAGACCTCTGCCTGAAAAGGTGGGAATGGTTTACCATTTTTTCTGGGTAGAGGCCTCAGTTGAAAGTATGGTCCTTAGGTCCCAGTCCAGCTGGTCCTTTTCTAGGCATGCTCTGAAATTCTCTGTACTGGAACTCACCTTCTTGTAACTTCTCTCCCCCAGGTCAAAGACTCAGCAGCTAAAGATGGATCTCACCCAGCACTCATTGAAGTCTCTGTGACTGAGGCTGACCCTCTGGCTTCCCCCAGCTACTGTCCCTGCACTGTTCCTCTCCTCTTGTCTCCCAGTTCACCCACAGTCCCCTGAGACAGACCTTCTAGGTAGGTGTTCTCCTAATTTCTCTTTCTGGGTTTTGTTGATCAAATTTCTGTTAAGAGGTTTCTCTCATATTAATTCTGAGGGGAAAGAGAGAATACCTATCACAGTGCCTATCTTCTCTCCACCATCTTGGCTGAAACTTCATGAATTATTTCTTTTTTAAAAATCAATGTTAATTAAGGATATTATTTGAGTTTTACAATTTTTCCCTCCTCCCACCTACCCATGGAAAGCAATCTGTCAGTCTTTACTTTGTTTACCTTGATCCAAATTGGGTGTGATGAGAGAGAAATCATATCCTTAAGGAAGAGAAGAGAAGTCTAAGAGGTGACACGATCAGATAATAAGATAACTGTTTTTTCTAAATTAAAGGGAATAGCCCTTGAACTTTCTTCAAACTCCACAGCTCCTTATCTCGATACAGCTGGCACTCTCCTTTGAAAACAGCCCAAAATTGTTCCTGATTGTTGCACTGATGGAATGAGTGAGTCTTTCAAGGTTGAACATCACTCACATGTTGCTGTTATGGTTTACATTGTTGTTCTGGTTCTGTTCATCTAACTCAGCATCAGTTCATGCAAATCCCTCCAGGCTTCCCTGAAATTCCTTCATGCTGGTTTCTAATAGAACAATAGTGTTCGTGATTTACGTATACCACAGTTAGCTAAGCCATTCTCCAATTGAAGGACATTTACAACTAATGATTCAAATAGGGGACTCATTTCTAAAATATACAGAGAAATGAGTCATATTTTTAAAACAAAAAGCCATTCACCAATTGACAATGGTCAAGGGAAATGCAAAGGCAATTTGCAGATGAGGAGATCAAAGCAATGCATAGCCATATGAAAAAATGTTCTAGGTCATTAATTATTAGAAAAATGCAAATTAAAGCTTCTCTGAGGTACCACCTCACACCTCTCAGATTGGTCAATATGACCAGGAAGGATAATGATCATTGTTGGAAGGGGTGTGGGAAATCTAGGACACTATTACAATTTTCCAATTTCCCATATATCTTTCAATCTTGGTTACATTGGTTTTATCTGTGCAAAAGCTTTTTAATTGAATGTAATCGAAATCATCTAATGGGTTTTTGGTGATGTTCTCCAACTCTTCCTTAGTCATAAACTGCTCCCCTTTCCATAGATCTGACAGGTAAACTAGTCCTTGATCTTATAATTTGATTATATTATTTTTTTATGTCTAAGTCCTGTAACCATTTGGATCTTATCTTTGTAAAGGGTGTTAGGTGTTGGTCTAATCTAAGTTTCTTCCATACTAAATTCCAATTATCCCAGCAGTTTTTATCAAAGAGGGAGTTTTTATCCCAATGGCAGGACTCTTTGGGTTTATCAAACAGCAGATTACTGTAATCATCTCCTACTTTTACACCTAGTCTATTCCACTGGTCTACCAATCTATTTCTTAGGCAATACAAAACAGTTTTGATGACTGATGCTTTATAATATAATTTTAGATTGGGTAGGGCTAAGCCACCTTCTTTTAGGCTTTTTTTCATTAAGCTCCTGGCAATTCTTTACTTTTTATCTCTCCATATGAATTTATTTACAATTTTTTCTAACTCATTAAAGTAATTTTTTGGAATTTTCATTGGTAGGGCACTAAACAGATAGTTCAGTTTTGGTAGAATTGTCATTTTTATTATAATAACTCCACCTATCCATGAGCAGTTGATATTTGCCCAGGTATTTAAATCTGATTTAATTTGTGTGAAAAGTGTTATATAATTATTTTCAAAAAGATTCTGAGTCTGTCTTGGCAAATAGACTCCCAATATTTTATATTGCCTGAAGTTACTTTGAATGGGATACTCTCTATTGATCTCCAATTTTTCATCTCCCACTGCATTTCAGATATATTGAATGGGATATCTAGTAGATATCTTTCTTTTTTGTAAGACAATGGGGTTAAGTGACTTACCCAAGGTCACACAGCTAGGTTTTTGAGGTCAGGTTTGAACTCAGATCCTCCTGACTCCAGAGGGCCAGTGCTCTATCCAGTGTGCCACCTAGCTGTCTCTCTAGCAGATATCTTAAAGACAATGTCTCCCACATTGACCTTATCTTGTTGTTCAGGAATTCTGAACCAAAGGACCATAGAACATCAATACTGTACATGAGTTTTTTTTTTCTTGACAAAGACATTAGAGTGGTATTCAATATCCTTTTCCATTAGATAAGACTAACAGAGATAAAGTAGCTTTCCCAGGATCACACAGCTAGTAAGGGTCTAAATTTGAATTTAAATTCAGTTCTTCATGACTCCAGGGTCGTGCTCTCTCTCAAATGAGTCAGTTATCTGCCTTAAACTCATTATATTTTCATTCAAACTTTTTTCCCCTCCTACCTTTCCTATTACATAGAGAGCAATGCCATCTCTAGGATAAGAAAGAACAGGAAAACATCCAGTAAAAATAAGGATTTTAGTCAGGTGTTAAAGGAAAATACAGAAGTCAGCCATCAGGGAAAAGAACAGGGATTCTTTCAGTTATAGGAAACAGCCAGAGAAAATATCTGGAGACAAGAGATAGAGTGTCTTCTTTTGTTTCTTTCTTGACTTTTTCAGTCAAGAGATTAATGATCACTGAATTGAAGAGTAGCTGGCAGGGAGTACAATGTAAGAAGACTGGAAAAGTAAAAGAAAGTTATGATATAAATAGTTTTGGATACCAAAAAGGATTTTTTTCTATCTTCATTGATCCTGGAGGTCACATGGATCTACTGCATTTTATTAAGTAGGCATGGTCACATCTAGTTTTTGTTTAGTTTTGTTCTTCTTTTGTTTTAGGAAAATCTCTTCAGTGACTAAATAGAGTATGATTTTGATCAGGGAGAAAGTAGAAGCAGACAGACTCACCTGAAGGCTATTACAGTAGTCCAGGTGTGAGATAGTGAGGGTTTACAGTAGAGTGGTGATCATCACATGAGAAAAGAGGATATATTGAAGATATATTGCAAGGTGAAATTAACAGATTTTTGCTACAGGTTGGATGTAAGAGATATGAGAGAGTGAGGAGTCCATGATGATTCCTAGGTTGCAAGGGGGAATTATATTATCTTCCATATGGATATCTTCTGTGCTAATTATTTGCTATTTATCCTATAAGTAGCTGGCTGTGCATGTAATTGTTTACACGGTATTTCCCTAATTGGATTGTAAGCTTCTTGAAGACAAAGAATTTATTTTGGCTCTTTTTATATTCCCAATACTTAAAAAATACATATACATTGGTAGTGCATATATGTATATAGAGAGAGATAGAGATAGAGATATATGTATATATGATACTTTAGAAATGAACAATGCAGTGATGGCCCTAGAAGTAAGAGGAATAAAGAAAGATGGAATTTGAAGGAAGCCAAAGAAACCAGGAGATAAAGATAAGGAAAGAGAGAATCTAGGTTTGATATACAGGTAAAGAAACTACACTAAGTAGAGTAGAGCTGTGTCACATTCAAAGAACAGCAGAGAGGTCAGTGTCTTGAGATCTAAGGTTATATGAAAATGGAGTAAGTTTTAAGAATAGAAATGCAAAGAAGAAATTTGAATACAAAATAATTTGATATTTGATCCTGGGGGTGATTGGGGTTGAGGAGTGAGGGGTAGGGAGGTGAGACTATATTGGATAAGGGGGAGAAATGTTTAGGTGCCTGTTTTAAGATAATCAATTTGACAACTGAAAGGAATGTGAGCTAAAGTGAAGCAAGATCTGAGCCAGGGAGACCAATCAGAACATGTTAATTACAGACAACCACTGAAAAATTTATATGATCTGACACAAATTAACATGAGCAGGGTTATGAAAACAATATATATAAAGTAACTACAACATATATTTTATTTATTTAGCAATTTCCCAAATACATGTAAAAATTTTAACATTATTTTTTTTTAATTTGATTTTCAAATTATCTCCTTTTTTTCCTGCCCTTTTACCATCCATGGAGAAAGGAAGTAATATATCAATAATGCATGTGAAATCAAATAACATATATTTCCATAATAGTCATATTGTGCAAAAGAAAATATACACACAACAAAAAGAAAAAGGTTTTTTTAAAAGTATGTTTCTTTTTATTGATATTTTATTTTTCCAAATACAGGTTATGAAAGTTTTTCAACATTAATTATATATGTTAAGTAGGCATGGTAAGATCTAGTTTTTGTTTTGTTTTGTTTTTCTTTTGTTTTAGGAAAATCACATATACATATATGTATATATATCACACATATATCACAAATACATATATAATTATATATGTATATTTTTAAGTTACAAAATTTCCTTCTACCCTCCCCTTATTGAATATATACATTTATGTTAAACATGTTTACAGATTAGTCATTTTCAATATGAGTAGTTAGGATTAAGGGAAAGAAATACATCAGAGATATTTTTTAAACAATGAACAGAGTATTTATCAGATTCTGAAGGATTTTGCTTTGTTTAGTTTTGTTTAACTCTAGATGAGGGTTTTGTCCATAGCCCATCTAATAGGGATGTCCAAGCTTTCTGAACTGCTGAGAGCAACTGCATCCATAAGAACTGATGATCTCACAATGTTGTAAATGTGTACATTGTTCTCATGATTCTGCTCCATGCTCAGCATCTGATTCTGTAATTCATTCTATGCTTCTCAAGAGTCCAACCATTTGTGGTTTCTTATAGAGCAATAGTATTCCATAATATTCATGTACCATAACATTTTTAATTCTTCCCCAATTGATGAGCATTCCCTCAACTCCCAATTCTTTGTCACCACAAAAAAAGCTGCCATGAATATTTTGGAACATATGGGATCCATCCCAATGTTCATGATTTATTCTAGATATAATCCTAGAATTGGAATTGCTCTGACAAAGGGTTATGAACAGTTTTATTGCTCTTTGGGTATAGTTCCATATTGTTCTCCAGAATGGTTGGATCACTTCAAAATACCACTATCAATGCATTAATGTCCCAATTTTACATGCTAGGGTAGACCCCCCACTACTCACCAATGTGTTTGAGATTCCTTCAGTTACCCTCAACCTGGTTTAGCCTGCTTGCTGAAAGGGTTTACAGAGTGTGACCACTGTGCATGCTACAGCTTTTTGTAGCCACTGATGAGAGTCAGGTGGCTCAGATGGACATCAAAGATGGAAAACAGTCAAGAAAATGCCCTGCCACCTCTATCAGTTCCTCTGCTCCCATCATCATGAACACTGATGAAGTTAAAGAAAAATTTTATGAAAATCTGGAGACCTTTATTATCAATGTACCACAAGAGGATAAACTTATAATTCTGTGTGACTTTAGTGCCAGAGTAGGCTCACATTACTAGACATGGCAGGGAGTCCTTGGGAGGAATGGAATTGGAAACAGCAATAGCAATGGTCACCTTCTACTGAAGACTTGTGAATCTTATGACCTTCTCATCACAAATACTATCTTCCATTTACCTAAATGCAATAAAACTTCTTGGATGCACCCTTATTGCAAATATTGGCATTTATTAGACTATGTGATTATAAGTAGAAGAGACAGACAGTGAGAGCAACAAAGGCAATGTGTGGTGCAGAGAGCTGGACTGATCACAGACTCAGCTTCTGTAAGCTACATATTCATATTCAACCAAAGCAGAAGTCCCAAAGCAAAATGAATATTAGAAGAATTAATGCCAAGAGATTAGAGTGTCTGTCTCTCTGAGCAGGAACAGTTTGTTGCTAACTTGAAGAGGAAAACTGAGTCAACACACAATTGGCAACAGTGGAGCAGAAAAGGAGTGGGTAGCTATCAGAGATCTAATGGACTATACAACATTTGCTCATCTGAGCCAGAACACTTACAAACACCAAGACTGGTTTGATGAAAATTATTGGGAAATACAGAAGCTGGTAATGAAATGAACTCCATAGGGTTTAGCTGCAGGATAGTTCATACATTTCTAAGAAACTAGCATTTAATTCCATCAAAATTAAAATCCAAGCAAAGCTAAGAGAGATGCAGGACTCTGGAGTCAGTAAGAAGGCAGATGAAATTCAATTTTATGCAGACGGTAACAAACAAAAATGCTTTTATGATGTCCTGAAGGCTATTTATGGGCCAAAAGCATATGGTCCATCTCAACTACTCAGTGCTAATGGATCAACATTGATTAATAATACAGAGTAAGTAATGAATTCTTATCCCCAATATAAAATTACTAATATTCAAATGCTACTATAAACTGTATGTTTACTCCATTAATAATTAAGGTCATATAAGATTTAAAATTGTATACTGTCAAACCTTTTATATTTTTTCTTCTTTTTATATAATTGATTTTTGTTTGTTTAAATTAATTTGTATTATTTTTTCTAATTCAGTAAAATATTTTAGACAATTTAGTTGGTATGGTATTGCATATATAAATTATTTTGGATAAAGTTGTGCTTTTCATTATATTGGTCCTGTCTACCTACCCATTAACAACATTTCTGCAATTACTTAAATTTGATTTTCTTTGTATAAAAAGGGTTTTTATTTTTTTTAATTTTGTTTATATGGTCACTAGCTTTGTTTTATGAGGTATATTCCCAGATATTTTATGCTATATAGAATTATTTTAAATGCAATATCTATTACAATTTCTTATTTCAGCTTGTGATATATATATATTTGCTTCACATCCTACTACTTTGCTACAAAATTATTAATTGTTTAACTAACTTTTTAATCCAGTCTTTTTTTTTAGTTGTTGTTTTTTCACAAAGCAAACGGGGTTAAGTGGCTTTCCCAAGGCCACACAGTTAGGAAATTATTAAGTGTCTAAGGCTGGCTTTGAACTCAGGTACTTCTGACTCCAGGGCTGGTACTCTATCTACTGCACCACCTAGCTGCCCTTTAATTCAGTCTTTAGGATTTTACAAGTATATCATCAAATTATGTGCTAAAAGAGACAGTTTTATTATCTCTCTTTCCCTATTGTTATTCCTTTTAATACTTTCCTTCTCCTATTGCTATTGATGATAGGGGATATCATTGTCTCATACCTCATATTTGTGTCTAATTTATCTCCATTACAAATAATGCTTGCTGATAATTTTAGATTAATTTTTTCATCAGTTTAAGGAAGGATACATTTATACCTATACTTCCAAATGTTTTTTAATGGAAATTGGTGTTGTACTTTATCAAAATAATTTTCTGCATTTATTCATATAATTACATATTTTATTACTATTAAAATTTATTGAATTCGTTTGTTAATAGTTTCCCTTATGTTATATTATCCATGCATTCATGGTATAATTTTCACTTGTTCATGATATACGATTCTTTTAATATATTATTTATTGCAATCTTTTAACAAGCAATTTATTTAGAATTTTTGCATCTATATTCATTAATGAAATTGCTGTATTTTTTTTTCTGTTTTTACTCCTTCTGATTTGGGTACCAGTATCATATTTGTTTCATAAAAGTAGTTTGGTAGTATCCCTACTTTGCCTATTTTTTTTATGTTTTTATTTTTTAGGTTTTTGCAAGGCAAATGGGGTTAAATGCCTTGCCCAAGGCCACACAGCTAGGTAATTATTAAGTATCTCAAGCCAGATTTGGACTCAGGTACTCTTGACTCCAAGGCCGGTGCTCTATCCTCTGTGCCACCCAGCTGTCCCTTTGCCTATCTTTTTAAATAATCTATTTTACATTAAAACCAATTTTTAAGTTCCTACTGTGACTGATGTATTGTATTAAGTACTATTAATACAAATATGGGAAACTGTTAATCATTGCTCTCAGAGAGAACTTTCTCAAAGATAACATATAATCTAATGATGAGGAAGGGATATAAAAATATAATTATTACCCAATTGTTAGACAAACTAAAATTGTATCTCTCAAAACACTCCCCATTAACCCCACCTTCAATTTTAAACTTGTATCCTTAATGAAGAGTTGGGGGTTCCCATGCTTTCAAACAGGAGAGGGAAGTAGAATAGACAGTGCTTAGGACAATTCCTTTATTGTTTCCTAAGCATATATGCCTAATAGAAATATTCTTTTTTCTACCAGTCCTTAATTACTTTACTAGGAAAATGAAAAGGCATAATTGTCTTCCTGTTTGGTAAGGAAAACTGGATCAGTTTTTCAGGATAGAGTCCAGGTGTCTGATACAATCTAAGTATTAGGATTGCAGATATGGAGTGGGTCTGATGTTGGCACAATGCAGGTTCCTGAAGGAGAGAGTGAATGTTGTTGTAGCTCAAATCAAAATGGGTAAAGAGTCAGAAACTAGAAAAACTTCCAGCTCCTAGAGGCAGCCTGTAGTACTGTATTGGGGTAGAGGATGGAAGATGCTTACAAATGTTTATTAGAGAATGGAAACAGAAGAAAAAGAGAGAAATTCTTAATACTGCTCTTGGTTCAACTAGCTCACTGCCCCCACCCAAGCACAGAATGTTAATACTTTTCTTCTTCCTCTTCCCCAACTCACCCACACAAACCTTCTCCAGGTATTGAAAACCACTAGGGTTTGTCCTAGTCTAAAGCGACCAGTACCTTTGGCCCTCCCCTATGATTTAGGGTTTTTCCCAGAAAAGATTGGGGTTTCTTCCCTGTCCCTCAGAGATATTGCAAGAAAAAAGGTCCTCTATTCTAGTTTCAGAACCATATTCCCCAAAGAAAAGTGGGGGGTTTGCCAGTCTTGTAATAAGATGAGAGTAAGCTGTTATATAAAAAAAAAATGATTCCAAATAAGGATACTCATTCTCCTTTCAAAAGGGGACAGAGATATCAAACCACTCTCCATAGATAGACAGATAGATAGATAGATAGATTGATAGATAGATAGATAGATAGATATGTGTAGTCATATGTATAACTACATATATACATATACACACATCCATAATTATCCCAACTTCTATATAATAGTGAGTGACTTGAAATCATAAGATAGAAAAGAGATGGAAAACCTTAGCCCTTACATCATAAGCCTATGCTTTTTTATCTCTGTTCTTTCCTCCCAAGTTCTTCCGTTTGTCTTCTATGTCAGAAAATACTATTTGAAGGAGAAGATAGTAATGAAGTCATTTTTTGAACTTGGAGCTGGAGACCATGATCATTATGAACAGCTGCCTCATTCCTACCCCATCCCCACAATCTCATGCAAATAAATGACATTCTCCTTGTTAAAATAATAACAAAAATATAATGAGTTCAAAGGACATCCAGGAAGTGTTTCACAAAGGCAAGATCATTACAACAACAATAATCCTGTAAAACATTTACTTAAGGATGAAAAGTGCTTGAAAAATGTTGTACATACATTATCTCATTTGGACTTTATGGCAATTAAGTAAAGTAGATATTATTTCCATTTGAGATATGAGGATACTAAAAGCTCACAGAGGTTAGGTCCCTTGCCTGTTTATATATGTAGTGTTGATGACTCATTAGTGTCATGATCAGTTTGAATTTTGCTTTTCTTAACTCCATGCCTATGACACTATCCAAAGCATCCATACTCCCTTTTAGAGTCAATTCAGACTTCATCTTTTGGAAGAAAGGGTTCATGGAGGACATAGAACATTGGGAAAACTGGTCTTTGAATCCTTTAAAACTGAAGTGTCAAACACATCCCAAGGTCTCAGGGGTATCCTAAGGAAGTTTAGAACAAAGTGAAAAAATATTTAGCAAAATAAAGACAAAAAAGAGATAAAAAACCAAGATAATGTTAATTTATTGGGTTCTAACTCAAGAGATGACCCAAACTTTTGTCATAAACATGACTGTAAATCTAAAGCCTGGTACAACTAAGATCACCATATAGTGGGACAATACTGGATCTCAGTTGTGGTTTCTCAACTCTTTTCAATTTCCATTTGAATACTGCACCTATAAGTTATCCAAGTAGGAAAGGGAAGTGAAGTTATTGCAAACTCTTAACAGAGGGGACTGGAGGAAAAGGCTTTTGCTTCTGAGCAAACAGTATAGTTTTTTGCATCCATCTATCACATTACAAATAGAAATACACGATTTAAATGGGGACTTAATGAATAGAAATGTGCAGGTATGCTTAAGATATAAAACGATTTCAACAATCTGCACAGGAGAAACTTTTTTCCCATGAATGCCACATTTTTATGCCTATTCATTAGTATAATAAGAAACCCTGTTGCGCTACAATATTCAACAAGAGATGTGTAATTGAGCATATCTTCACATTCAGGAAAGTGCAATAATTACTCTTCTGTTCTTATGGTGCATTTTTTTCCCCTGGAGGTGGGGAAGGTGTATTATAAAAAGAAAAAAAAAAGTATTATATATAATCATAGCAAAGCTCTCCAAGCAGGAAAAAATTTAACTTTAAATGATTGTTTTTTGAATACCTCCATCTAAATCTATTCTCAACTCTCTTGCTAAAATATATTACAAACTGGTTATTGTTAATTAATTATTAACATTATTAATAATATTATTGAATAAATTATTTTGAGGGAGATAGAGGATAGATCTGTAAATAATTTGGAAGAGTATAATGTGTCAATCCTCCATTAGACATTGCTTTATTTTTTTAAGTTAGAGCTTAAGAAAATGAGAGACTGATAGAGCAGATATTTTATATGGTAGATCCTTTTTTGAGATATTTAAATATCATTTTACTATTGTGTATTAAATTACTATGTACAAAATACTAAACAAAGTCCACTATTACAAAAGTGAAAATGAAGAATATTGCAAATGTTATTTTATATAGTATATCTACACCTATATAAATGTATGTGTATTGGTATGTGGTTATATACATATATATGCAATATATAGATATAGAAAATAGATAATTTAGCATATGATATGCACATGATAGTCTTATATAATTTATATTATTGTTTATTTCTTATATTTACATAATTATAGATACTAAAATACTTGCCACAAATATTATAAATACAATTTCAGTGAAAAAGAGAGGGAAAGAAGAGAAGGGGAAGGAGAAGTAGAGCATGGCACAATACAGAGTAGGTAGTTGAGAGTGAAAATCTAGATAATTATTCCAGGAAAACAAAGCAACCAAGAACCAAGGAGAGAATGCAAAATATAATGTGGCAACCAAACTGGACTTTGAAGAGAGAGATCACTATATCTTGCTTCAGTCCCCTTTTCTTACTCACATAGATACCATCTCATAAAAATTCTGTCATGTCAGGGGGCAGCTAGGTGGCACAGTAGATAAAGCACTGGCTCTGGAGTCAGGAGAACCTGAGTTCAAATCCAACCTCAGACATTTAATAATTACCTAGCTGTGTGATGTTCAGCAATTCACTTAACCCCATTGCCTTGAAAAAACTGAAAAAATTAATTCTGTCATGCATAATCTGAATTATAATAGCAACCTTCTAACTAGAACCCTTAGTTACAATCCTTTCCCCCTCCATTTCCTCTTCTATTCAGTTGTCAAAAAAAAAACTTCCTCAAGCATATCTGATTCCTATGCTCAAGAATCTTCAATAGCTCCCTATTTTCTCCAAGACAGAGTACAAACTACTCAGATTAAAATATAAAGACTTTTATATTTTTTCAAGACAGTTATACATTTTTCATTTCTCTTCCTCCGTATATAAAACTGAGTATGGAAATAGAAATTGCATTCCAACCAAACTATACGATTTCTATTTCCATACTCAGTTTTATATACTACAGCTCAGTAATTTGACAAGTTATATTTCCTCATCTCCACTGTCTCTTAGCATCTCTAATGTCTACCAAGGTTCACCCCATCTTTAATATATGGTACATATTGTAAGCCTTTGTCTATTCCTCTAATAATTAGTTGTTTTCCTATGTTCTCAATTCATCAGGAATATAGCTATCCATTTATATTTTTATCCTACTTCCCCCCACTATTAAAATGTTGAGTTTCATGGACAGTGAAGGTTCTTCCTTGCTATTTATCCAGAGAACTCAAAATAGTTTTCACTCAATTTAGTGCTAAATAAATTCCTCCTGTATTATGTTAGAATGGAAGAATTGACAAAGTGCTACTCCAAAACAACCGTTTCTTAGAGCAAAACTGTGAAATTGATGCAGAAAATTCTTTGCCATCTGAGAATAACCTCTGGCAGATTATTATTGAAAAGACATAAGAGTCATAATGCTTGAATATTTATTTAACTAAAAACAAAATGATTCTTTGCCTATATATGGTTTGGAAATGCCATTTTCCCCACAGCAACTCATCAAATAAATCAAATAATATACATATATGTACTCATTTACACATTCATATATGAATATATGTATGTGTGTATGTACACATATTTGTATATATATATATATATATACACAAAGAAAGAGAAGAAGGAGACAGAGAAGGATGAGAACAGAGACTCGGAGAGAGAGGGATGGAGGATGTGTATGCCCATCCAAATACTCCTCTTTACTCAATGACATTGATGAGTAAATAAGTCATACTGACTAAAAATGGACTTCTGAGTTTATGTACTATAATTGGCTTTTATACTATTGAAAAACTGAAGCCCTTCAACAATCCCTTCTTATCAAAGTAAAACCCCCAAACTGTGGCTCAGTTGAATTATGGCTCATTGGTTTTCCTAAAGCAGAAAAAAAAATGAATTGGTGAAGTTAATTTCACTATGTAAGCAGAAGCAATACGATACTTTTATGGGCACAATAATCTCTGCTTGCAGTGTTCATGATAACCATAAGCTAAAATACTACCAGTCAGATAATTACAGTTTATGATTCCACATCTGCTGCACAGGATAGGAGATAAAGACTGTGGAAAACTAGGCAAAATCATCCAAACAAGCATATCCATTTCTCTTTAGTGACTTTAAAATGAATAATTACAATTGATAAGCATTTATGAAGTGCTTACTATGTACTACATACTATGTTTAGCACTCAGGATATGGTGAAAATGAAAAGCTGTCCCTCTCCCTAAAAAGCATACAGGAATGAGAGAGAGACAGTATTTAAATAAATAGGTATTAAAAAAAAAAAACACGACTTGACTAAGTTCTACTCCAAACAACCTTTTCTTACATTAAGGTTGCGAAGCTGAGGCAAATACGGCTTTGACACTTAAGAATAACCTCTGGCAGAATCTTTATTATTGAAAAGAAATATATCTATGAATTGAAAGGTATAGATATATGTATATGTAAACATATCCATATAGATTAAATAAAAGGGCAGAAGGTATAATAATGAAAACTACATTAGAAAGGTATGATGTAGTTCTAGGAAACTAATATGGTCCTAAACTAGAAAGGGATAAGTGAAAGAATGAAAACTATAGGCTTATAGTTAATGAATATTGGTTTAGAATTAAATAAAAATATAAATTAAAGACAAAAATTATCAATATAGATAAGTATAAATTAAAATGGCTATTGATTGAAGGGCTATGGTAAGATAAACATTAATTTACAATTGTAAAGTCTCAGGATTTTCCTGTTTCTGAAAATTTAAAATTTTATAAAGACTAAAGTAAACTTAGGTTGCAATAACTGTGGAGAACCTGTATAATCTATATAATTGTAACTCCAAATAGTGTGACTTTGAATACATGTTTCAAGTTAAATGGGTTCATTATTTGTACTAATATAAGACCTAATTTTATTTATTTCATTTGGCTGAAAAATCACACTGCTATATAAATTCCCTGAGGAGGTCAAAGACTGAAAAATCCATCCTTATATGACAAAATCTCCAAAATATCACTTTTTTTGGTTATAAAGAACTCAATGTTAAACAAATGCTGAGACATAAATGGGACTAAAAGATAATGGAACCACAAGAAAGAACAAATACATAAAATTAAGGGAAACATGAGAAGACATATATAAACAGAGAAAAAATAAACAGAATCAAGAATACAATTAAACACAATAATTACAACAATGTCAATGACATTTTGAAACTGGGTACTTTAATTTTAGTGATCAAATTTGGACCCAAAGAAGGATTAAGAAAATGCATTTCCCACTCTTTGTTTCACAGATGAAGGAATATTATTTTTCAGTCTACACTTATTGTTGGGATAATCGGCTGGTAACTGGTTGACTTTTATTATTTCTCCCCATTTCCTTTCTTAATATTTGCTCTAAGCAAAGGAGGAAAGGTATATTTGAAAATAAACATAGCATACAAGTAATTAAGATGATTTAAAAAAATTTGGATTTTTTAAGTGAGAGAAGCTTCAGGATTGCATATAGCACCAAAAAAACCCTAAATAACAATAATATTTTCTTCCAGAAATGTCAGAAAGTACTACACATGACAAGTAATGAATAGTACAACAAATAAATGAAATTGATATGTTATACAGAGAGAGAATCACCAATTCTCATGTGGAAGTAATTTCATAAAATCTGGTCTATGTAAACTATTAAAAGTAAAATTCAAAATCACTCCCCAAATTAGAAGAAAATCTAAAGATGAGCAATTCTACATCTAATTGAAGTAGTTTTGACCTAACCTATTTCATTGAACCTTTGATCCTGAAAAAAATGGTCATCATATTAATCTCACATATTCTAATTGCCTTCAAAAATGTAATCCCTCTTAATTTTCAATATCTATAATAGATAAACTAATCACTTACAAAATCCTTCTGACTGTGATTGGGGATAATACTTAGTATGCTTTGGATATTCAATCATTAGAAAGTAGGAATCATGAAACAGAGTATGAATATTAAACCTAATTTCCAATTAACACTGCCTTTTGTTTCTGTATCTAGAAGCTATGTGGCATATCAAAGTTCTAGATTTGGAATCAGAAGGACCTGGATTCAAGCTTTATTTTACCTCTTCCTTCAAAGTATTGATAGATTTGTCACTTCCCTGCCCTGGACCTCAGTTTCCTCTTTATAATGGAGATAATAATATCACCTTCATCACAGGGTTATTGTGAGAATTTAATAACATAATGAATGCAAATCTTTGCAAACTTTACAGAGTTTTAAAATGTAGGTACTTATATGTAGTATTAGTATTATTATAACTCACCCTAAATATCATTTAAAATTGATCCAATTAATTGTTTTATATATATATATATATATATATATATATATCAGGTGTACATATAGAATAATATGTACATACATGTGTATATTTATGAATATAGAATCCCATTTTTATTTATTTTCATTTATTTTTTTGCTAGGCAATGGGGTTAAGTGGCTTGCCCAAGGCCACACCACTAGGTAATTATTAATTGTCTGAGGCAGGATTTGAACTCAGGTACTCCTGACTATAGGGCCGGTGCTCTATCCACTGTGCCACCTAGCTGCCCCTACATTTTTTTTTGACATGAATATTTGTAGAGTTGAAAGTATATTAATTCCCTGAATATACAATTTTCATTTAAATGTTTGACATCATTGAGATATATCTTTTTTCCTATTACAACATTGTTAATGATGTTTCAGGAAAAATGTTCTCTTGCAGACCAAAATGATTTAATATTTGCTTAACCATTTCCACTCAATTCTGTCACATACTTTCTGGGTACCAGCATATTTTGCAAACACCAGAGTCTCAGTACTGCTATCAATTTGCATTAAAATAAAACTGTTCCTCAGACTATCTGTAATTATTTCATGCCTCATAAATCCAACTTGGTCCCTGTGTATTAATTTACCCATAGCTCTTTCAAGTCTTGTCCCTAAAATCTTGGCATATATCTTTATAGCACATTTAGTTATTTAAATGGGCCTATAATTTTCAAGACTGTTATCCCTCCCTTTTCCAAATTAATAATAGGTACTTTGCTCATGGCTGGAGAAAGCTCACCTTGTCAAGTGTGCTTTTCAAACACTTGCAATGCAAGGTGCTCTGCTTCATCCCGAAATGACAAAATGACTCATTGGATAGTCACATTCTCTAGTTCTTTGCCCTTAGCAAGTTTCCAAATGTCATTTAGAATGAAATTAATTTGCCTCCATAGAACATTATCATCAGTGACATTGGGGTGGGGGTTCTAGAGAAAATTGCAGAATACATTTTTCACCATTTTACTTAGTTTTTTAAAGTTAGTAATACATAAATCAAAGGAAATGGGAAAAATAATATATGTCTTTGTCACATTTTGTTTCAGATTCTCCTTGAAGTGCCAAATATACTCAGTGAAAGTATGATTTTTAGAGAATAATTTTATTTAATAGTATGGAAATTACAGCACCCTAATCACCTAAAATATTTCATGAAGCTCCTTACATGGACCATTATAGTGTATTAAAATCATAGAATTGTAGAATACAAAGGAGGCCTCTGAGATCATCTAGTTCTACCCCCCTCACAATATGGAAACTGAGGTCCAGAAATATTAAGTGCCAATTTTTGAGGTAGTCTTATAACCAATAACTTTTGGCTTTATTCTCAAAATAATGCTTTGAAACAGGGAGATATGACTTCCCATTTAATAAATGAAAATAAAGTAAGACCCAGTGAAGTTAACTGAGTTGCATGAAGCTTCACCTGAAATAATAGTACTACAATTACTAATATCTACATTCCTTGGCTGATAATTCAACATTCTTTGCCGTAGAATACACTCAATCCATATGAGTGTACTATACATGAAACATTCATTTATATTTCCCCTCAGTTTTAGAGGGTTATTTTCTATTAAATTATGAGTTAGTATGATAAGCTCCCTAATGCTGATATCAAATTTTCAAAACCACCTAATGAAGAAAGTTATATGAGCCATAAAAAAGGAATTATTAAAATGAAAATTATTAACTCCAAGAACCCTGACAGCAGGGCACTGGTCAGGAAACCTGCTCATACTCTCATTTGCATGGTCATGGATCCTACATGGTCCTAAGTACTTCTCTCTTCTTTCCTTCTTTTAACTCTTTCAAAGAACAAGTTAGAGTTCTGTTTCCAAAGCTAAGGTAAGTGACTGTTAATTATACTTTATTCAAATATAAAACAATTTAAAATGTTTATTGATGCAGTGAAATTATTTTTCCCAGGAAGAATAAAGTATTTCCATTGAACAGAAATCATATCCTTTTCATAACTGAAAAGAAGATGTCAATGATTATGTACCCTCCCATTGGCAGAAACTTCTTTCTGAAAGACAGAACCATTCTTCCTATAATATTAGAGGATCTCCCAGGGGGTCATGTAAAAAAAAATCTCTCCCACTTAAACTTTATAACTTTACTATGATGAAGAGGAAGAGGAGACATTTCAGTAAAAATATTTTAATTTCAGAAATGTAATTGATCTTTTTTCTCAGCTTCACTTTCTTGACTTTTTATGATTCTAGGAAGTTAAAGTTCTTACCATGCTTCAGGTGCTAATATTTAATATTTCTTTTTTACTCCTAGGTCTACATTTTTAACATTTTTTCTTTATAATTTTCAATGTTTTATTCTACTGTCAGCTAATATATAAAATAAAGTGACCAAATATAGCTAATCTTGTCAATTTCCTTTTCCTATCTGGCCACACATTTCTATCTCAAATCTGTTTTCTTGAGCACATGGCATGTCAGATTTTATTATAAAGATGGTTCTAAATTAAATAAGTGGAATTGTTCTGTTGTGGGAAAAGTAATGAAACTTGTACCAGAAAACCTAGGTCCAAAATCATGGCTGAAAAATATTATGCACAAGTCATCTAATTTCTCTGAATCTCAGTTTTCTCACATGAAAAAATAATCATTGTACTATTAATTTTATAGGTTTACTGTGATAAAAACTATCTTGTAAACTTTAAATTATATCCAAAATGTCAGTTGTTACTTTCTAGTACTTTGCAGGAAAGAGCTAAAATGGGGTGATTTTTTAACATCATGCATACCTTAGGACACATACATGTTATTTATGTATGTATATATATATATATATATATATATATATATGTGTGTGTTTATATATGTGAGTTGTATCTATACACTTAACATCTGTATACATATGTATGTTCTGTTGTTAATTCATCTTCCTCTCAATATGTGTGTGTGTATATGTGTGGATGTGTGTATTATTTTGTGTTTATAGGGGATGGGAGGTGGCTAGCATGCTACCTGACCACCATACCCTTAGTTAGAAGTATTAATAAATATGCTTGTAAAGATAAAAGGTAATCTATCATCAAACATAGGAAAAGCTCTATATCAATACTAAAAAGAGAAATGCATGCAAATTTGAGATTGAGTAACCATTTCTCACTTGCCAAATTGGCAGAGATGATAACACATAAAAATGTTTAATGTTGGAAGACATACATACCACTACATTGTTGATTTTTATTCTTTCTCATTTGCCTCTCACATCAACTTCAATGAATTTATTATGTCTATGCATATGACATATTTTCATACAGAGATAATATATGCATGTATATTCCTAATTTCTCTCCTGTATTCCAGTTCACATCCTCTCTGCCATTTTAAGCTCAACACGTTCAAAACAGATTTCACTATTTTTACACAAAACATGAACCATCCACTCTTCTAAATTTTACTGTTAAGGGTATCACTATCCTTCCATCACAATGTACCTGTTTCCAAGTTCAACATGTTAATCAAGTCCTCACTCTGCCTTAGTTCTCAACATATTATCTATTAATTAATATCCTTGTCATTTCTACCCCTATAGTACTTTATCTCTATCCCCTTGCCTCTAACCAATTACAATTCAAGCTCCTCAATTCATGGCTGAACAAAAGAAATAGCCTCATAATTATTTTATTTATTGTCTCTCTTTACTTCAGCCCATTCTCAATATAGTAGTGAAAATGATTTTTCTCCTTAAGTCTACCCATATTACTATCTTCTCAGAAAGCACCAGTGACTCTATCACCTCTAAGATCAAATTCAAATTCAGCTTCTTGACAGATAAAGGCCTTTGTAACTCAGCTTCAATCTACTTTTCTAGCCTTATTGCATAAAACTTCTCTTCCCATGCGTCCACCAAAGTGACTTCCTTGCTACTTCTCACATACACTCCAGCTCCTAAGTCTATGCCTTAGCACTGGTTGTCCCGCATGTCTGGAACACAATCTTTACTTTCATTCTACCTTTAATGTGTAGCTCAGGCAGCATCTTCTTTATCAAGTCTTTCCTTTTCTTTGAGTTTCTAGTGTCCTTTTTTCTCAAACTACTTAATATAACATATATTTATATATATATATATAATTTGTAGGATGTATAAACACATCTATATTTTATATTACATATTATATTACATAATTATATTATATTATATACTTATGATATATTTTTCTTTTAGTTTCCTCATATGAATGTAAGTTTAAAGTGATAATATTAATGATTTATCATCATTTCTTCATCCTCTTCCTCCTCCTTCTCCTCTTCCTCATCATCATCATGTCTATTGGTGTTATTAGTATCAACACAATGCTTAAAATTTCAGCTGAATCATTATTTGATAGAATTGTGGAGTCAGAATATGTTGGAAATGTGCTGTGAAATTATGCAAAAAAATTCTTATTTTGTTTGATTCCAGTTTTGCCACTACTGGGCATACTAACCAGTGAAATCAAATGGAGAGAGGATTCTAAATATTACAAAATTTCAAGGTGAATTTTTTTGTGTGTATCGCTTAGTACTTGAAATACCATAGCTGTCAAATGATTATGGAATAGTTAAATATTTTTGTTATATATAGTTATGAAGGTTCAGTTATGTGCTGCAATGGATAGAGCACTGTGTCTGGAATAAGGAAGACTCATCATCCGCAGTTCAAATCTGGCCCCAGACACCTACTTGCTATGTGACCCTGGACAAGTCACTTAGTTTTCTGCCTTAGTTTCATCTGTATAATTACTTGGATATAGAAATTGTAAACTACCCAAGTATCATTGCCAAGAAATCTGCAAATGCAATCATAAGTGTTGGAGGTAACCAAATCAAACAAAATATATACAATATGAATTTTTATAAAGCAATTCTTTGTATAAAAGGAATAAGAGAAAACCAATAGTTCAATAAAATTAAACAACACATCAACAAACATTTGACATAATGTACGATTCATATGACACATAATCTCCCACTATTAGAAAAAAAGTAGAGAAAATATCTTCATATCTCTTTTGGCATATAGGTCTGGTCTATATCATTTCACAGAATTAAACTTTGATTATAAGTTTTTGTTACTGTTACTGTTGTTATTATTTTCCATCATTTTATTATATATATATATACTATATAAAATATGTTATACATATATAATATATATTATATAATATATATATTTCTGCCTATTTCACTTTGATTATTGATTTTCTATACTTCTTTTATTCATTATATAGAGCAAAATAATGTTATATTCACATAAAGAAACTCTTATATTATGTTCATATGCAGAAAGTATCTCTTCGAGATCTGATCAATAATAGTTCTAAAATTGATAGTCTTAGATCATTTCCTAGAGAATGAAGAGATTTAGTGATATTCCCAGGGACATTCAGTCAGTATGTGTGTGAGCCAGTTTTCTTATTGCAAGGTTGACTCCAAATGAACTTTATCATATTGACTCCAACTTTTCAGTATTATTTTTCTAAAGAGAGGCATGGACCCACATGCAGAAAGAATTTATTTTATCAATGTTAACACATTTTAAAATTATTGCTATATTTATTGTTTTTCTTTGGGGGGGTTGATAATAGAAGTTTATGTCTCCTCTGCAATTTAGAATCTTATAAAGTTGTCTGAAATATTGAGGAAAAAAAGTCTTAGCCAGAGTAAGTGATAGAGGAAGAACTTTATCCCAAATCTTCTTGGTATCAAAACTAACTCAATATAGACTATCCATCCTTTATGAATATATATATATATATATATATATATATATATATATATATATATATATGTTTGAATATGAGTACTCCAAAACTGAGTTTGAGCATAAACTTAAAAATCCAGTGCTATTTGGATGATCCAAAATGTTTAAAGGTATATTTCTAAGGTAATCAAACACCTCAAATATGAAGCCTAGAAAAAGAGGAAATTAAATACCTCAAATATGAGATCCAAGAAAAAGAGGATAGGTGTCAATAGGAAAAAAAGGTCAGAAGTAAAGTTAATAGCAAGTTCTTTAGTATGTACAGGGTTATTACACAGACTAGTGATCAACTATTTTCCATCTCCCCTGATGACAAGAAGGATAAATGATCTTAAGTTGTGGTAGTAAGGAG
Organism: Macrotis lagotis; assembly: GCF_037893015.1. NCBI lineage: Eukaryota > Metazoa > Chordata > Mammalia > Peramelemorphia > Peramelidae > Macrotis > Macrotis lagotis. The sequence goes on from NC_133664.1 coordinate 149,244,603, forward strand.
TATTTAAGTTGTATGCAAACAGCGATTGCTAGCTTTTAAGGACTATTAAACATTGAATTAAAAATGCAGGGATGCCCCTACCCCATGAATTCTTTCCAAGTATAATAATTTTTCAGTAGTCTAAGTAGTTTAGCTCAAATCTAAGGCAGAGACAGACAAAAGAATAAGATAAGATCTTAGTTTTTTTGAAAGATTTTGTTTATTTTGAGTTTACAATTTTTCCCCTAGTCTTGCTTCCCTCCACCCACCCCCCAAAGAAGGCAGTCTGTTAGTCTTTAAATTGTTTCCATGTTGTACATTGATCTAAGTTGAATGTGATGAGAGAGAAATCATATACTTAAGGAAAAAATAAAGTATAAGAGATAGCAAAATTACGTAAGATTTTTTTTAATTAAAGTAATAATTCTTTGGTCTGTTCATTGGTGGTGACTTCACCTTTTTCATTCATTATACTCACTATTTGGTTTTCTTCTTTTTTTTTTAATCAAATTGACCAGATGTTTAACAATTTTCTTGGTTTTCTCATAAAACCAGATCTTGGTTTTATTTGTTAGTTCAATAGTTTTCTTACTTTCAATGTCATTAATTTCTTCTTTAACTTTCAGAATTTCTAATTTAGTTTTTAATTGGTGTTTTTAATTTGTTCTTTATCCAATTTTATTTGCATATTTACTTCATTCATTTCCTCTTTCTCTAATTTATTCATGTAAGCATTTAAAGATATAATATATCCCCTAACAGCCACTTTGAGTGAATCCCTTAGGTTTTGATATATTGTTTCATTATTGTCATTATCTAGAATGAAAAAATTAATTGTTTCTATAATTTGTTGCTTTATCCACTCATTCTTTAAAACGAAGTCATTTAGTTTCCAATTATATGTCTATATCTCCCTGGCCCACTATTGCATATGACTTTTATTGCATTGTGACCTGAGAAAGATGTATTCACTATTTCTGTCTTTATGCAATTGATCATTAGGTTTTCATGTCCTAGTACATGGTCAGTTTTTGTGCAAGTGCCATGTACTACAAAAAAAAAAGTATATTCCTTTCTATCGCATTCAATTACCTCTATAAGTCTATTATATACAGGTTTTCTAAAAGTCTATTTACCTCCTTAATTTCCTTCTTGTTTATTTTAGGATTAGATTTATCTATATCTGAGAGTGGGAGGTTGAGTTCTCCCATTAGTAGTGTTCTGCTGTCTCTTTCTTCTTTCTTTCTTCCTGTAGCTCTTTCAACTTCTCCTCTAAGAATTTGAATGCTCTACCATTGGGTGCATACACATTTAGTATTGAAGCCTTCTCCCTAATCCTGGAGGGGGTGAGGAGTGAAAGAGGAGGGGCAGCAGGGTCTGAATTGTCCTTGCACAATGGGTTGGGCCATGGGGGAGGGAGTTAATCTCCCTTTCTAGTGAGAAAACTCTGTAGCCCCACACCTGAGCCTTAGGGGGTAGGGGAGGGGATGCTGTTCATATTGAGAATAATGCTCCACAAAAAGAATGGAGCTCAGGTCCTGTGCCCTGCTGGCCATTTTCCAGGGGATACTCAGCAACTCTCTCTTCTGGAACTCACCCTCCAGACAATTGGGGCTCACCAGAGTTCCTCACCCCCTGGCTAAAGATTCTTCCTCTAAAATTGGTCTTCTGACTGCCAATCATCAAATTACTTGTGTGTCAGTCCTCTGTCTTCACTCTGCTGCTATCACTTTGTTGCTCACCCTATACTCTCTGTTCCCAATTCACCCACAGTCCTCTGAGCAGACCTTGTTGGTATGTTTTCTTCTCCTAGCTCCTTTTTCTGGATTTTGTCAATCAAATTTCTGTTAAGAGGTTTCTTTCATGTTATTTTTTAGGGGAACCAGGAGCACTTAATACAGCTGTTTACCATCTTGTCTGGAAGTGACCAAGTTAAGATCTTTTTAACCCTATCATTGTCCAATAATTAGGTGATTCTACTCATGATTCCTATACTTTTTCCTATCATTCTTATTTTTAAACTGTGACATATGCTTAATTTTCTCTAATATCCTCTTTTCCTTCTTTCAAATTTTGCTTTTGAAATATTCCAATAAGTTATATTTATTCTTTATAGGTATAATAATTCAATTTATGATCAGTATAGCAGAGTGGATAACAAGAGAATATGGTTTTGAGCCTCTAATATGTGCTATGAGGACCTAAATGTTTGAGTTGAGTAAATTTCCACACTACTAGAAGTTCCTCACAGGCCTAAATGATAAGAACAAAATATAGTCCAAGAGAATGAACATATGCTCTGGAGTCATAAGACCTCTATATAAATCTGAATTCTGCTTCTTATTCTTGAGACTTTGAAAAATGGTTCCACTCTCCTGGGTCTCAATTTTTCATTTATACAATGATTGGAGGAACTATAGGTTCTCTGAGTTTAATTCCAGCTATAAATTTATCATTATATTTCTATTGGTAGTTTAAGTTTCTGATCACTTATAAAAATGACTTTTGCATGGTAAATCAGAGTAGAAAAGACAATAAAGTTTTCTTACTCAGATGATCTGTATTCTCAAAATCTGAAAGAGTAAGTGGATATGAAACTAAGTCATTGTCAGAGATATTTGAAATATATCAGAAAATCCAAGAGGTTAAACGAGATTGGAGAATAATTGCTACAATTTTTCTAAAAGAGAAAAGAACTACATTTACAAATTATAGACCTGTGAGACTTGAATTCCAAACAGAATTCTAGAAAAGATAGTCAGCACACTAAAGTTATGATGAAGAGCCAATATTATTTCCCTAAGAGTGTCATGATAGCTTAATGTCATCTATTCTAGATAAGATTACCAATGAAAAATGAAGTTAATGCTGTGAACGTATTTTGTGTCGATTTTAGGGCAGCTTTTGATAAAGAATATCATGGCATTCTATTATATATGATGAAAAATAGAGGGTGAATTATAACTGCATGGATTAAGAACTGGTGGGATAAAATTTTTTGGCATTGAGATAAACAGTTTTTAAAAAATAATTCAGTTGAATTCTGGAGTGATGGATCAAAGAGTCAGAGTGAGACTTTCTCCCATCCCAAGATCACTTAAGAGATCAGTAAGTGACCTGTGACACTGGGGAGGAGGCTGATCCAAAGCTTCACCCAGTGAGACCAGGTGAAGGGGGAAAGAAATAGCAGCAGCTCTAGGTGTTTTCAGGAAGAATTATAAAGAAAGAATAAGTGGGAAAAAAAATCCAGTGATTAAAATTTATTGTGATGAAAAGAACAATCAAAACACAAATGTAAAAAAAGACTTCAAAACATTTACAAGCAATGTCTCAAAAGAAAAAATAGCTTAGATGTAAAATTAACTAGAATTCCTGTAAAAATGAAGTCACAGTTTTTAAAATAGTTTACAATGTTTTTATCTATAAAATGAAAATTCAAAAGTTAAAAAAGAAAAAAGAATTTAATATTTCAGAAAAAATAATTCAAAATGATAATAGGTTTTTATAAGAAGCCCAAAATTTTTTTCAAAGCCATAAGCTTAGTAAAAATTAAAATTGATCAAAAAGAAATTAATTATTTCAGAAGACGATAATAAAATATTGAAAAAGAGATTGAAGATAGCTCATGGCAAAATAAAAATCACTTGCCTGGAAAAAAACAAGGAAAAAAATTAAAAATCATTTGTCTCCTGAATACAATAACCAATAACAGGATATGGGCCTGCTATTTTTTAAAATTTCATTTATTTATTTTCACCCATATGCACATGTATATTTTTAAGTTACAAAATTCCATTCCACACTTTCTTTCCACCCTCAGCACCCGAACAGTCAGGCTAGCACTGTACATATGTATTTTGGATAAACATATCTACATATTAGTCATTTTCAGTATAATGAATTTGGATTTATAAAAAGAGATACATAAGAGATATTTTTTTAGATTAGTTTTATTATTTGCAAGGCAAATGAGGTTAAGTGACTTGTCCAAGTCCACACAGCTAGGTAATTATTAAGTGTCTGAGGCCAAATTTGAATTCAGGTACTCCTGACTCCGGGGCCAATGCTCTATCCACTGCGCCACCTAGCTGCCTTATAAGAGATAATTTTTATAAAGTGTTCATCAGATTCCAAGGGGTTGTTTTTCTGTTTTTATTTTGTTTTATTTTTCTTCCTCTGGATGGGGATAATATTGTCCATAGCCAGTCTAATAAAACTAATACAGTTTTCCTAGCTCTCTGAACTACTAAGAGGAGTTGCTTCCATTAAGGTTATCTCACAATATTATTGTTAATATGTACATTGTATTCTTGGTTCGGCTCCCTTCACTCAGCATCAGATCCCACAAGTCATTAAATGCTTCTCTAGAGTCTGACCATTTATGGTTTCTTGTGGAACAACAATATTCTATAGTATTCATGTACCAGAACTTATTTAGTCATACCCCAATTGATAGGCATCCCTTCCATTTCCAATTCTTTGCCACTGCAAAAAGAGCTGCTACAAATATTTTGGAATGTATCGGACTTTTCCCTGGATATAGACCTAGAATTGGAATTGCTGTGTCAAAGTGTATGAACAGTTTGACTGTTCTTTGGGCAAAGTTTCATATTGCTCTCCAGAAAGGTTGGATCTGTTCACAACCCCACCAGCAATACCTCAATGTCCCAGTCCTCCCATGACCTCTCCAACATTGATCATTTTCCCTTTTTCTCTTCTCGGGCAATCTAATAGATGTGATGTGATACCTCATGGTTGTTTTAATGTGCATTTCTCTAATCAATAATGATTTGGAACATTTTTTTCATACAATTTAGGCCTGCTATTTTTAAAAATCTTCTTTTTTAAGTTTTCCAAATGTTTTAGAACCAGAAGATCTAGGAAAATGACATAGACAATCCATCAATAATTTTCTGATCCATATCCCTAAATTAAAAGTCCCAGGAACATTACAGTCAAAACTCAAAATTTCAAAATGGAAGAAAAATACTGCCAATAGCCATAAAGAAATAATAAGGAAGGGGTGGCTAGTTGGTACAGTGGATAGAGCACTGGCCCTGGAATTCAAATCCGGCCTCAGACACTTAATAATTAACTAGCTGTGTGGCCTTGGGCAAGCTACTTAATCCCATTAGCCTTGCAAAACAATCCTTAAAAAAAACGAAATAATAAGGAGCCATAATTAGAACCATACAATCAAGAAGCCACCATTATAGAGCAAAGATTTCATAATACAGCATTTAAGAAAGCAAAGGATATGTTCTCAAAGTCAAGATTTATTTATTCAGAAAAACTAGGTATAATTCCAGAGGGAAAAAGATAAAACTTTAATGAAATGAAAACTTCCAAACATTCTTTCTGAATAAAGCAAAACCAAGTTGAAACTTTCAAATTCAAATAGAGGAGTTAAGGGAAACATAAAAAGAAAAGAATAAAGATGAATCAACAAGGATAAAAGAATAAACAGGAAAGAATTACTTTCATTAAAATAAAGAGAAATGATTTGTTTGTCCCTTATGAAGTTTATCATCATCATCATAGTTCTTACAATGAGTTTAATTAAAAAAAGGATGTTCTATTATGTTTTGCTGATGTTAAGAAAAAAAGAATGGAAAAAAGGAGAAGCATAATGCTCTATGGAAAAAAGAAGGACAGACTGGGATATATTATAACATAATCAGGTTGTTCAAGTAGACATTGATACAATCGAGGAGAGAAAAAGGGGAATGACTGACATTTGAGTCTTATATCTTTTGTGAAGTATATACATGAATAACCAAACATACAGATTAAATAAATAAAAATTTTTTTTTGCTCAGTGGAGAAATAAGGAGAAAAGAAGAGAAGGGAGACTTAGAGGGAGAAAAGAATAATGAAGGGATTAATCTTAAGCAAAATAAACTCTAACAGAACATATACAACAAAATATTTATAGCTCTTTATGAAGTACCTAAGAATAGAGATATGAAGAATGACAATAAATTGAAGAATTGCTATTAAAATGAAAACAAAGTTCTTTATAGGCTGTTGCTAAATTTAAGATAAGTATAGGGGGATGAAATTCAACAAGGGATAAGTGAATAGTCTCATTTGGATACAAAAAAGTCAACTTCAAAATAGAAGATAAGGGAGGCAAATTTCAACAGGAAATTATACTTGAAATGACTTGATGAGTTTAAAGTATTGCTAGATCAATATGGCTCTGAAATATGATATAGAAAATATAAATGAATACAAAATAGTTTAATACAAAGTTAATGCAGAGAAAAACAGCAGTGACCAGGGAGATTAGAAAAGCCTTCCTGTAAAAAAGTGGTACTTGAGTTGTATCTTGAAGAAAGTAAGTGAATTTGTAAGGTGATAGTGAGGAGAGAGTTCATTCTAAACATGGGGAACAACCAGTACAAAAAGAGAGAGAGGATTTAAGAGTGTCATGTGTGGAAAACAGGAAAAGGCAGTTTGCAGAGAAAGTGGAAGAGTCATATACAATAAAGTTATAGAAAGAATAAATTGGAATCAGATTGCAAAAAACTTTAAAAGCTAAATAGAGAAGTTGATATTTTGAATAAGGTAGAAGTATAAAGATTTGTCAATTGATTAGATATGTAGTAGGTGAGGGGATAAAACTCAAGGTATAACAAACATTATGAGTCTGTAAGACTAGAAAAATTAGTGGCATTCACAAAAGCAATAACAGAATTTGGAAGAATGGAATGGTTTGGAGGAAAGATAATGCACTTTCTTTCAGACAGACAAAGTGAGTCTTATAAGTCCCCAAGACATCCATTTTGAAAAATCCACTAGAACAGAGGAAGGGAACATCTGGTCCATGGGCCAGGTCTGAAAAATCATTAGATTTGGCTCTGTCACAGCAACCATAGGTAGGACTCAAAATTCAATAAATCTAGGGAATTTTTAGTAGTGAATTAATTAAATGTTTGACCAAATATAGTAGGTGAATGATTTTATAAATATTCAAATGTTCCTGGACAAAAGAAAGATTCCCTATCCCTGCACTGGCCAGTTAATTACTAATGCAAAATCTGTATGTATTTGTGGTTATAGAAACCTGGATGTTCAGAGATTATTAAGCTTGTTATTCATCATTATATTGCAATTACAATTTAATTCAAAATGTGAGTAGTGACCCTGAAAAATTCATGCTAAATTTTTATAGCATTTTATAGTGTTCCAAAGATTTTTCCGAGATGATTTCTAATCTGTTATTTTCTCTATATAAGACTTTTATGTCTCAAAACCAGATAATGACTAGAAAATATCTTCTCCAGCTATTAATTCTTAGAGACAGATTAGGTCATGATAATTATAATTATAGTTAATGGTCAACAGTTATGTAATACCTACTATATAGTAACATAGTATATAGTAATACATACTATATACTAAGCACTGCATCAAACTCCTTTCAAACATAATCTAAATTGATCCTTACAACAACCCTGGAGCCAGGTTCTTTTATTATCCTGATTTTACATCTGGAACAACTGAGACAAAAAATAATTTTATGACTTTCCCAGAATTACACAGCTAGTGTCTAACACCAGTGTTGATTTCAGTTTTTCCTGACCCTAAGCCTGGCTCTCTATGCTATTCCATAAATTGCTATTCAATAAATGTATAGCTAGGAAATACATTGTGCAATAACTATCACATTGGATCAAAATGTCTGGAGGCTGACATAGTAAAACAACTGGGAGTTTTCTAATTTTTGTATTAAACCAGGAGAATTTTTCCCTTTCTATTTTACTACAATATGAGTAAATATTTTCCTTTATTGTTCTATTTACACTTTTATTTATTTAAACATTACTAAAATAGTTTTGTTGTAAGAGTAAATATAAACCCCTTCCCCCAACTAAAACAAAAAAAAAAAACCTCATGAGATATAAGATGAAAGAAACAGAAAAAATATGCTTCAATCTGTGTTCCCATACCATCAACTCTGTTTCTGAGGTGGATCACATTCTTCATCCTAAGTCCATCAGAGAAGTTACTTCCATATTTTTTCACAGGTGCTGTTGCTGATTGCAATTACCTCCATCCATTCCTTCCCACTACCATTTATTATATTTTCCTTTAAATCTGTCCCTCTTCAAAAGTGTGCTGAGGAGAAACCAAATGGTGCAGCAGATGGATCACCAGCCCTGGGGCCTATGCCTACATCCCACCCCAGACACCCAGCAACTATCCATCTCCTTGGTCCTGGACAGGCCACCCACTCCCACTACCTTACAAAAAGTGAAAAAGAAAATGTATTATATCTGACTATCCTCTCTCATTATCTACCCTCTCCTCTATGACCTAAATTCCTCCTCCCCAACTCCTGTCCCATTTCTCCCACCCCCTTTCTATCCTTTATCCTCTAGATTTCTTTACCCTATTAAGTAGTATGTTGTTTCCTCTCTGTTCCATTTCTGATGGGAATGAAGGTCCCCACATTCCTCCTCACCCCCTTCCACTCCATTGCAAAAGATTTTCCTTGACTCTTTTACATGAAATATCTTAGCCCAGTCTACCTCTCCTTTCACTTTCTCCCAGTAGCTTCCCTTTTCACCCATTAACACCATTTCACAATATATTACAACTTCAAATTCAGCTCACTTGTTTGCTTTGCCTATATATGCTCCTTCTAGCTGCTCTAGTAAATGAGAAAGTTCAAATGAGTAATATGAGTATAATCTTCCCATGCAAGAATACACACAGTTCAACATCATCAATCCGTCATGACTTGCCCTTCCTGTCCACCTTATCTATGCTTTACGTGAGTCCTGCATTTTAAGATCAAGCTTTCTGTTCAGTTTTGGCTGTTTTAACAGGAACATTTGAAATTCCCATGTTTGATGGAATACCCATCTTTTCCCCTGGAAGATAATGTTCAGTTTCTATTCTCAGTTGCAATCCAAGCTCTGTTGCCTTCTGTAATATGATATTCCAGGCTTTAATGTGGATGCTGCCTAAGACTTGTATAATTCTGACTGTAGCTCCATGATATTTGAATTGTTTCCTTCTGGCTGCTTATAATATTTTTTCTTTGACTTGGGAGTTCTGGAATTTGACCATAATATTCCTGGGGGCTATTTTTTTAGATATCTTTCAGGAGCAGATCGGTTGATTCTCTCACTTTCTATTTTGCCCTTTGGTTCTGTATAAGGACAATTTTCCTGTAGAAATTCTTTAAAAATGAAATCAAGGTTCTTTTATTGATCATGACTTTCAGGTAGCCCAGTAATTTTTAAATTGTCTCTTCTGAATCTGTTTTTCCAGGTCAGTTGTTTTTCATTGAGATATTTCACATTTTCTTTTGTTTTCATTATTTTGATACAGATTTTTTTGGTTTCTTGATTCCTCACAAAGTTATGAGCTTCCTTTAGCTCCATTCTATATTTGAAGGAGTTTTTGTTTTCTTCAGAGAGCCTTCTTATCTCCCTTTCAATTTGGCCAATTCTGCTTTTTAAGGTATTCTCCTCATTAACTTTGTGGACTACTTTTTCCATTTAGCCTAAACTGGTTTTTAACATATTGTTTACTTCAGCATTTTTTAGATCTCCTTGACTAAGCTGCTGCCTTGGTTTTTGTGTTTTTCTTGCACCTCTCTCATTTATCTTTCCAATTTTTCCTCCGCCTCTCTTATTTGATTTTCAAAATATTTTTTTGAGCTCTGTCATAGCCTGAGCCCAAATCAGGCTTTGGATATGGAAGTTTGGACTTTGTCATCTTCTGAGTGTGTGTTTTGATCCTCCATGGAACTCAAGTAATTTTATATGGTCAGGTTCCTTTTTTTCTGTTTACTCATTTTCCCCAGCCTATTCCCTGATTTGGGGGTGCTTCTCAAGCTTTGGAGTATTATTGGGATACCCCACAATGTCCTCATTTCTTTCAAAGTCTTATGAGAGGCTTTGATTGCTCTCTTGGCCTGTGCTTTGGTCTGTGGATGACCCTAAGCACACTCCTCTACCCTGAGCTGTGAAGAAGGTCCCTGCTCAGCTATGGAAGTATGGGGGCCCAGACTTTGACCAGGTTCTGAATATTGACAAAGCACCAGAGTCCTGTCCCAGGGACAGATGAGAGACCCGACAGTCCCCCCCCCCTTATCTTCCAGTGGATTAAGTGCTAAGGGAGCAGCTGCTGCATGGCTCCCTGTTGGGTGGCTCTATGGGCCTGCTTCCATTTCCTGGGATCTGAACTACACTACTATGATGGTTGTTTGGAGGACCACACTAGCTCCTATTCACTCTATCAGAGGTTACCCCAATGAGCTTCCAAGTTGTGCTTGGTGTACCCTGGGTTGGCAGGTCAGTAAACTTCTTCTGCTGCCAGGAACTGCCACTCCCAGGGACCCTTGCTCCTGTAAGCTGTTTCCAAACTCTTGGAATTCCTTCATTCCTGTCCAATGATTTTTGGCTTTGCTGCCACCCCCTCCAATTCCATGGAACAGAGCTTTCCCACAATCTTCTGCATTACCTTGGGCTGGAGAATTGCCTCAATGAATCTTTCTGTGAATTCTGTCTCAAAAACTTTAGTTTTAAGTCATAATATTAAGGTTTGTGAAATACTTTGGAAGAGAGCTTGTTGGAAAGTCTATTCTCCTGCCACCTTCTTGGCTCTGTATCTAAATAAGACTTTTCTTAAAGCAATCCACTTGGTTTTCTTTTCCTTTAAAATTGAAAGTTCATATTAAAAATAAGGAAAGACAAACTACCCCTTAGTACTTTCTGCAGCAAAATAATATAATTTCATGAAAAATTTTTTATCTCATTGAAAAGTTACTTTTCAAGTACAATGAATTTTTAAATATGCCTGTCTTCAAGAAATAGAAATATCCAAATATATTTTATGAGGAAAAATTGGTTATGAAAATCATGCATCAGTGTCATAACCCATATTTCCCAAAGAAGCACTTATAAAACAGCACCAGCTTCACACAAAGATTAATGATTTCAATGAGAAAAGTACAGGGTGCAAAGTTTGATTAAAACAATTATTTTTAAAATTTAAATCCCAAACAAACGTGAATAATAGTTATTATTCAGTCATTATCAGAAGGAGTCACTTGGCAAATAGCATTTTGACATATCAGTTTCAAACATTTCTACATTTCCCTTGAAATTTCTTTTGTCTGGTAGCATTTAAGCTGATTAAAGGGCTTCAAATTTTGTTCCCCCCCATCCCCCATGTACTTTATTTCATTTAAAATGTTTATCTTAACTTATGGAATAGAAACCATTTATATCAAATAGCATAATAAAAAATTATTCCACATGAAACTGAAAATCTCTTATTTCCCCAATTTTAAAATTTCTTTCTGGACTTGGCTATATTTCTTTTATTTCTGCAAAACCTTTTCTCATTTAATATAATCAAAATTATCTAATTTACATATCCTTCTGTTTTTTATCTCATATTTATTCATAAATATTTCACCTGTCCATAAGTCTTTTAAGTAATAGTTCCATGGTCTTTCCATTTTTTGGTAGTATCTCCTTTTATATCTAGGTCATATAATTGTTTTGACCTTATTTTTGTAAATGGTGTAAGATATTTATCTATGCCCATTTTCTGCCATACTACTTTCCAGTTTGATCCAACAATTTTGACCAAAAGCTTGTTTACATTTTCCAAATTCAAAGTTACTATAATTATTTGCTGTTTTGAATTGTATGTCTAATCTATACCATTGATCTACCAGCACCACACCATCCATATATATGTATTCATTGGTTACAGCAAAAGTAGTTTTGAATATTATGGATAAGGTTAATTACTAGTATACTTTCTATGGAAGTCCATATTAAAAAGAAATAGACTTTTACAAACATTGCCAGAACTAGTTCAGGGTTTAGGAGGTTCCTAAAGAAAGTTTGTAAGAGAAGAGATATTAGACTGACCACTAAACTGAAAGTCTATAGAGTTGTGCTAATCTCAGCACTGTTTGCTTGTGAAACCTTGACAGTCCTCCAGAACCTTGCCAGGAAACTGAAATGCTTTCCTTTAAATTATCTTGAGAAGATTCTAAAGATCACTTTTGGAAGGATAAATTACCAGACCCTAAAGTCCCTTCCCAAGCTAAACTACCAAAATATTAAAATGCTATTACAAAGAGAACAGTTCTGATGATCTGGCCATATTGTTTGAATGCCAAAGTTATGCTTACGTAAAATATTATTTTATGGAGAACTCACACAGGGCAAAAGTTCAAAAGTAGGGAGGGGGATGACAGAAAAAGTAATACAAGGAATTCCTCAAGATCTCTCTTAAGAACCTTGGAATTTGGTGTACCATGGAAAACCCTGGAACAGGGCTAATCAGTATGACATCACCTCATCAGAGTGGGTGTGATACTCTATGAACAAAGAAGAATTGAAGTTGCTCAAAGAAAAAGTGAGATGTACAAGTTTAAAGAATTCAACCCAGTGTTCAACTAGACTATTTGTGCCAGTACTGTGGTAGTCCATTCAGAGATCATATTGATCTGTTTGGTCATAGTCTGATACACTGTAATTTATCTGTAAAATAATGCTATCATTTTGGTTCTCTTACCTAATGAAGAAGAAGAACTAAGTTTGATTTGTAAAGTAACTTGCAAAGTTACCCTTGCCTCAAATTAAAATAAGAGAAATAGAAGGAAAACATTAGGTAGTGCAAGTTCCTTGCATCAGAATCTAAACTGTTATTTCATCATTTATTCTTATATGGAAATTTGAAATGTCTTAAATGTATTTTAAACAAAAATTAACTGATGTAAATAATAGTGATAATCTGCAGAATCATTTTGTGTTATTAAGAGAAATAATATTGTTCTTTTCCAGATGTAAAATGTTAAATTTACTCTACCTAATTTTCCAAATATAGGCTGCTATAAATCTCAGAAGATTCTTTATCAATTTACACGGAGGTCAGAGAATCTGCAGTTGCTACACTGCCTATCACCTAGAATAAGGGTTCTTAATCTATTTCTGTCATAGACCCTTCAGATTACCTAGTGAAGCCCATGGATCTCTTATTAGAATCATGTTCTTATATGAATAAAACAAAATGTACAGGTTTTCAAGGGAAACCGAATATGTTGAAATATTTTCTTTTATTTTCTTTCATTTTTGTCTTTCTCCTCTAAGTTCACTGAAAGTTCCATGGATCTTGAACCTAGAAGACAAGTTAGCAGCATTCTTGTAGTTGTTGGAAATGAGAATCATATGGAAAAATCCATACTAATATTATTTGTAAAATGATGGGGTGACCTCCAGGGTTGCTTTCAGGGCAAAATTTATGATCCTATAAGAAATAGTGACATATTTATCATTGTCATATGAGCTAAAAAAGAAATCAGAATCCTTAATTTAGAATGACATATTTGTCACTGAGTCCTACAAACTGGTGTAGCCTAAGAATATAACATAAAAGCAAAACATAGGAAAAAAATGTCTTTCATAAATGGAGGAATAAAAGGCTATCATAGTTCAAAGAAATAACATGTTGGAGTATAATAAAATTTACATGACTTATTGAACTTTTGATGTTTTCTCAGACATCTTGTAAACAACCTTACTGTTGACCAAGTTTCTCTATCCCTTACCCTCTGAATGGGACCTCAGGGAACCTGGCCCCTCAGGCCTCACTCTATTTCAGAGCTCCTGTTTTGGAGCTGACTCATTTTGTTTGTAGAGTGGGTGAACTCACTATTGTTAGCCTGTTCCAGAGCAGAACTTGTTTCACCCATCCCCTTCTGCTATATCAACAGTCCCTCATTATTTCTGTGACTACCAAAGAACTAACTCTCTAGGACTTTAATTGTATCTCTCAATTATAATGCAGGCACTGAGAAGACAGGCATTATCTTTTGTATTTGAATTTCCCCTGTATCATACCTAGTTGTAGATGGGACACTTGACTTGGACTTAGGAAGATCTGAGTTCCAAATAGGCCTCAGAAGGTTTATTCGCACTGCAACCCTGGGAAAATTACTTAAACCTTATTTGTCTCAGTCTCTCCCTTACCCTTTCTTTCCTATCTGCCTGCTTTTTGATGATCATCTCTTTGCTATTCCAATGATGGACCTGTATAATTTAAAAACTAAATGCCAACACGATAGCTTCTAATTTGGAAGGCAGAATGAGAGGAGGTGTGGCTAAAAAAGAACATCTAATAAAGTACCGGCCCTGGAGTCAGGAGTACCTGGGTTCAAATCCAGTCTCAGACACTTAATAATTACCTAGCTGTGTGGCCTTGGGCAAGCCACCTAACCCCATTTGTCTTGCAAAAAAAAAGAACATCTAAGTTACATGTTCTAAAAGAGTAATCCATGAAGTTATAGCAAAATTTTATGTAATTTAGCCTAGCTATTGGTTTGTTGTTTTTGGATTTTGCAAGTCAAGGTTATATATAGCAAGTTAGTATCTTGTGTCTGGGATCCAGTTTTGACTCCAGGGCTAGTGATCTTTCCACTGAATCACCTAGCTACACCAGGCTAGATAATTTTTACTTGCCTCTTTGTATATATTACATCATTATTGTGATATTAAATTTCTCAAAGTTCCTTTTTGCTTTTTTTATGTTTCCATAATCTGTTACTCTCAAAGGGAAGTGAAATAGTTTTAATTATCCAAAATATTTATATTTTCTGAGGCCATATTCATTTTTGCAGAGATTTCTTTTTACTATTTTCTATACTTTTCTATTCTTACAAGATAATATATCATTATTGTCTATACAGGGTATGAATCAATGCAAGAAAACTACCCGAAATCTAAGCAACATACATACATATGTGTGTGTATGTGTGTATACACATGTTATCAACCTTATGTTATTAACCTAATAGTAATTAGTCACATGTGGCTTAGCAGGTTTTTTCAAGTGGTGACATGCTGTAGAGGTAGGAAAAGTGTAGTGATAAATATGAGTCCAGAAGCTACTTTACTCACCACCCTGACTTCTTGCCTATGTAACAAATACCTGCATGATGATGAGAAATAATGTTTCCCATAAGTTCTGGCTTTGTGTTTTGTACAAAGTAAGCACTTCATATAGATTATTGGATGAATGTCCTTGATATGTGTGAGGCACTTTATAGGTTTCAAAGTACTTTTTCCATGTTTTGTCCCATTTGATCCCCTATCCAGTAGGCAAACTAGATTATAGAAAGCATTACCCTGAGACTGCAAACAAATAAGCAGAAAAACAAATAAACTACTCAGAAGTGGTATCATAGATAAAAGAGAGAAATTGGATTAAGAAGAAGATTGTTACAAATTCTACCAACTGATACTTTCTAACTACATAATCAGACAAGCAATGAATCTTCTATTGGTTTGTTTCCCAATCTTTAAATGAAGATAATAATTCCTCAAGTTCTTTCCTCACAAGTTGATTGTGAGGATTAAATAAAATGATAGTCAAATAGTAATAGAAATAGTAATAACATTTAACAACTATATAGCAAGTTAATGTTTGCAAAGTTATTTAAATATATTATCCCGTTTGATTTTATCCTCAAAATAACTGAGGTTAAGTGTAATATTATCACCATTTCATATGGAAGACACTGAACTTGAGATAAATGACTTGTCCAAGCTCATACAACTAGTAAGTGCCTAAGATTTAATTTGAAATCATCTTCCTGACTCCTGGTCCAGAACTCCATCAAAAACTGACACCAAATGAAAAAGGGGAGGGATTTATTTTCAATTCTATGTATTTTATTCTATCCATTATTCCACTTAGATGCCCTAATAATAGCAAAATTTAGAAAGTGGTTTTTATAAAGTTTAAAGCAGACCATAAATTCTATTTTTATTGCTATTATTATATTAGTGAATACTGGTATACCAATTTACCTATCAAACAGGCATTCAAACTGGTCCCATTCAGGAATTAGGCAACATCAGAACACAAAAGTTTGAAAATTAATCCTAATCAATTACTTCACTCTCAGAATCATTTGACTCTAATGTATCTCTCTTTTCCCAATTGTTTTTTTTCTTTTCATACTTCTCCCATTACCTCTAGATTCCACTATCTCCTATTTATTGTCTATGTTATGATAAAATTCAAACCGTATCTAATCATGAAACAGGCTAGCATAGACTTGCAAATCTATGAGAATTTTGTGATAAAATAAGCTGTAGTCAAAGAACTAGAATAAGTAGTGTCTAGTCTTAGTTCTACCACTAAATTGACTAGGTGACCTTAGGCAAATCACTTTCCCTTTCTCAGTCTGGGTCTTAGTTTCCTGATTTGTAAAATGAGTGTGAGAGTTAAACTAGGAAATCTCCAAATTGTCTTTTTATCTCTATTTCTAGTTTGTTTTTATTCTGAATTCCAGTCTGACTCTGATTTTTTATATTCATATATGTATAGATATAGATATATATATGTATATGCATATATATATATATATATATATATATATGTATATATGTATATATGTATATATCTTCCTTAATCACTAGACCTAGACTTTGGAAGTAGATTCCTTGTTTCCAGTGAACACTGACATATTTCTTGACTGACCTGATGCCATATGATTTCAGTAGAATCTGAATACCCTCTAATGGGCAAATGCAATTTAGCAGTGACTTAATGAACACTGCTGTCGGGTGATCACACTGCAAAACAGCATAAAAGGTAGAATTTGAACCTTCAGTTTCTTGTCACTAAATTCTGGGAAGCTAAAACATTCTTTACCCAATCTCCATTAATGTACAGTAGATTCATTTGTGATTTATTATTCCATATGCTATTTAATATGATGAAAACAAATACTAAACAGATTTACATTTTTCATTGCATTCAAATATACATTATTAAACAAAACTTGTAAACAATACATTCTAAAAACATATCTTCATAAGTCTTATGCTTTAGGCTAGATTTCAATAGAATTCTTTATTACTGGATTAGCCACAATTCATTTCTGCCAAGCTGAATGATGTCATCTCAGTACAGGTAGATACCTTTTAGCAAATCTCTAATATCTCCCTATGTCAATCAGTTCTGCCTCTTTCAGTCAATCACTACTGCCTTCAAGTAATATGGACTCCTTTGAGTCTCAAGGTCAGTAACACCAAGAATGGGAGCCAGACCTACATAGGAAAATATTGATACTGAGATCTCAGGGATTTTGGGTTTATTTTGTTTGGGGGGATTGTTTCTTTTTGTTTTTAGATTTTGTCTATAGTGTTTCATCACATAATCTGATTGATAATATAGTACAAAATTCCTAGTATAGTTGTTTATAATATTTATTATCACTGGTCTGCCTTAATAGAAATTACTTGAGTTGCTTTGTATATCACATCATACAGGTAGTAATCTTATTGATGCAAAGAATAACAGAAAAATGATCTTGTTTAGACATCCCATTTGCAAAAGGGTTCTTTTTAATATTAATAGAATAATTCAGCAAACTTATTACTATTGTATTATTGATGTACTAAAACGTACTCTCAGAGCTACTGAAGATGGGAGACAATATGCTTCAAGGAAGGGGTTAAAAAATTGAGCTATGTGGGTTCATTTTTGTGAAGAACTCACTAATCATTGACTCAAGAAGGAAAGAAAGACTTAGACTTTAATCCAAAGGTTGCAAAAATATTCTACAAATAATTTCAAAGTTCAGAGGTTAGTTCAACAATCCACAAACTACTACCCAGGGTCACAAGTTTTCCTTTTGAAAAGCAGTTAGTGAATTTCTTAAGGGAGATAGAGATTTCTTAAGAAAGTAGTAAAGTGGAGACTTCCGGCCAAAATGGCGGAGAGAAGACATGTGCAGTTCTAAAGTCTCCTGATCCCTTCCGGATCTATCACATGAAACAAACCTCATAAAAGAAATCTGACCCACAAAACCCAGAAAGAAAAACTAGGAGAAAGAACATCTATCTTGGGATTTGTCTCAGCAGCAGCTTTGGCTGAATTAGGCCAGGTGAGTCTCTGCTCAGATCAGCCCTGGATCAGCCAGATTAGCAGCTGAATTGGAGCCAGGAGTCTGAGGGTGGGACAGCCAGACCTCCTGGATCAGGGTGGGGATGGACTGCTGGGGCATGAGTCAGCAGGAGAGGGGAGGCACTGGGGTTGGAGCTGTCCCCCCGGAGATCCTGGACAGGGCTGGGGGGGGAGAGTTCTGGAGCAGGAAGGCTTCAGACACCATCCCTGGGCTCCTCTGATCTGAATCCCATTACAACACAGACTTCACCCCTAACAAACAAATGCAAACTCCTTCTGCCTCAGGCCCAGGTGTGTGAGCAGAAGAACCAGCACAGCTGAGGAATGAGCTCAGGCTAGAGTAAAGCCCAACACTGATTGAAGGCAAAAGAATTCAATAGCTCCAACTCCTCTCTTCAAGCAAAGGGAGAAGCTTCAAGCAAGGTCACAGACACCCCAGAGAAAGCAACCAACACCTCCTAATGGCCAGACAGTGGAACTGCACTCAGTGAGTAAAGCCATTAGCAATCCCAAGCCCCGGGAACCAGCCCCTCCCCAACTCAGGTCTTAGCAACATGAAGAATGGTCAGCAGAAAGGTGGATCCATAGAAAAATTCTTGGAAGGGAAAGACCCTAACTCAGAGAGACCTAGAACCTCTGAGAAGAATACAATCTAGTCTTCAGCACAGAAAGACTTCCTTGAAGAAATAAGGAAGGAGCTTAAAAATTTGGGAGAGACAATTAATACCTTGCAACAAGAAAACAAAAACTTAGAAAGTACAATTGGACAAATACAAAATGAGAATAAATCTCTCAGATCTTCAAATGGGCAAATGCAAAAAGAAATTAATTGTCTCAAAACCTCAATTGGTAAAATGGAAAGCTCTTTCAAAAGTACAATTGATCAATTGGAAAAGGAGTTTCAAAAGGTTAATGAAGAAAATTCCTCCCCCCCAAAAATGAATGGAGTCTACAGAAACTACTGATTCTATGAGACAGCAAGAGTCAGTTAAACAAAATCAAAAAATTGAAAAAATAGAAGCAAATGTACAATACCTCATCAACAAAACCACTCACCTAGAGAATAGATAGAGGAGGGGAAAACTGAAAATTATAGGACTTCATGAAAACATTGAAGAGAAAAAAAAAAAAGGCTGGACTTAATATGACAGGATCTAGTGATGGAAAACTGCCCTGATATCATGGAATTGGAGGGCAAAGTAGTTATTGAAAGGGTACATCAATCCCCACCAGAAAAAGATCCTAAAATGAAAAGAACACAGAATGTTGTGGTCAAATTCCAGAACTATGAGATAAAAGAGAAAATCCTACAAGCAGCCAGAAAGAAACAATTTAAATATCAAGGAGCCACAGTAAGGATCTCACAGGACCTGGCTGCATCAACATTAAGGGATTGAAGGGCCTGCAGTGAGGTCTTTTGAAGAGCAAGGGAGCTTGGAATGCAGCCAAGAATCTACTTTCCCACAAAGCTGAGCCTTCTCTTCCAGGGAAAAAGATGGACATTTAACGAAATGAAAGAATTCCAAAAATTTCTGATCAAAAGACCAGAGCTAAATAGAAAATTTGGACATCAAACAGAAGGTTCAAGAGACACATGAAAAGGTAAAAAGGGGGGGGCAGGAAAAGGAAAAAGAAAATGCCACCCAGTAAGTTGAAACTGGATACATCCCAGCATGGGGACAAAAGATTCTCATAAATGTTGAGAATTGTTCATGACCTATCCATGAGACTGCTATCTAAAGAGATGTAACTGGCTTTAACCCTACTTGGGAGAAAGACCCTAATAACTCTCAGGAATTTGATTATATTCAATAGAATATAGTGAATTAGAAGGGACAGACACTCAGAATTTTCTATGACTTAGATAGAATGATCTAAAACAAAACCTCCTTAAAAAGGGGGACAGGAAAGAGACTGGAGGAGGGAGGGTAGTGAATGGGATAAATCCCATTACACTAAGAAGCACAAAACAACCTATGGTAATAGAGGGGAAGAAGGGAGCAGATGAGAAACACTTGAATGTTCTTCTCATCAGACTTGGATTAAAGTCAATTTACACACATACTCACTTAACTTAAAAAAACATCTAACCTTTCAAGTATTGAAAGGGGAAAAGCGGAGGGGGGATTAAGAAAGGGAGGGGGAGGGGAAAGGGGGGACTAACAAAAGGAAGGGAAGGGGAAAAGGAAAAAGAGAAAGGGGAAAGAAAGGGGAGGGTGTGATATAGGAGGGCAAACACACTGAAGGGGGTGATATTCAGAAACAAAATACTGAGGAATATAGATAAAGGGGGGAGAAAGGGGGGAAATACAAATGGAGGGAAGATAGCATGGAGGGCAGTAAACAATTAGTAATCATAACCTTGAATATGAATGGGATGAACTCTCCCTTAAAACGTAAGAGCAGAGTGGATAAAAAACCAGAATCCTACAATATGCTGCTTACAAGAAACTCTTTGAAGCAGAGAGATACATATAGAGTAAAGGAAAAAGGTTAGAGCTAAATATATTTTGCTTCAGCTGAAGTAAAAAAAGCAGGGGTAGCAATCCTTATCTCAGACAAAGAAGCAGCAAAAATAGATATCTCTAAAAGAGATAAGGAAGGAAACTGTATCCTCCTAAAAGGTACCATAGACAATAAAGTCATTTCAATGTTGAATATATATATATATATATATATACACACACACACACACACACATATATATATATATATATATATATATATATATATATATATATATATATATATATATACACCCAGTGGGACATCATCCAAATTCTTAGAGGAGAAGCTGAAAGAACTACAGGAAGACATAGACAGCAAAACTCTACTAGTGGGAGACCTCAACCTCCTGCTATCAGATCTAGATAAATTGAATCATAAAATAAACAAGAAAGAAGTTAAGGAGGTAAATAGATTGTTAGAAAAATTAGATATGGTAGACCTATGGAGGAAACTGAATGGAGATAGAAAGGAATATACCTTTTTCTCTGTGGTACATGGAACTTATACAAAAATTGACCATGTGCTAGGACATAAAAATCTAATGATCAATGGCAGAAATAGTGAATACATCTTTCATAGATCACAATGCAATAAAAGTTATATGGAATACTGGTCCAAGGAGATATAGACCCAGAACAAATTGGAAACTGAATAACCCCATCTCAAAAAATGATTGGATCAAAAAACAAATTATAGAAAGAATTAACCATTTTATCCTAGATAATGATAATAATGAAATATCATAACAAAACCTATGGGATTCTTTCAAAGTGACTCTCAGGGGATATATTATACCTCTAAATGCTAACATGAATAAATTGGAGAAAGAAGAAATCAATGAACTAAACATGCAACTAAAAAAAATAGAGAAAGAACAGATCCAAAATTCCCAATTAAATACTTAATTAGAAATTCTAAAAATTAAAGGAGAAAATAATAAAATCAAAAACAAAAAAAACTATTGAATTAATAAATAAAACCAAAAGTCGATATTATGAAAAAGCCAATAAAATTGAAAAACCTCTGGTCAATTTGATTAAAAAAAGAAAGAAGAAAACCAAATTGCTAGTATTATTAATGAAAAAAGTGAACTCACTACTAATGAGGAGGAAATTAAAGTAATAATTTGAAATTATTTTGCCCAGCTCAATGCCAATAAATTTTATAATCTAAATGAAATGGATGAATATTTACAAAAATATAAGTTGCACAGGTTAACTGAAGAAGAGATTAAATACCTAAACAACCCTATCTAAGAAAAAGAAATTCAGCAAGCCATTATCAAACTCCCTAAAAAAATCTACACGGCCTTGTGGATTCACAAGTGAATTCTACCAACCATTTAGGTAACAACTGGTTCCAATTCTATACAAACTCTGTGGAAAAATAAGGAAAGATGGAACTCTGCCTAACTCATTCTATGAAATGAATATGGTGCAGTTACCTAAACCAAGAAGGGTTAAAACAGAGAAAGAAAATTATAGACTCATTTCCCTGATGAATATAGATGCAAAAATCCTAAATAAAATCTTAGCAAAATGATTACAACAAGTTATCACTAGGATAATACATCATGATCAAGTAGGATTTATTCCAGGAGTGCCTGGTTGGTTCAATATTAGGAAAACTGTTAGTATACTCAATTATATCAATAACAAACCTATCAGAAATCATATGATCATATTAATAGATGCTGAAAAAGTTTTTGACAAAATACAGCATCCATTCCTATTAAAAACACTAGAGAGTATAGGAATAAATGGACTGTTCTTTAAAATAATTATCATTATCTATCTGACACCATCAACAAGCATCATATTCAATGGGGAGAGGCTAGAGACATTCCGAATCAGGTCAGGGGTGAAACAAGGGTGCCCATCATCACCACTACTATTGAAGGAATTAGAACTTAGAAGGAAGAGACAAAACTCTCACTCTTTGCAGATGACATGATGGTCTACCTAGAGAATACCGAGAAATAATCCAAAAAATTACTGGAAACATTTAGAAATTTTAGCAAAGTTGCAGGTTATAAAATATGCCCTCATAAATCTTCAACTTTTCTATACATGACTAGTAAGATACAGCAGGAAGAGCTAAACAGAGAAATCCCATTCAAAGCAACCTCAGACAACATAAAATACCAAGGAGTCTATTTGACAAGACAGACTTTGAATCTTTTTGAAAATATATAAAACACTTTAAATCAGATTTAAATAACTGGGCAAATATCAACTGCTCATGAATAGGCAGAGCTAATATAATAAAAATGACAATTCTACTCAAACTAAACTATCTGTTCAGTGCCCTACCAATCAAAATTCCAAAAAAAATTTAATGAGTTAGAAAAAATTGTAATTAAATTCATATGGAGAAATAAAAGTCAAGAATATCCAGGAATTTAATGAAAAAAAAGTGAAAACAAGGTGGCTTAGCCCTACCTGATCTAAAATTATATTATAAAGCATCAGTCCTCAAAACTGTTTGGTATTGGCTAAGAAGTAGAGTGGTGGACCAGTGGAATAGGCTACATGTAAAAGCACGAGATGATTACAGTAATCTGATGTTTGATAAACCGAAAGAGTGTAGCCATTGGGATAAAAACTCTGCGTTTGATAAAAACTACTGGGATAATTGGAAGTTAGAATGGAAGAGACTTAGATTAGACCAACACCTCACACCCTTTACCAAGATAAGATCCAAATGGTTACAGGACTTAGACATAAAAAACAATACTATAAGCAAATTAGAAGATCAAGGATTAGTTTACCTGTCAGATCTATGGAAAGGGGAACAGTTTATGACTAAGGAAGCATTGGAGAACATCACCAAGAACCAACTAGATGATTTTGATTCCATTAAATTAAAAAGCTTTTGCAAAGATAAAACCAATGTAACCAACATCAAAAGAAATGTAGTAAATTGGGAAGCAATCTTTACAAATAATGATTCTGACAAAGGACTCATTTCTAAAATATACAGAGAACTCAGTCATATTTTTAAAACAAAAAGCCATTCCCCAATTGACAAATGGTCAAAGGATATGAAAAGGCAATTTACAGATGAGGAGATCAAAGCAATTCATATCCATATAAAAAAATGCTCTAAATCATTAATTATTAAAGAAATGCAAATTAAAGTTTCTCCAAGGTACCATGTCACACCTCTCAGATTGGCCAATATGAAAAGGAAGGATAATGATCATTGTTGGGAGGGTTGTAGGAAATCTGGGACACTATTACACTGTTGGTAGAGCTGTGAACTCATCCAACCCTTCTGGAGAGCTATTTGGAACTATGCCCAAAGGGTAACAAAAATGTGCATACCCTTTGACCCAGCAATACCACTACTGGGCCTATACCCTGAAGAGATGATGAAAAAGAGTAAAAAAATTATTTGTACGAACATATTTATAGCAGCCCTGTTTGTGGTGGCAAAGAATTGGAAATCAAGTAAATGTCCTTCAATTGGGGAATGTCTTAGCAAACTGTGGTGTATGTATGTCATGGAACACTATTGTTCTATTAGAAACCAGGAGGGACAGGTTTTCATGGAAGCCTGGAGTGATTTGCATGAACTGATGCTGAATGAAATGAGCAGAACCAGAAAAACAGTGTATACCCTAACAGCAACACAGTGGCGATGATCAACCTTGAGGGACTCACTCATTCCATCAGTGCAACAATCAGGAACAATTTTGGGCTGTCTGCAAAGGAGAGTGCCAGCTGTATCCAGATATGGAGCTGTGGAGTATGAATAAAATTCATGGACTATTCCCTTTAATTTAGAAAAAACAGATATCTTATTGTCTGATCTTGTCACCTCTTAGACTTCTGTTCTCTTCTTTAAGGATATGATTTCTCTCCCATCACACCCAATTTGGATCAAGGTACAACATGGAAACAAAATAAAGACTGACAGTGTGCTTTCTGGGGGGGGGGGGGGAGGCAAGCAAGATCGGGGGGGGGGGGAATTGTAAAACTCAAATAATATCTTTAATAAAAATTAAAAAAAGAAAGTAATAAAGTTAAACAAAAAAGATAGTTGAAAGCTGAGAGTAAAGGGGATAGTTACAAGATGGGATAGTAGATGAATATTTAAAATGAAAAAGGGAAAAGAATGGAAGCTTAAACGTAAATCCAGACATAAGGAGCTGGGGTCATATTAGTCCAAGTCAAGTTAAAAGGAAAAAAAGGGAAAAGAAACTTAAAATTGAACTGTATTGGTCTAGCAGCACGAACTAGGTCATGTAGATTCAACTCAGAAAAAGGCAAAGAGGGGAGGAGAAGCTAGAGTAACATTAACCTGGAGCAGAAGCAGTTCAGCTGAGTCAGCAGGAAAAAAAAAAGAGACCATGCCTGGATAAATCTCTGCTCAAATACATTTCTGTAGAGGACAGAATGAGAGTGATGCTTGAGGAGTGATTTGAAACTTGATTTCAGGTATTCTCTAATGAATGCCACAGAAGTGGTCTCCAAGGAGCAGCTAAAACAGCACTCACTGAACATGAATAGCTTTCTGTGTACTACAACTTCTCCTGACCCAAAGGATGTGACCAAAATTTTGCAACATTTCTCTATGACCAGGGTTTCCCTGCTATACCAACTTCCCATGCTTTTCATCTCCCTTTCATGTTTCTTCTGCCATTAGAACATAAACTTCTTGATGATAAGAAATGCCTTTGTTTTTTCTTTTATTTATATTTCCAATGTTTAGCACAGTGTTTGGCATATAACTAAGACCTTAATAAATATTTACTCCCTTTCCTTGCATCCTTACTTCTTTCCTTCATTAGTTCTTTCCTTCTTCACCAATTCTCTTAGCTCCACTTCTTCACCACTCCTTTTCCCCTTCTACTTCTCCTTTGCCCTCTCTTCTTCTCCCTTTCACTCTTCTTCCCAGCACCTTTCCTCCTCTTCTTTCCCTCTCTCCCACCTCTTCCATCTGCTTCATTCACTTATAATCATAAAGTTCCTCTGAGATCATTATCTTAATATTCATGATGCATTTTAAAATTTGAAAAATACTTTACATGTATTATCTCTTTTAACCTTTAGGAAAAACATGTGAGCTAATTATTATTGGTATTATTATTATTTCTGTTTTAGAGACCAGGAAGCTAAAGTTAAGTAAGATTGAATTGTTTGGACTGAATCTCATAGTCCAAATGACAAAAACAGAATTCAAACCTATCTTCCTGAATATGAGTCCAGATTTCTATCCATTGCATTATGCCACCTCCTTCTTAAAGTTCATTCCATCTTTGATTAGCATTCTAATATATTTCTGAAATGATTTTATGGTTGCCTAAATTAAAATTTAGTTTAGTCAAGTTCTTACGAAAAATGAACGGATCATTTATGCATGTGAAAACAAAAGTAAATCAGTGTTAGAATTGAGAAAAACATTTATTTCCCAATGGCAGTGAAAAACTATCCTACAAATATAGAGAACATATTGTCACTAAAGAGTGGTTAGTCTTTTACTTTCCATATTTGCATTTCCCCTCTCCACAGTCTCCACTATGTGTGCAGAGATATTTTACTCTGTGTCTAAAAAGCATATTGCTTTTTCTGAATAAAGAATTATTTAATGGATCCATATTCTTGCTAATATGGATACTCCCTCCACTGGTACAGGTTGCAGCTCATCAACACCTCATCCTTTTCAATATCTGTTTATATATTATAGAAATATAACCATATAAAATAAAAGTTGTCACCTCATCACCATTTTTAATGATTTAAATTGCAATCTTTATTAAATTATGCACAGCAACAATCTTAAAAACACTTTCATTTTATCATTTGTTGCTCATTAAGAGATGCCAAATACTTCTAAGTATGGCTAAGTTGTTAACGATGAGGCAGTTTAAAGCAGGAGTTGATTATAGTTATGATGCCTTTTATAAATAATAATGACGACTTTAAAGCTCATCATCATTAAAATGTAAACGATTCTTGCTAAGGGGTTTGAATTATAATTATATGAAACTTGTAAGTTCAATTCATTCCTACTGAAACATCCTTCAGGGATCAGAAGGAGGTAGGGATTCTTTTTTACTTCTGTTTAGTCTCTACTCCCCCATAGCTTATATTTAGCAGCAAAGGAAATAACAAAATTACCACCTGCGGCCATTTTTAAATTCATGAAACCCAGTTATGCTCCCCTGACTTACAACTCATTGCAATCATCTGCAACATGCAATACATTTATGCACCTTCCTTGATCACTTCTTCAGCTGACTCATTAGGTTCTGCTCTACTATCCCTTGTCATTATGCCTAGATATGTAAATACTACTACTACTTAATATATTTCTGGAAACTTTTTTTTTTTTTTGTGGCTCCTTGACCTGCCCAATTCCCTTCAGGTTTAGGTGCTCAAACACATTGCTTAAAGCTTGATATCACTTGAGAATTGTAAATCTTAAGAATGAAAATTCCCCCTCTATAACCACAAATTCATATTTTGAGAGTCTGCATAGCTTAAGGGAAAGATCCAAGATCATAGAGTTTAAGGATCTAAATTGAAAGCCCTGAATCTGCCATCTTGTCTGAAACTTTGTTAGAATTTTTTTTATTCATTGATGGAGAGTCGTAATAGAGAAATAAGAGGCAGTCTGAAGAGTCAAGACAACATGGTTTCAATTCTGAGTTCTGAAAAATGCCCAGGCAATTGTGGGCGTTCTTCAATCCTAAGCTACAGACAATCTATTGATTTTTACTAGTGGAAAGATTTCTTTAGTGAGTGTTGCCTACATCAGTGAAAGCACATGTATATAAACAAACCACTTTAAAAAAGTGAGCAAGATTGCCTCTAAGTCCTCCTTTTTGAAATTATTTATTTTTTATTCCAAATAAACCATTTTTTCATTTCTACTGAACCTCCTCTGTGTTATCTTTGTAAATGATGATTTCTTGACCTTTCCCTGATAATCCAAGTCTATCATTGCCATTCTAATGAGCCAAATCTATGTGGTCAGAAATTAAAATGATTTCAGTTCCACTTTAGAAATTTGCCCTTCTGACACTTTAATGACCTTTCTTTATTTCCATCATGCTGAACCCCAATCCTTGCTAACTTCCACTATTCAGTTTCTCCATTACTATCTCTATATTGCTGAGCCTTGCTGTGGAAAGTCACAAAATTTTATTAACTGAATCCATAACGTATTGATTTTATCTTATCTCAACTGAGTTCTCATTGTTACATAGCAATCCTTTTAATCATCACTAGGGGATTCCTCAACAAGGAATTTGATATCAAGGAAGACCAAACTGCACCAGCAAACTTTCACTATCCTTCTCCAACTCTTAACCTTACCATTTAATTCTTGGTTTTCAAATAGTTTGTCATTTTGTTTTTCACCAAAGATGCTGAAGTCATCCAAACATTTTCTAAATTCATTTTACTTTCTAAATTTATAAATTCACCCTGCTATATCGCTACTTTCTTTCATTGAAACTTCTATATATTATCTTTTGATGATTTCTTCCTCCATTTACTCCAGTTATGGTCTTTTTAATTTTTTTTTTAATTTATTTAAGGCAATGGGGTTAAGTAACTTGCCCAAAGTCACAACTAGGAAATTTTTAAGTGTCAGATGCTACATTTGAACTCAGGTCCTCCTGACTCTAGGACTGGTGCTCTATCCACCGGGCCACCTAGATGCCCCCTCAGATATGGTCTTTTACAATTCAAATTCTTGGGATGATGATTTGTGATTAGTGCCCTTACTTCCTTTCTTCACTTGCTTCTTAATTCTGCATTATAGATTCCAATCTCAGTAGTTACCTGAAAGTTCAATTTCCTAAGTTACCAGTGTTCTGTTAATTGCTAGAACTAATTTTTGTAACCTCTACACAGCCTTTGGAGTGGTGAATTACCCTCTTCTCCTTCTTACTCTTTTCTTTTTTAGGATTTTATGACATTATTCTCCCTTGGTTCTCTTCCTCCCTATCAGACTACTTCACGTCAGTCTCCTTTGCTTGAAACTATATCCAGGCTAGACTTACTTCCAAAGAATACCATGTGTTGCTCTCTATTTGTTTCACATTTCTTCTCTTTCTATAATATTTTGCTTGATGACCTCATCAGCTCTTATAAATTCAGTTATCGTAGACATGGTGATGATTTCTAGATCTACATATGCAATCATACTCTGTCAACTAAACTCTAATCTTTAATTTCTAATTCCTACTAAACACCTCCAAATAGTTATCCTATAGACATTTCAGTATCAGTATGTTCAAAATTGAACTCATTTTCTTCCCCTCCAAACACCTTTTCTTGAAAAATTCCATAATACTACTAAGAGGAACATCATCTCCCCATATACCCAAATTCACATCCTAGGTGTTATCCTCAAATTTGTACTCTCTTGCATCTTCATATCCAATCTGTTCCTAACACTCATAGATTTTTCTTTCCCAACTTTTATTATATACACTACCTTCTCTCTCTTCTCTGACAGTGGCATCACCATGGTCTAAGGATATTACCACCTCATTCCTCGACTTTTGAAATAAGCTTCTTTGTGTGTGTGTGTGTGTGTGTGTGTGTGTGTATTTATACATATACATATATAATATATACACATATGTATGTGTATCTTGTATATATATATATATGTACATATATATATATATATATTCACATATATAAATATATCTTTGAAAACCCTTCATGACTTGACCTCTTCCTCTACTTTCAATCTTCTCATACCTTTCAAACTTCCTCATATTCTGTGATATTATAGCACTAACCTCTTTCTCTTACCTGCAGTGCATAGGACATTCCATTTTGATATTCTAGGCTGGGCATTATCACTACCTGTCCCCCATAAATGTTTTGTTCTCCCCTTGTGGCTTCAATAGTTTTCTTCAAGTATCAGTAAAAATCCCATCTTCTTCAAGAAACCTTTATTAATCTCACCCAGTGCTAATGTCTTACATCTAAAATTGCCTCCAATTCACAATGTTTATATATATTTTGTACAGAGTTGCTTGAATCACTGTTTTCCTACAATAGAGCTTGAAGTCCTTGAGGTCAAAGACTGACTTGCACTTTTTTGTATTCTCAACACTTAGTGCAGTACTTGACTTAAAGCAGAGCTCAATAAATATTTTTTTTTATTTCCCTTGGTCAGTTATTCCCCAAATAAGAGAGAGATACAGACAGACATAGACACCCAGAGACACATGGACACAGACACAAAGAGACATACAGGGAGAGACAGAGATAGGAAGAAGGAAACAGTGTCAAGCCTTGTAATATATGAGCATAATAAAGTATTATGAGTCTAAACCCATAAGATTCTGGGGTTTTTGGTCCTTCGTTTTTGATACAGACCATGCCATCAGGCAGGTGATGTCATGATGAGTGAGGGGGTACTGTGCTTAAGTCACAGTGGACAGATATGAGTCAGGATGACTGGGGATGGCCATAAATAGAAAGCAACTAGTATTAAGTGATTTGTCCAGGGTCAAAAACGTTCCTGAGGTCACATTTTAACTCAAGTCCTGATTTCAGGGTCTGAGCTCTACCCACTGTGCAATCTTGCTACCCTGCACTCATCTAGTGCACATATCCAAAATGTATGTTTCTGCATCTTGTGTTCATCACTTCTCCTTTTGGGAGGGAAGTAGAATATTTCATCATTGTTTCCCTCAAGAACTAGGTGGTTATTGAGTAGGCGAGAATTCTTCAATCTTTCAAAGTTTCTTTTTTAATTCTTTACAATATTGTTGTCCTTGTATAAAGTATATAGATATTTCTGCTCCTTTCAATATTTCTTAGTTTATGCTACCAAAGTTTTCTTAAATCATCACTTTTATCAAAACCTATGAAATAATAATATTATATTACATTCTTATTCTACAACAACTTCAATTATCTCTAGTCTAAGCATGTCTTTAGATTTTGTTAATTTCTTTATTTTGGGCCTTCCCATTAAATTTCCCTTTCAGGAGCAAGAAGTTTGTTTTTATCATTTTTCCCTTTTAATACCTTCCCCACCCCCACCCCATGCATGCTTGTTTCCCTGTTGCATCTGATGAGCTCCTGTAGAAACTATTTGTTTATAGATATGAAAACTTTATCTACTTTTTCTTCAGATAAAAATGAGATTTATTGGCCCACTGCTTTTTCCTCTCTCCATATTTGTCTATTTCTCTGCATTGCAATAGGAAAAGCCAAGTTATACAAACTTCTCCATTCTTTTCAGATTAGTTAAAATAAAAATATCTTGGAATAATATAACTTTAAAATTTAGAAAGAGGTTTATAAATATTACATCATTTTCATTGCCAAAATAATCCTGAGAGCTAGATGCTATTATTATAATTCCCATTTTACAGTTAAGGAAGCTGAGACAAAAAGAAGTTAAATGACATTCTCAGGATCACATAGGTAATAAGTGTCTGAAACTGGGTTTGAACTCTGTTTTGTCTGATTTCAACTTTAGTGCTGCATCCATTGAATAACCTTCTTCCTTTCATACTCCCTTCTTTTCTTCCTCCTTCCACTCAACTCTCAGAAGAAAAACCAATCCATCCTCAAAGACCTGTCTTATTTAACTCCCCCCATTAGCCTTTGAAGACATTTCTTCTCCCACTATTAGAATGTTAATAATATGTCATTATTTAGTCAATGAGTATTGAATGCTTGTATAGATATAGATATACACACATACATATATATATATATTCATCTGTGTGTATATATATATATATATTAATATGCATATGTGTGTGTGGCATATGCTCTCCTATGATTGGGAGTATAGCTTTTTTCTCTGGCATTCCCAAGCACTTCAGCAATAGTTGTACCTTAATTACATATAATTAGTCACTATTTCATGCAAGGATAGAACTTTATACTCCATTAATTTAGTTGCTCTCAATTGAGATCATGTTGCAGTCTATTTGTGAGCATTCTTTATCAAAAGTGTCTACACATTCAAAGAAGAAATTTATAGATTTCTATCGAATTATGATCACTAAGAATTTCTCCTTCTCTTGAATATTATAAACTGCTCTCTATGATTTGGATACAGCAAGGATATTGTTCAATGAAATTAGACTTTCCTTCAAATAGGAAAACATATTTGTTAAATGTCTTCTTTGTGCTTAGTGCTGTAAAAGAGAAGGGAAAGATAGCCCTTAAGGAGTTTACAAAATAGGCTGGCAAAACTAGCTGGCATAATTAGAGAACAATATTAGAGAGTATATGATTAAGTACTAAATTGTGTGATACAGATGATAAGTGGTATAATTCAGGGAAAGCAGAAATCAGCTAGAATCAAAAAAAACAGCACAATTCATTGGAAAAATTGTTGATTTTGAATTGAGATTCCCATAATTCAAACCCAACCTCTTCCACTGAAATTATGACTTTGGGGAATGTCACTACTTGGAGTCTCAGTTTCCTCAACTGAAAAAAAAGAGGGATGTAGAACTAAATGAACTTGAAGATTACTTAGAGATCTAAATCTATTATGTTAGAGAAGAAAATAATGTAATATCAGGCCTTAGCCCTAAAGTATGGAAAGGATTGACACAGGAACAAAAGGTAATTAGAGAGAAATAATCAATGGGAATGAAAGAATGCAGACTGAAAAGTAGTAGTAAAATTGGCAAATGACTTTAATAGAATATCTTAATATTTGCTCATCTTTTTGCATATATTATTTCATTTGAGATTCATATTTGCATATTATTCTCATAACAGTTCTATGTGGCTAGAGTCATTATCATCAGTTCATAGCAGAAAATGGTTTGAGGGGGGTTGTCAACATTATTAAGTCAAAATTATTTAAATGAACTCATATATATGTATATATATATATACATATATATGTATATATATATATACATATATATATATGGAATCCAAATAACAAGTATAAAAAATGTGTGGTTTTCGGGCAACAAAGGAGGACATAAGCCTAAAGTCAATAAAGTTAGATTGAAAAACAAATAATTAAAATAATAAGCCAATGCAACTCTGCAGTTCTATCTCACATTCATAAGATTTACAAAAATATCAAAGAACAGGAGGCAAACGTTGGTGGTAAAACAGGCATGTTGATACACTATTGGCTGGCCTTTGATTGGTTGAAAAGTAATTTGGAATTATATACAAAACGATAGTAGACAATGCATTCCCTTTGGCTAAGCTATACTTCTGCTAGATCTACACCTAAGACATTAAAAAATTTGAAAAAAATTTCTATGTGAATAAAATTTTTCATAGCAGCTTTTTTGTGGTGGTAAAAATACCTGGAAACTAAGGGGATACTCATCAATAAGGGAAAGCCTAAACAAGTTATTGTATAAGAATGGGATGGCATACTATTGTTCTGTAAGAAACTACAGAATTAGATGATTTCATAGAAATATGGAAAGATGTATATGAATGAATGATAATGAGAATAAAGCTGAACTAGAAAAATAATTTATACTAAAAGAAATAATATAACGAGAAACAAATTTGAAAACCTTTTTAGACTGATGAAGTCTAAAATGATCAGAACTAAGATAACAAATTACACTGTAACAATGAAAAAGTAAAGACAAATAATACTGAAACCTAGAAAAGCCATCAGCAATACAATGATCATTCAGAAACCTGGAGAACATTGGATGATGCATCCTGCTTGGTTCTTGGACATTACCAAAGACCAGTATGGCATCACTACATTTGAGACACATTACAGTGTGTCCAACTGTGGCTGATTAGACCAGCTCAGAATACACCACCACAGATTGCACAAAACAATGAATAGTATCTATCACCTAAAAGGCAGGGAATAGATTTGGGGACAAAAGAAAACATAAATTATTTAAACATGGCTAATGAGATAATTGATTTTCATTGACTATGCAAGTTTATCAGTAAGAATTTATTTTTCTTCCTTTTTTCTTTTAACAGGATATGGCATGAAGGGGAGATAAAAAAAGATTTCTGTTGATTAAAAAAGAAAATTATTTAAGTAAACTGAATTTAATATGATTGCAATTTAAATGTGTAAAATTAAAAAGAAAATAATTATATTAAATGTTATAAAATACAGTTAAAAACAAATTCATAAACCATAACAAAGTTAATGCCATTTTTAAACTATGGCAACAAGAACTGGACACAGTTCTATGTTAGAAAAATAAGAGAGCAAAACACAGGGAGACTCTTAGTTCCCTATTCTAGACACTAAGCCTTGTTAACAGATGCCTGCCTTATGACATCTTTTACTTTATCTGTGACTAGTTATTTAAATGCTCTCTCATCCATTAGTATGTGAACAGAGACTATTGCTTAACATAGTGACTGCCTCATGGTAAGTTATTAGAGCTAATTGACAGCCCAAATATTACTTCTTATTTATAACTCATGTTGAGCTATAGTCTTATTGACAATTTGTTTTGGTTTATAAAACTTTATAAAACTGCTTTCTGATCATCTTGTACTTATGGGTATGAGAATAATGAAGGAGTGTTTATTATAGCAAATTTTGTCCAATTCACTTAAATGATAATGAAACCCTCCATGGAGGGTTTCAAGCTGAATCTGTATGACCAATGGTTAGAGATTTCTACTCAAGTAGAGTTTGGTCTACATGAGATCCAAAGTTCCTAAAATTTATGAAATTTTATGATACATCAATTTCACTTTTATGCAATTACTACTATATTTGCTTACATTTGTTTACATTCAAATGCTATTATTCTGTCTAATATTTCTATTCATGTATTTCTGTTTTAATACACTAGCTGGCACATTATGATCTCAAAAATATAATATTATTTTTATATGTTTCACTGTTGTGAGACTTCTCCTAAAGATGAAACTAACCTTCTTTCTTAGCTTATTGGTCTCAAATGACATGGGGAAAATATTGTAGAGTAAAAAGTATATTGAAAAAGAATACCACTAAACCTTGAAAACCAACATTGCAAGATTTCATCACCTTTAAAAATGTTCACCTGGTTATGATTTATTATGATTTAATCATAGTGGAAACTACTCAAAAGATAAACTAATCATCTATAATTTATAGTTTTAGTGAGTGGCCTGGACCACTGAGAGATAAAGTGATTTGATCAATAATTAGGTATGAGAGGCAAGGCAAGAATCCATAACTTCCTTGTGCCAAACATTACCTTCTCTGTTTTGTAGATTTCTTCACGTACTTAACCCTCCTCAACTTGCTTCTTCATATCATTGCCAATTGATAGAGGTGTTTAGAACAACTTCCCTTTCTTGAAAAGATATGGAGTATTTTCACGCATGTAATTTAGATTTATGGGGATCAGAGGGTAAATGGTCCGACGCAAGCAATTCACTCATAAGAATCAAAGTCCAACTGTTGATACTCATTTAGTTTGAATTTTTTTTTATATCTTTAGATATGTAAAGCAATTATATGCAGACATAACAGAAAACACTCCTGATCAGTTCCAGGATCAAAAGGACTATGAGAGGAAAAAAATTATTGGGGGAAGTTAGTTCTAAAAAATATCAAAAGCTGAAATAAACACATTTAAAACTACTAAGGAGAAAAGTAAGGCAGTGGGATTAAAAAATATGAAGAAGAAGAAATAGAATTAACAGTCGCCTCACAGAGATTCTAACAGTGACACAGGGAGTTCAGGTGAATTGTAGGCCTGATGTCTTAAGGATTTCTATGTAGAACAATAGTAATTTGGAAAATATTATTTGAGTTATATGGTTATATGAATCTTCATGTGTAAAATAAGGGACATTTTTTCGGTTTTCAATCTAAAAACCTAAGATTGTTTGTGTGTATAATATGTATATAGTGAATGATCAAATAAATAAATAAATAAATGAATAAGAAAACCAGCTAATGTAATGTACATATAGACATGCACTTTCATCAACATGAAAACTTGATGGCACACAAAACTTCCTAGATCTCTCCTTGTTAAATTTATAATAAAAGGTGACAAAATAATATTTAGTGCTAAAAATAAAAGATAATATGTATTATATTTATTACATATAAACATAATTTTAACATAGAATGTCAGTATTCTTAAATGACTAAAACATTTGATTCATATATTATTAAGCTTGATCTCAAAATTCTGGATATAGACAAAATTGGAGTTGTAGGGTGAAATGTTGGGCCTAAGTTATTGACCAAACTACATAAAAACTTGGTTTATTTGTTAAAGAAACAAAGAAAAACAAACCACTTAATTCCTGGCAATTATATAAGCCTTGTCTTTTTCAGGATTGGAATGGGCATTACCACTGAAAATAGCAAAGATACAGTATTAAATTTAGAAGGTGAGGCTGCTGGTCTTATATTACTGGGTTTAAAAGCATAACTGCTCCTATCTACAATAAATTTAGGAATTTGAAAGTACGGTCCCCATCTCTGACATGTGAGCTCTTGTCAAGAACCAGATTCCTAGCCACTTCTTGGCTATCGTTCAACAAATACTGCTAAATCACAATGTTTTCTTCTTCCTCTTCTCAATTTATGTTTGTTTTATTACTCTAAGAACATTAGATTTCGAGACTGAATTGCTATTTATTTCTCACCTCTAACACACTATGTTGTTTTCATGATTTTGTACCTTGCCTCTAGAACTAGATGTGTCCCTCATGGGTAAGAGAACATGTATTATACCTCTTTGGATTTCCCAACAGTTAATATAATGCCTTCCATATACTTGATGATGATAATTAATGCCTAGCAGATGATAGAATTTCCATCAAAAGCATTGTTTTCTGTAAATTGCAACCAACCAGTTTGAATAATTTTCTCATTGAACTGACTTTTTCAGTTTCTAGATTCAATCTTTTCTCATTCAGATTCTGCAAGGCAAGCTTTAGAAAAATAAAATTTGTTATCGCATAACTTATAAATGAAGTTTACAATAGTTGACTTCTGAATTTTGTACCTTTTTTGTCTTATTCCATTCTTTGGAAATGTATAATGTGTTTAAAGGAACACAATTCTGGTAAAGGGGGAAATAATGTTAAGGCAATCAAAATGTCCATCTTTGTGATCTAAAAGTACAATCAGAATCATTTTTAATGTCAACTTTGCACAACAAATAGACAAGTCAAGATGATGTAAATCTAAATATTAAATTTGGTAAGAAAGCCTTACTATAAATGAAATATACAAATTAGTGACATTAGTTCATCAATAAAAATTCAATGTTTTTTAATGGAGATATAATAGCAATAATTATATTTTCTGTGTACTGATTTGAAGATAAAAGGTGAATAAATCAATGAAGCATAGCATGTAACTATCATTTATTGAATTAGATGTCATTTTTTCTCATAAGTTCCATGGAAATATGATCATTGCTCAAATGGAAGGACTAATCTGATCACAACCACTCAGAGGTCTATTTTAACCATTAACTGAAGCAGCCTGGATTATGTCTCTGAAATTAACTTTTGTAGAATGTAGAGATCAAAAATAATAGACAAATGAGAGCACTCATGAGTACAAAGTATTGACTTCCTGCCAACCAATCATCAGACAATGACTGGTAAGGAATACCCAGATGACTATATCAACTTTGGGCCATTGCACTCTTAGGGTAATTTGAAAAAGTAATAAAGAGCTTATGTTCAGGTTTTTGTTTAATATAATTGAGCCCCTTAACCTCTTAAAATCTTACCTCAAACACAAAGTCAAAAAAAAGAAACAAATTTGCATGTCCAGCCTAATTCAAAATATACATTTCATAATATGAATTATGCTTGTAGTGCCATTCATTTCTGTATTAGCATGGATTAAGCTTCAGTCTGGGTGCAATTTACATTATTAAACTGTATCTTCATATATCATCTGACATAACCTATATTTGCTCTATGCCTTGCAGATTTTCTTTTGAATTTTCACTTAATATCAGGCAAGAAATAGTGGAATTTTTTATTCATCAAAGCAGAATTGCAAAACTCAGCAATAGAAAGAAATTTCACTATTCTTTTTCAAATGAGTATAATTTCATTCTTCTTTCTAACCAGAATACCTGAGGGAAATAATTTACAAACACTACTGCCCCCAAAACAAGGAAAACAAGGTCAAGTCCCTGGTAGAGAAGGCCTGAAGTCTCAGAAATCTTCACTCCATAAAAACCACATCTTCGT
Source organism: Macrotis lagotis (assembly GCF_037893015.1). Classification (NCBI taxonomy): domain Eukaryota; kingdom Metazoa; phylum Chordata; class Mammalia; order Peramelemorphia; family Peramelidae; genus Macrotis; species Macrotis lagotis. The sequence goes on from NC_133664.1 coordinate 149,282,192, forward strand.
GCCCTATCATAATTTCAGTTGTTCAGTTTTTCCATTGTTTCATTCCTTGGAACCATTTTGAATTCATTAAACAAAGAAACCACTACTCATTCATAAAAGCTCAGAATTATCCTTTAATTGCTTTGCCTTTCCTTGTTGTCCTCATGAAACAATCATTCCATTCCCAGTCATGCAATTCTAGAATATTTCACTGAAATTTTGAAGAAAATAATAAATTAAAATATATAATAAATACTCAGCACTTATTTTGGTATTTACATGAAGATCAAGAAAAGAATGTTCTTGTCTCACCAAATTCCTTGGCACTATCAAATGTAGAAATAGAAACCGATAAGATTTTTATAAGTGGAAATGAAATAAATAATCTTAACTACCTGTTTTCTTACTGTGTCCTAAGGTCCATGAAAACTCCCCAGCATATCTGTAGCTGAAAGCTTGTGTATGTGTTGCCTTCCCTAATAGAATGTAAGCTCCTTGAGAACAAGAAGTCTTTTTTATTTGTATCTCTAAGCTTTTGTTTTGATTTGTTGTTGCTTTTTTCCCCCCAAAGTACTTTGTATACAGTAAGTTCTTAATAAATTTTTCAATCACTTAGTCAAACATAGAGATTGGGAATTGAATCTAGCTCAATTATTTTTATGTTATTTTTATAGTTATTTATAACTATATATTATGTTTATTATTTATGTCCAGATGCAGCCTGACTACTAACTAGAGTTCTTCATCTCAGCTTCCTCTGATCTGAGATCACTCCTGAAGGTTGTTAATTATTTTTCAGAGTGTAAATACTAGACTGATTTTAAAAAAACCTAGATTAGATTCCTATTTTCTAATTCTTATGGCTTACTCTATTGACCTCTAGATTAATCTCCTTCACCAAAAAGAGAAACAGAAAAAAAAAATATATAGACATCAAATTCCAAGACTTTCTTGTTAATCCATGTCCACTATGTGAAGAATTTCCCCTTTCAGTAGTACCTCTCCAGATTCCCTAAATGAAGGTATCTAGCCAGAAAAGGAGTGGTCAAAAGAAATGAAGCAAAACACATGGTGGAAATCTAGTAGAGCCTTTTGAATTCCCATTGCCAACCAGAGATTCTCCAATTTGCCACATAGTTAGTTTTTCATAATGAGTTACAAAATGTCTCTACATACTTCACAGTCTCTTCAAGGTACTTTCCTTACATCATCATGAGTCTCCCAGAAGCAAAATCCCCCACATACAAGCTATTTTATTCAGAGCTCAATCACATAAGGATTGTCAATGGAGCAGGCAACAAGGGACAGTGGAAAGATTGTTAAATTTGAAGTCACCACAACAAGGCTTATATTCAGTCTCTACCACTTTTAATCACTCCAGTTTGAACACAAATTCCAACAATTCTTTTTATTTTGGTTTATTTATTTTATATTATTATAATAAGATTATTGTGAGAGTAAATATAAATCCTTCTCCCCCCCCCCGAAAAAAAAAGGATGAGAAACCTCAAGAATAGTGAGGGATAAAAAATGTACTTCAGTCTGTGTTCAGATTCCAATGACTCTGTCTCTGGGATGATTTGCCTTCTTCCCCATAATAGCCACCAGAGAAGTTGCTTCAATATTTTCCCCACAGTTCCTATTACTAGCTTTATTTCCCTCCGTTCTATTCCTTCCCATTCTCATTTATTCTATTCTCTCTCTCTCTCTCTCTCTCTCTCTCTCTCTCTCTCTCTCTCTCTCTCTCTCTCTCCTTTTCCCCTGTCTCTGTTCAAAAGTGTGTTGTATCTGAGTACCCTCTCCCACAACCTTCCCTCTCTTCTATCACCTATTCCCCGCTCCCCTTCCCTGATTTGCCCTTTTCCCATCCCTTTTTCTCATTTTTATCTAGTGTAAGATAGATTTCTGTATCCTATTTAGATATTATTTCCTCTTTAAGCCATTTCTGATGAGAATTAAAACTCACTCATTCCCCCTCAAATTCCCCCATTCCACTCCATTGAAAAAAGTTTTTTCTTGACTCTTATGTGAAATATTTAGTTCCTTCTTTCTCTCTCTCTTCCTCCCAGTGCTTTCCTTTATCACCCATTGACTCCATCTTTTTTACTATATTATACCATTATGTTCAGCTCCTTCTTGTGTTTTATCTATGTATATTCCTTCTAACTGCTCTTATAAATAAGAAAGTTCATATGAGTTATCAATATCTTCTTCCCATGCAGAAATACAAACCAATCAACATCCTTAAGTACCTCATAGTTAGTCCTTCTCATCCACCCCCCTCTATGGTTCACCTGAGTCCTGTACTTGGAGATCAAACTTTTTGTTCAGCTCTGGCTGTTTCAATAGGAGAATTTGAAATTCCCCTGTTTCGTTGAAAGACCATCTTTTCCCCTGAAAGAGGATATTCAGTTTTGTAGGGTAGTTGATTCTCTGTTGTAAACCAACGTCTTCCAGAATATCATATTCCAAGCCTTTTGATCCCTTAATGTAGATGCTGCCAGATCCTGTGTAATTTTGACTATAGAGCCACAGTAGTCGAATTGTTTCTTTCTGGCAGCTTTTAGTATTTTCTCTTTGACTTGTGAGTTTTGGAATTTGGCTATAATATTACTGGAAGTTTATCTTTTCGGATATCTTTCAGGAGTGAATTGGTGAATTCCCTCAATTTCTATTTTACCCTCTGCTTCTAGGATCTCAGGCAATATTGTTATATTATTTCTTGAAAAATTAAGGCTAGGATCTTTTCCTGGTCATGACTTTCAGGTAGTCCAATAATTTTTAAATTATCTGTTTTTGAGGTCAGTTGTTTTTCCTATGAGATATTTCACATTTTCTTCTAACTTTTGTTGTTTTTTAAATAGTTTTATTTCTTCTTGATTTCTCACAAAATCATTGGCTTTCTTGAGTTCCATTATGCATTTGAAGGAACTAGTTTCTTCAGAGAGCCTTTTTATCTGCTTATCCAGCTGGCCAATTCTGCTTTTGAAGGCATCCTTCTCTTCATTTGCCTTTGTTGGTTGCTTTTATCATTTGGCCTAAACTGTTTTTTTTTTAATATTTTATTTTCTTCAGTATTCTTTTTTACATCTTTCACCAAGCAGCTGACTTGCTTTTCATGATTTATCTGCATCTCTCTCATTTCTCTTCTCAATTTTTCCTCTACCTCCCTTACTTCTTTTTCAAAGCCTTTTTGATCTCTTCTATTATCTGAATCCATTTTCTATTTCTCTTGGGGTCTTTGGATACAGAAGCTTCCATTGTAGTTGTCAGGAGAGTCCCTGCTAAGCTATGGTGGTATGGGAGTCAAAATTTCAACCTGGATTTGAGTATGGGCAAATAGCAGAGTCCTGCCTCAGGGAGACCAGAGAGTCCTCTGAAGTTTCCGCTGACCCCCTTTACCATCTGTAGATTGTGCTCTGGAGGTATAGGCTTGCTTCTCCAATTCCCACTGAAGGTTCTCACTGCAAGTCTGCTCTGATGCCAGCACTCACATGGAATTCACTCTGGTGCAGCAGAGTTCTCTCACCACCCCTTGAAGCTGTTGCTGGTGATCCAGGGCCAGGAAGTCGGGAAACTGGCCCCTCTTCCATGATTCAGGTGCCCCCAGAGATATAGGTACTGGGCCCAGCTGAGGTTGTGGCTGCAGTTGCATTTGCAGCAGTGATTTTTTCCAACCCCCAGTCCTGGTGAAACAGACCTTTCCTGGGGAATTTCTAAGTTGTCTTGTGCTGGGAAACTGCATCACCCACTTTTGTGGGTTCTGCCCCTCTAAATTTTGATTTGAGTCAAAATTTGACAGTTTTTTTTTAATTTGGGGGCCAACAAGTTTCCAGGAATTCTTGCCTTCACACCACCATCTTGGCTCCACCCCCCAAATTCCAACAATTTTTTACCTCATTTTCCTAATCTAAAAATAATGGAGTTGGACCTATCTTTAAAGTATTTCAACTCAAAATCTGTGATTATAGGAACCTTAAATATACAAGCATAATTGCTCTCTATGTTATGCTTATTTGCCATGTCTGTTGATATTTATTTCTATAAATTTATCATGTGATTTGATTGTCATATCTAACATAAATTTTTTAATCTCAAAAAAGATCACATTAAGCTAATTAACGAATGTTTAGTAGTGTGGGGAATTCCATATCAATCTCAAGTTTATATGAGAGCTTCATATGTGTTTATTTTAGTTATTTACATGAAGTCCTAGGAAACTAGTGGCATCTCAGTTAGTACCCTTGTCAACTCCCAGTTTTGATGTCCTTAACAAGTAAGGGATACTATTGTGCTCAAAGCAAATCTGGAAACAAATTGTAGTGGAAAACTTAAGTGAGATTTATTTGGAAGATACTGGCATAAATAGGAACTTAGTAATATCTGCTTATTTTATTGTATTCTTGATGGGACTGAATGGTGAAATTAGATTACAACAAAAAAAAGAGAGTGAAAAATCAATTACATATTCGCTCATTTTAATTTTGTTAATTTAACACTTTCATCTTGGAGAAGATAGGGACCAAATTCTGGTTTTTAATGTATTATCTCCATTAAGATGCAGCAACTGATGTTTTAGCCTAGGACAGACCCTCCTGAAGAAGTGATAATATATCTCCACTGTGAAAAGCATAGCACTTCTGGCTTCATATGGTTTTCTACTTCAGTACTCTAATTTTCATTCTCTCTTTGGCTGTCCCATCTGATTTGCCTCAATTGTCTTGACATCTCATGTCATTCAGCCTGGTTTATTTTCAACTATGCTCTGTCTTATCTTCTGGAGTTCAACAATCTTTCCTCACTTATATTCCAGTTTCTGACTAGCTCATATTTTTATATTCTCTTAGTTCAGGCAATGTGACAATTAACTCTTCTCCTCTGGTGATTTTACATACAACAGGATTGCCAAGAGTAATTAATCCGTTCTACATTTTCTAAGAGAGTGAGTTCAGACCAAGTGGGAAAAGTACGCTATCATCCTCCAATGAAACAACCATGTAATAATCTTATTGAATTTAGATAAAGAACAAGACTAAAAAAACCTAGCTGCCTTAAACTAAGAGGGGAATCTACTAATGAAAGATTATATGATAAATAACTATATCTGTCACCTGTCTGATGCCATGTTCTTCTTCGAGAATGAAGAACAAATATCATATATATATATATATATATATATGTATATATATGCATACAAATGTATTTATGTACATATATAAATATAGATGCATTTTATACATGTATGCATTCATAATCTTCCATAAATCCTCTACCGAAAATCCACTGAATGTGTTGGAGGGCTTTTCTCTGGAGCTCGTGACATTATATCGAGAGCAATGGATTCTATAACTATATCTAAGAAAATGAAATTTTGAATTAAGACTGAAAGAGGACCTAACTGAACTATTATTTGCTCATTTAGATATTGCCTTGAAAGGCGTTTTCTAATTCCCTTAATAGATATGCCTGTATACATCTATAATGTCAGCAATCTGTCAACAGGAATTTATTAAAGACCTAACATGTCTTAGACCATGGAAATATTTTCAATAAATGAAAAAAATACCTGGAGTAGCTTCAGGACTAGTAATAGAGAGCATCTAGGTGGAGCGGTGGATAGAGTACTGGCCCTGGAGTCAGGAGTACCTGAGTTCAAATCTGGCCTCAGACACTTAATAATTACCTAGCTGTGTGGCCTTGGGCAAGACAGTTAACCCCATTTGCCTTGCAAAAAAAAAATCAAAAAACAAATTACAAAACAAAACAAAAAAAAAGGAATAGTACTAATAGGAAATGACATATAATTTAAGTATCTACATAAATGTATATGTATATATACATATATATGCATATATATGTATAAATAGACAGACAGGAAAAAGAGACAGACAAATGGACTGACACTAAGAAGTACCAAAGTCCTATTTTCTTCATGAAAGTATTTAGATGTATGTGAGTCTTCTCTCTATCACTCTAATGAATATCATGGCAAATAGGTGGTACAGTCTATAGAGCCTTTGAGACAGAAGGAGTTTGAATGCAGTCTCAGAAATTTGTCACTAACTGTGTGGTCCTCAGCAAATCATTTAACCCTGATTGTCTCACATCCAGGGCCACCTCAATCATCCTGATCCATATCTGGCCACTGGACCCATATGACTCTGGAGTAGAAAGTAAGGCTGGTGACTTAGCACAGGACCCCTCCCCCCCACTCAAATCCAATTCATGTGCTTGTAATGACATCCCCTCCCTGATGTCATGGTCTTCTTTGAGAGAAAAGGACAAACATAATGAACAATGAATATGTTTCCCTGGCAAACATCTGATGATGTTGTATACTTGCCATTCTGCTGTAGTTTCCATTCTGTGTGTAATAATTTCCCAAGAACACCAATATTGCCCCTGCTGTTCTTCTTCAAAAGTCTTCTGGTGAGATTCTGTTTCCATTTCTTCATCCCCATAGTAACTTCTTACTCCTATCTTCAGCCCAAGCTTTGAGATGAATTCATAAAGCATTTACATATGAGACTTTCCAGTGCACATCCATCTAGACATCCTTGGTCCTAATTTTCTTATTGCTTACAGAGTTTTACTACTCTACAAAACTCCCTGAGTTCCCAAATATTAAAGATGGGCCTGGGGCAGCTAGGTGGCACAGTGGATAGAGCACAGGCCCTGGACTCAAGAGAACGATAGAATCCTTTTATTTACGTTCAGAAATGAATGCTTCAAGAATGAGGCACTTGAAAGTCATTAAAGGTTAATACACCTAACAAATTTAACTGCTGGAACTTCTCTGGTGAGCACTGGAGGAAGAGTCTTCAGAAATCCAAGTTAGAAGGACCTCAGTTCCATAAAACTATAAATTAGTTTTTATTTCCTTAGGTGACCAGCAAGCTTCATCAAAAGAGGCAGGGTCTAATTAAGCCCTAGAAACATACTTTGTCTTTTCAAAAAACTAATTCTTTTATTTCAACTATAGTACTCTTAATAAAATCATTGTACCTGGGGGCTCCCAATCACTTTTCCTATCTTATTTTATCTTCCACCTCAGATATTATTAGCACTAGTTCTATTACTTCTCTGTAGTGTAGGATCTACTAAACATAGAACCTAAATTCATATGGATTCTCATCAAATAAAAGCAGATTATGCTTCATTTGGCATTTACCCTGTCAATTTTTTTCATAATTTGGTAAGAAATTTTATAATGTCTTTTGTGGACTCCTGATCACTGAGCCTCCCAAGAGAAGGAAAAAATATTTCCACTGAGGATCTCCATCAAACTCTTTTCTATGTTAGGAGTCCTCTAATCAGGGAATGCAGGAGGCAGAAACAAGATGGCAGAGTAAAAGGAGGGAACTTAACTGAGCTCTTCCCAAACCACACCAAACACCTTTAAATAATCACTCTAAAAAAATTCCAGAGAAGCAGAATTCACACTTGACAGTGACTAGCTGTTTGACCTTGGACAAGTTACTTAACCCTTATTGCTTCGCATCTGGAGTCAAGTTTAGTTGTCTTGATTCACATCTGGCCACTGGACTCAGATGACTCTGTAGGAGAAAGTAAGACTGGTGACTTAGCACAGCACTCCCTTACTCCAATCTGATATGTGCTTTTCATGGCATCACCTCTCTGGTGCCATGGTCTTCTTCAAGAATGAAGAACAAATATCATATATACATATATATATATATGTATATGCATATTTATATACATATATATGGAATAAAGGACTATATGTATAAATATATATGCATTTTATATGTGTTTGCATTCATCCTTCATTCATAATCTTCCATAAATCCTCTACAGGAAATCCACTGAATGTGTTGGAGGGCCTTTCTCTAGAACTCATGACATTATATGGAGAGCAATGGAGTCCATGGGATGTCTTACTACATGACCATTTCTTCCTGGGTCAAAAATATCATAATATGTTTTCTACCAGTTCACCTTCAGAGTTGATCACTTATAAAAATTTGATGGCTACACATATATGTTTTATCCCCTTTTAATGTTCATTGAGTAACAAATACCTTAACATTCTGAAGACTACGGTAATCCATAACTTGTAGTCATATTATATCATTAGAATATGTATTGATATTAAAAATATATGACTCTTTAATTAGAATAAAAATTGGGATGATTAAAAGTACAACATCTAGGTGGCATAGTAGAATACCAAGCCTAATTGCAAATCTGACTTGCAACATTTATTATGTGTGTGATACTGGTGACAACCATTTTGTCCCTGCATCTGTAAACTGAAGTGGGGAAGGAAATGGCTCCTCTTCAGTATGTTTCCCAAGAAAATTCTAAATGGAGTCACATAAGGTGTCAAACATGATTGAAATGAATGAACAGCTATCCTCCTCTTCCCAGTATATTTGTGCAGTGTCTGTCCATGTACTGATGAATTAGCTCTATAGGTCATTTGTCCAAACTGCATAATCATGCCTGACACCAGGATCATTTACTTGTGCGTGTATGTGTCTGTGTGTGTGTGTGTGTGTGTGTGTGTGTGTGTGTGTGTGTGCCTTCGTGGTCAATATTTTGTGTTTTTTTGAGTGATTAGGAAATTTTTTTAGAAGTCTTTTCAGAACTCCTCTCCTTTTGTATACTATATTGGAAATCCTCATGGAAAGTTATAAATTGTTGTGGTCCAATCTGGGCAGCCAGGTCTCAGTCTAATTCACACAACTCTTCAGGGAGCTCTGCCGGACATGTCCAGCATGTTCAGTAATGAAAGTCAGCCAGTGAGAGATAAGCAAGGAGTTTATTGCAGGTATATGCTACATCTCTGACTCACATAGTTGAAATAAGGGTATATATAAGCCTAGTTCCCTTGTATCAGCATTCCTCATCTCCAGGCCTGTGAAAGTATAATAGGTATGCCACAAAAGGTCTGTATCCTGGAAAAATGTGGAATCTTCAACAAGATAAAGATGAAAGGTAGAGAGATAAGTACCAGAACTCCTTCCTGGGACACTTGAACAAGATGAGGATGAAAGGCAGAGGGATAAGGACAAAAGGTCCTTCCTGAGTATATTCAACAAGATAAGGATGAAAGGCAGGAGAACAAAGAGAGAGAAGGGCCAGAGCTCCTTCCTGAGTTCAGAGCACTCTGGTATGGACATTCCTGTTGTCCCAGGTCTCAATGACTCTCAGCATGAACTCCTCATGGTCACATACTCTGTCTGTTATCCCCTTACAATTCCTCTTTCTTGTTTAAGCTCAAAGTACCCTATAGATTCCCAGAAAAGGGTTGTCTTGGAGGATCAACAAAATCATCAGTCAGAACCTTTTTTATTCATGAGATGAGGACTTGTATCACAAAGGGCACACACAAGCAAAATAATAAAAGTCCAATACCAAAAAATATATAAGGTAAAAATACATGCAACAGACCACCAGATTGAGCATGAAAGAACTGAATCAGTTTATCTGAAACCTGATTAGGTCGTAGATCAGAATCTGCTGCCTGGTCAATATAATCAGCTATTTGGGCTAATTTTGACAATTCTAATGTAACATTTTCCATACTCAATCCATGCAGCTGGGCTCTAATAACATTCCATTCTACTTGAGATTCATTATATTGCGCTTTGGTCAAACAATATTGATTATATTTATAATCACATTGTAACCTTTGTTGTAATTCCGAATATTGTACTTCTTCTCCCAAAAACATAGGGGCTTTCTGCAATTGATATAATTCTTTATAAAATTGATCATCTACCTGAAGCTGGTGTTTAAATCCCACTGAAACATTCCACATTAATTCTTGTATTCCCTGTGCTTCAACTATTTGATTCTGAGTATTAGATATTGACATAGCAAAGGCTGTAGAAGCCACAATGGCTTTTACCAGTAATGTAATGACCAAAATAACACAAGAAATACATCTTCTGTTTATCTGTTGAAAGGATAATATTTTCTCATTAATTGTCTCAAAAATATGATCACTACGTGTTCTATACCAATTTTTTGTTTTTACAATAGTAAATGCATAATGTGGTCATCTTACTTTGAAAACTTTTCTACCTACAGCAAATTTAGGGCCTATGCAGGTTCTTACTAAACAATTCATAAAGGTTAAATTGAACACCCCATCAGAATATTTAGTTAGTGTAATATTAGATTTTCCTTCTACTAAAAATGCATATTTCTCACCCAAGCATACCCTAGCACTAATAGCGATATTACTAGTTATATTATTCCTTATATCAATATTAACCAATTCAGGCATTCCTTGCACAGTATGTCCCCCCAACCAATGCAACAAGGTTTCCTATCCCTTTAACCTTTATTCCAGATCTATATATATATATATATATATATATATATATATATATATATATATATATATATATATATATATTGCAGTCGAGGATAATTTACTGCTACTCTATCTTGCATGTCTCTTGTGGTATTATGACAAGATATTAAATATTCTGTATAATTCATAAAGTCTAAAGGTACTTTGATGCACTGATGAGTATGGCAATATTTAAAGGGAATGAAACCAGGATAATGATACATAAGCAAATAGAATTACAAGAACTTAACCTGTTTCCTTGATATTGTTTAGTTTCATTCAAAGGTATCTCAGTACCATTTAATCTCCATGTATATAAGTGATATTTCCTGGTGTCAATTTGTATAGAATTCTTATTTGTTTTTACAGCAATATCCCGCAAATATATCCTTCCATCCACAATCTGAGTACACCATCTATCAGCAGGTACAATATTTTTAGTGTAATTCCATTCATTGCTCAACCAGATTCCTCCCATTTGTTTCTGGAAGTACACAGGAAATCCTTTAATCAATCCCATGAAAGTCATTGTTTTGTTAAAGTTCTGTGTGGATTCATTACTTGTTATTTCTTCAACACTCCCTTCATCGTACATGCAAGAAAGATTTCCATGTAAAATAAATTCTAGCATAGTATCTGTCCAGGATAGTGTTTTCAAACACGGTGGAGATGGACTGAAAGCCCATCAATGATCAATCATATTAGCCTTTCCTACAGTTAACAAGTGCATCAACATAAATGATCTAACGAGTATCATTAATTGTCTTTTATGAGCATGATTCTTTCTTCCTCTCTTGCCTTACCTTCTCTTTCATCGATTCTTCCTCAGTTTCCATATTTCTTATTCTTTTTTGGAGAAACCCATTTGTCTCCATGATCTGTGGAAACAAAAAAACCTGGACCCCATATTAATACTCTATAAGGTCCATACCATGAGCCATCGAGCTCCTTTACCAATACCATAGATTTTATTTTCAGAATTATTTTTAAAGTATTTTCTTTCCAACTGTTTCTTAATTTGTATATAAAATGTCTCATGGCTGGAGACAAATTGTTCAATTTAGAAATCTGTAAAAAATTATACATTTATATTACTTTGTTTAGAATTCCTTATGATAGATGTCCTCTTTCCCTTTCTTATTTAGCGGGGATCACAAATCATTTTCTTTTCAAAAGCCTAAAAAGTTTGCAAATTCTTCTTATCTTTATCAGTGCAATACTTACTTTCCAATGCTTTCATTTATAAAACCTTTCTATCCTTACTGATCAACATTTCTTAATATTAGAACATTCTATATTCTGGGAATGAGAAATTCCCCACAATTTGAGATATCAAAGTGATATGTACTAATTCTTTACATTGGAGAATGCCTGAACAAATTGTGGTATTGAATTTGAGGGAACACTATTGTTCTATAAAATATCATGGCAGAAGTGACTTCAGGAAAGCCTGGAAAGACTTGCATGAACTAATGCTAAGTGAAATGAGCAGAACTAGAAAAAACCTTATACATACTAACAACAATATTGGTAATGATCAACTATAATGGATTTGTTATTTCAGCAGAATAATAATCAAAGAAATTTTTAAAGGAATATTAATGGAAAATACCATCATATTCAGAGAGTGAACTGTGAAGTTTAAATGAAGACCCAAAATTGCTATCTTCAATTTTTAAAATGTATACTATTTATTATTTTATTTTTTCTCTCTAATGATTTTTTCCTTCTGTTTGGATTTGATTCTTCTTTCACAACATGATTAATATAGATCTATGTTTAGCATAATTGCACATGTAGAACCTCTATTAGATACCTTTCTGTCAGGGTGAGGGGGTAGGGAAAGAAAGGAGAAAAAGGGAAAACCTGAAACCTTGCAAAAATGATTAGTGAAAAAAGAATAAGGGATAAAAGATCTAAAAGCAAAACAGAATGGAAAATACACAATGGGATAACGAAATCTCCATTTATCTACAATGTCTTTACATGAAGTGGGGAGAGAGAGAGGGAGAGAGAGAGGGGGAGAGAGAGAGAGAGAGAGAGAGAGAGAGAGAGAGAGAGAGAGAGACTGAAAAAGAATGACTATATTACTATATTACAAAAAAAAACTAATAGAAGGAAATGACTCTCAAATGGACCAATTCCAGGGACATTGTACCATTGCTCCATGTATGAACATTTCTTGCAAATCTTTATTATTGGTCTGGAGGAATGCTGATACTTACAATTATTGCAACAATCAGAATTAATACATTGTGAGTCTACTGGTGAATCCTCACTCACAGGACAGTTTATTTTTTCTTTACATATGTGTTTTAATATGAAAAATAATTAGTTTGATAATTATAACCATTTACATGATTGGTTAAATTCTACTAATTAAATTGTATTAGTTTAAAAATAGAAAATAAAAATCAAGATTGTGATGCATAAAAGGAAAATTTTGTAAAATAATGTTACAGATATAATTCAAATGAGTGTAAAGAAAAATCTATTACACATTAGAGAACTGAAGACAAATCAATGATAAAAACTGATAATCAAGCAAGACAAATAAGGAGACAACATTTAAAAATAGTACAGGTAATGAAAGATAACAAGACCTGATTTTTTAAAAATAAAGTTAGATGAATTGCATGCTGACAATAGTAATGCACATTTCTCTGTTAGAGCTAAGTATATGCTATAAAACATTATCAAAGAAAAGATAAAACTGAATGAATTGGAAGAAAAACAATATTTGAATGGCATAAATTGAGTTCTGAGTGAGAATATTAAGGAACAAAAATTACTATTGTGTTTAAAGTTTCAAAATGATGACTGGATAGAATTTAAAGATATAATCTATACTTTTAATTCTGTGCAGTAAAAGTGGTGTACATAAAAGTAACAATGAGAGAAAAATATGAAAGAAAAAGTAATAAATATTTTAAGAGATTAAGTTGTTGGATTAGGATTTGAGAAAGTAAAAATAACAAAAGGTAATACCATATTTTCAAATGAGGGAAACTAAGTGAATTATGTTATCAAAAGCACTTTAAAAACATAAGAAACAGTAGTTAAACATAGCAGAAAGGAAACATAAAGAAAAAAGATTAAAATCTTTTTTTCATTCATTTGAGTTTGAGTAGTAGAGGAGGTATTCATGTAACTATGTCTGAAGGTAATTGGAAATATGAGTCTTGAATTTTAAAAAAAGATGTTAATAGTGAACTTTGGAGACATTTAGGAATAAGTAAGAGTTGAAATTGTAGGAATATATACAATTTTCAAGGAAAATAGTATAAAGAGAAAAATAGTTGGCTAAGAAATGGGCTTTGTGAACAATAAGCTTAAGGAATTAGGTATCAGAAGTCAGCTAAGAGATAGAGAAGTAGAGGGAGAAAGAAAATTTCAGGTGTCTTGGAAAATAAAGAGGAGAAAGAGTGAAGGTTCATAAAGTAAAATATAATATAGATATTAAAGAGGAACAGGATTAAGAGATATTGTGTTTAGTTATATAAGCTTTGGTAACCATTGAAGTTACACTAGAATTGTAGGCCTGGAAGACAGATTAGACAGAACTGAATAAAAAGAAAGCACAGTGATCTATGTACACAATAGATACTTAATAAACATGTATTTCTCCTATAAAGAATTATTCTTTCTCTTTCATTCCCTTCTTCTTACTCCCAAGCAGTGATGAATTATGAAGGAATCCACATATAGCACAACCTAACTATTCTTTCTGTCTTAGATGTGGCCAGAGAACTGTCATATGGTCTAATAGGAGCAATTCCACCCAGTTGCCATAAAGCTAGTCTAAAGACTTAAGAAAGGCAATTAAGAAAAATCCTGGAACTGAATTCTGGCCAAGATGGCAGAGAGAAGACAGACACAGTTCTAAATTCTCCTCATCTTTCCCCATCTATGATATGAAACAAACCTCTTAACAGAAATCTGACCCAGAAAGAAAAGCCAGGAGAAAGAACATCTACCTCAGGATTTCTCTTCTACAGCTTGGGGTGAGTTCCAGCAGGTGAGTCCCATGGAAAATTTGGGAGAGACAATTAATTCCCTGCAACAAGAAAACAGATCCTTAGAAAATACAATTAGTCAAATACAAAATGAGAATAAATCTCTCAGATCATCAATTGGAAAAATACAAAGTGAAAATAATTCTCTCAAAGCCTCAATTGGTCAAATGGAAAACTCTTTCAAAAGTAGACTTGACCAATTAGAAAAAGAGTGGCAAAAGGTAATTAAGAAAACTCCTCCCTAAAAAAAAAAAGAATGGAATCTGCAGAAAGTAATTACTTCATGAGACAGCAAGAGCCTGATAAACAAAATCAAAAAAATGGAAAAAAAGAAGAAAATATAAAATACCTCATCAGCAAAACCACTGACCTCCAGAATAGCTCGAGGATGGGCAACCTGAGAATTATTCGACCTCCTAAAAACAATGAAGAGAAGAAAATCTTGGACTTAATATTACAGGATCTACTGATGGAGAATTGTCCTGATATCATGGAAGCAGAGGGCAATGTAGTTATTGAAAGAATACATCGATCCCCCTCCAGAAAAAGGTCCTAAAATGAAAACAGCAAAGGAATGTTGTGGCCAAATTCTAGAACTATCAGATAAAAGAGAAAATCCTGCAAGCAGCCAGAAAGAAACAATTTAAATTTCAAGGAGTCACACTAAGAATTACATAGGGCCTGGATGCATCAACATTAGGGGATCAAAGGGCCTGGAACGGGATATTTCGAAAAGCAAGGGAGCTTAGAATGCAGCCAAGAATCCATTATCCCGCAAAGCTGAGCCTTCACTTCCAGGGGAAAAAAAGATGGACATTTAATGAAATGGAAGAATTCCAAAAATTACTGATGGAAAGACCAGAGCTAAATAGAAAATTTGGTCATCGAACAGGATATTGAAGATGCACCCGAAAAGGTTAATAAAAGGGGGTGGGGGTAAAAAAATGCCATTCAATAAGTTGAAACTCACTATATCCCACCATGGGGGAAAAGATTCTCATAATTCTTGAGAACTGTAACTCTAACAGAAAGAATATAGCTAGCCCAAAGTGATGGACATTCATGACCTATGCATAAGACTGCTGTCCAGTGGGATGAAACTGACTATAACCCCACTTGGGAGAAAGACTCTAATAACTCACAAGAATTTTAACTCAATTAGATAGAATGTACTTAGCAAGAAGTAATGGATACTCAGAATTTTCTATGACTCAGAATGACTTTAATAACACTACCTCATTAAAAAGTGTGACAGGAAAGAGACAGGAGGAAGGAGGGAGGGGATTGAATGGAGTAAATCTCATTACACTAAGAGGTAGAAAATACCTATGGTAATAGAGGAGAAGGGAGTAGATGAGAAACACTTGAATCTTCTTCTCATCAGACTTGGATTAAACTTAATTTACACACATACTCACTTAACTTAAAAAACATCTAACCTTTCAAGTATTAAAAGGGGAAAAGGGGAGAGGGAATGAAGAAAGGGAGGGGAAGGGGAAAGGGGGAACAAACAAAAGGAAGGGAAGGGAAAAAGGAAAAAGGGAAAGGGTAAAGAAAGGGGAGGGGTGATATAGGAGGGCAAACACACTGAAGGGGGTGGTATTCAGAAACAAAATACTAGGGAATATGGATAAGGGGGGAGGGGGAAATACAAACAGAGGGAAGATTGCATGGAGGACAATAAAAAGTTAGTAAACATAACTTTGAATGTGAATGGGATGAACTCTCCCTTAAAATGTAAGTGAACAGCAGAGTGGATTAAAAAGCAGAATGCTACAATATACTGCTTACAAGAAACTCATTTGAAGCAGGGAGATGCATATAGAGTAAACGTAAAAGGTTGAAGCAAAACATATGTTTGCTTCAGCTGAAGTGAAAAAAGCATGGGTAGCAATCATTATCTCAGAGAAAGCAGCTGCAAAAAAATAGATAGCAGTAAAAGAGATAAGGAAGGAAACTTTATCCTCCTAAAAGGTACCATAGACAATAAACTTATTTCAATACTGAATATATATGCACCCAATGGTATGTAATCCAAATTCTTAGAGGAGAAGCTGAAAGAACTACAGGAAGACATCGTTTGCAAAACTCTACTAGTGGGAGACCTCAACCTCCCACTGTTAGATCTAGATAAATCGAATCATAAAATAAACAAGAAAGAAGTTAAGGAGGTAAATAGATTGTTAGATAAAGTACATATGGTAGACTTATGGAGGAAATTGAATGGTGATAGAAAGGAATATACCTTTTTTCTCTGCAGTACATGGAACTTATACAAAAATCGACCATGTACTAGGACATAAAAACATTATGATCAACTGCAGAAAAGCAGAAATAGTGAATACATCTTTCTAAGATCACAATGCAATAAAAGTTATATGCAATATTGGGGCAAGGAGATATAGACCCAGAACCAACTGGAAACTGAATAAGCTAAATTTAAAGAATGAGTGGACCAAAAACAAATTATAGAATTAATCATTTTATCCTAGATAATGACAATAATGAAGCAACATACCAAAACCTATGGGATTCATTCAAAGCAGCTCTCAGTGGATATATCATGTCTTTAAATGCTGACATGAATAAATTAGAGAAAGAGGAAATCAATGAACTAAATATGCAACTAAAATTAGAGAAAGAACAAATTAAAAATCCCAATTAAATACCAAATTAGAAATTCTAAAACTGAAAGGAAAAATTAATAAAATTGAAAACAAAAAACTATTGAATTAATAAATAAAATCAAAAGTTGGTTTTTATGAAAAATGCAATAAAATTGAGAAACTGCTAGTAAATCTGATTAAAAAAAAGAAAGAAGAAAACCAAATTACCAATATCATAAAGGAAAAAGGTAAACTCACCACCAATTAGGAGGAAATTAAAGTAATTATTTGAAATTATTTTGCCCAACTCTATGCCAATAAATTTGATAATCTAGGTGAAATCGATGAATATTGACAAAAAAATATAAGGTGCCCAGGTTAAATGAAAAGGAGATTAAATACCTATACAACCCTATCACAGAAAAAGAAATTCAACAAGCAATTATTGAACTCCCTAAGAAAAACGTCTCCAGGGCCTGATGGATTCACAAGTGAATTCCACCAAACATTTAAGTAATAATTGGTTCTAATTCTGTATAAACTCTTCAGAAAAATAGGGAAAGATGGAACTCTGCCTAACTCTTTCTATGAAACCAATATGGTGCTGATACCTAAACCAGGAAGAATTAAAAGAGAGAAAGAAAATTATAGACCTATCTCCCTAATGAATATAGATGCAAAAATATTAAATAAAATCTTAGCAAAAAGATTACAAGTTATCACTGGGATAATACACTACGATCCAGTAGAATTTATCCCAGGAATGCAGGGTTGTTTCAATATTAGGAAAACTGTTACTATACTCTATTGTATCAACAACAAACCTATCAGAAATTATATCAGCATATCAATAGATGCTGAAAAAACTTTTGACAAAATACAGCACCCATTCCTACTAAAAACACTAGAGAGCATAGGAATAAATGGACTGTTCCTTAGAATAATTAACAGCATCTATCTGAAACCATCAGGAATTATTATATTCAATGGGGAGAGGCTAGAGGCATTCCCAATAAGATCTGGGTGAAACAACGTTGCCCATTATCACCATTCCTATTCAATATAGTATTAGAATTGTTAGCTTCAGCAATTAGAGTAGAAAAAGAAATTGAAGGAATTAGAATTGAGAAAGAAGAGACAAAACTCTCACTCTTTGCAGATTACATGATGATCTACCTAGAGAATCCCAAGAAATCATCCAAAAAACTACTGGAAACAATTAGCAATTTTAGCAAAGTTGCAGGTTATAAAATATGCCCTCATAAATCTTCAACTTTTCTATATATGACTAGTAAGATACAGCAGGAAGAGCTAAACAGAGAAATCCCATTCAAAGCAACCTCAGACAACATAAAATACCAAGGAGTCTATTTGCCAAGACAGATATGGAAACCTGTTGAAAACAATTATAAAACACTTCTCACACAAATTAAATCAGATTTAAATAACTGGGTAAATATCAACTGCTCATGGATAGGTGGAGCTAATATAATAAAAATGACAATTCTGCCAAAACTAAACTACCTGTTTTGTGCCCCACCAAAATTCCAAAAAATTACTTTTTAATGAGTTAGAAAAAGTAATACGTAATTCATATGGAGAAATTAAAAGTCAAGAATATCTACAAATTTAAAGAAAAAAGTGCAAAAGAAGGGGGCTTAGCACTACCTGATCTAAAATTTTATTAAAAAGCATCAGTCACCAAAACTGTTTGGTATTGCCTAAGAAATAGAGTGGTGGACCTGTGGAATAGACCAGGTGCATTAGCAGGAAATGATTATTATACTTTGCTGTTTGATAAACCCAAAGAGTCCAGGTATTGGGATAAAAATTCCCTCCTTGAAAAAACTGCTGGGAAAATTGGAAGTTAGTATCGAAAAAACTTAGATTAGTCCAACACCTCACACCCTTTAACAAGACAAGATCCAAATGGTTACATGATATAGATATAAAAAACAATGCTATAAGCAAATTAGAAGACCAAGCACTAGCTTACCTGTCAGACCTATGGAAAGGGGACCAGTTTATGACTAAGGAAGAGATGGAGAACATCAGCAAAAACAAACTAGATGATTTTGATTTCATTAAATTAAAAAGATTTTGTACAGATAAAACCACTGTAGCCAAGATCAAAAGAAATGTAGTAAATTGTGAAACAATCTTTACAACTTATGATTCTGACAAAGGACTCATTTCTAAAATATACAGAGAACTGAGTCATATTTTTAAAACAGAAAGCCATTCCCCAATTTACAAATGGTCAAAGGATATGCAAAGGCAATTTACAGATGAGGAGATCAAAGTGATTCATAGCCATATGAAAAAATGCTCTAAATCATTAATTATTAGAGAAATGCAAATTAAAGCTTCTCTGAGATACAACCTCACAACTCTCAGATTGGCCAATATGACCAGACAGGATAATGATCATTGTTGGAAGTGTTGTCGGAAATCTGGGACACTATTGGTGGATCTGTGAATTCATTCAACCTTTCTGGAGAGAAATTTGGAACTTCGCCCGAAGGGCAACAAAAATGAGCATACCCTTTGACCGAGCAATACCACCCCTGGGTCTATAACCTGAAGAGATGATAAAAAAGGGTAAAAATATCACTTGTAAAAAAATATTTATAGCAGCCCTATTTGTGGTGGCAAAGAATTGGAAATCAAGTAAATGTCCTTCAATTGGGGAATGGCTTAGCAAACTGTGGTATATGTATGTCATGGAACACTATTGTTCTATTAGAAACCAGGAGGAATTGGAATTCAGGGAAGCCAGGAGGGATTTGCATGAACTGATGCTGAGTGAGATGAGCAAAAGCATAAAAACACTGTACAACCTAACAGCAACATGGGGGTGATGTTCAACCTTAAAGGACTTTTTTATTCCATCAGTGCAACAATCGGGGACAATTTGGGGCTGTCTTCAGTGGAGAGTGCCATCTGTATCCAGATAAAAAGTCATGGACTTTGAACAAAGTTCAAGGACTATTCCCTTTGATTTAGGGAAAAAACAGATATCTTATAGTCTGATCTTGTTATCTCTTAGACTTTTTGTCTCTTCCTTAAGAATATGATTTGCCTCTCATCACATTCAATTTGGATCAGTGTACAACATGGAAACAAAGTAAAGACTGACAGATTGCTTTCCATTGGCGGGGAGAGAAGTAATATTGGGGGAAAATTGTAAAACTCAAGTAATATCTTTAATAAAAAAAGAAATAAAAGAAAAATTCTGCTTTCTTTGACAGTCAAAAAGAATTCATTTTGCTGTGGGCAGCACTCCCACGTGTCAGAGGAAGAAAAGAAATCAACATTTGTATTTTACAAATACATATATGAAAATTCTGAGTACTGTTTTCTTTAATATGGAGAAAGGAAGGTTCCTACTCCAAGCTTATATGAAGATTGAAATTATCACGAGAAAATGGAAAGGGGACTAACTTTATGAGATGATGTTGATGTGCTGGCACTGTATCAGTACTGTGAAGCAAGGACTACATTTCCTGCCAGATGGAAAGATGCTATGAATATCTGAATAACTTCTCTTCTTTTGAGGGAAAACCCATGCCCAACAATGGAAAAATGGATTTGAATTCATAAAAGTGCCTAACTATAAATAGAGAAGTTCAATAATCAGAGGACCAAGTAAAGCAGTAATGCCTTTTTCCTACTATTTTGACCAAGATTTCTATATATTCTGCAAAATGGAAAGATTGAATTTTGTGCATATAGAAATGAGCTAAAGAGAAAATGATTTCAGGTCAGGTCATTATAGTGCCTACTCTATCCTTCATTGATGATGCTATTAATTTAGAGAAGAGGATGGATGTGGTTATTATAACCCATTCAGTATAACTTCTGAACCTACCAATCTTTGTAGGAAAAGTTAACATGGCTTTCTTTTCAAAACTGAAGGGATGTCATAAATAAGAGAAATAAGAGGGTTTTTTTTTTTTCCTTAAGGCTTCTAGGGACAAAAATTGATGCAGTAGCTAGATGATGCAGAGGAACTTATTTCATATTGATGTAAAGAAAAAACTTACATGATTTTAGAGATCTATTTTTTTTTAGGTTTTTGCAAGGCAAATGGGGTTAAGTGGCTTGCCCAAGGCCACACAGCTGGGTAATAATCAAGTGTCTAAGCCCAGATTTGAACCCAGGTACTCCTGACTGCAGGGCCAGTGCTTTATCTGCTGCGCCACCTAGCTGTCCCTTTTTAGAGATCTTAAATGGAAAATGGGCTACCTCAGAAAATATTGTCTCCCATAAGTAGAAGATTTAACAGAGAGTTCAATCTTAATTATGGGCAAGGCTAGATAAATTAAGAAGCTAGTTCAAATTTCAAGTTTTTGTTAAAATGTTTTATGCATATAATATTCCAAATGGGGCTGAGACTGAGTTAATACCCAGTGTCCAGATTATTTTCATTTAGTGTTAGAAATTTTAGTATTTAAAACAACACAGTGGAAATTCTGTTTACTCTTGTAAAGCAAAAGGAGTCTAAAGAGTTTTTGAAGCAAGTGCCCCAGCTTAAAGGTATAAAATTCTCATAATGGTTGTATTTAACCCAAAACAAATGTCATTTTCTTTCCATAGTTTATTTAACCATAGTTTCTTTAATCCTTGAGTCACATGACTTATGAAAATGATTGTTTCTGTTTGTTGTTGTTGTTGTTTAAAAATTAAAAGTGACTTAGGGGAAAGCAGGTGGTGCAGTGTGGAGTCAGGAGGACCTGCATTCAAATGCAACCTCAGACACTTAATAATTATTTAGCTGTGTGGCCTTGGGCAAGCCACGTAACCCCTTTGCTTTGCAAAAACCTAAAAAAAGTGACTTAATTATAAAGAAGTTAAGTTCCTGGAGGATTTGTCAAGTACTATATCATCATAAGACTTGTCAGAATATTTAAAGAAATAACTTTCAGAGGTTCAAAACTTCTTTCTTTCTACTGGTTTAGCAGAGAAGTGTTATTTTAATTGGACTTAAACAAATTAATTCAAAATGCATTGGAACCACCCTACTGGAATATTAGACTGACATTAAAATTGGTTGGAAATTACCTTTGAAGCAAAGGTAAATACTAATCAAAAATGTTTTGAAATAATCCTGATAGTAATGCCACATATTTATGAGATTCACTATATCACAGCTAAACTAGCAGAGGAGGCAAAGACTGATGAAAGTCACTCAAAATCAGAGATAATAAACTTTTATTTGAAAATGTTAATTAACAGTGAAATTCTAACATTGATTTTATTTCTGACTGAATCTGTCAATATTAGTATTAGTAATAGAGTAATGGAGACAAGAGAAAATAACTCTGTTGATTGTGAGACTTTTCATAGCAAAGTATTTCCTAAATGTGCTTTATAGGCAATTTCATGCATATGTTTTATATTTATTGCAAATTAGTCACCTCCAGTAGTTTTTCACTTCACAAGAAACACTCAAAATAGAGGTAACTATATAAGTGACCATATATTTGGGACAGATTTCTGAAATTTCCATACATCTGAGATAAAATAAAGGTGTATTACTGAGGAAAGCAAATATTATTGACAGTATAAATTGAAACTAGCTAGAGTCTCAAGCAACATAGGTTTTCTTATCAACTCAATCACTATTTTATATAAATGTTTGCAATTCCCTTAATTTCCTTACATCCTCATTTTCTCATTGCTAAAATATGAGATTGGCCTTAACGATTAATATGATACTCCCAGGTCTTCAAAATTAGATATAATAAATTGTTATCTAATTTAAATTAAAGGTCAACTTCATAACAGGTTAATTAGTTAAAAAATAATGTCCCATTTTTCTAGGAAATTAACATAACCTAGGAATTGGCATACTTAAAACAAAATATCAACCATTCCTCAATTAAGAGTCAAAGTACATGAACAAAAAATTTTCTTAGCTCCCTCATTTAAATTTTATTTTTTCCAGTCACACAACAGAAAACTTTTGATAATCAATTTTAAGCATTTTAAATTCCAAATTATCTTTCTCCTTGCCCTCCTTTGTCATTGAGAATTTAAGGGATTTGTTTAGGTAACATGTGTAGTCATGCAAAACATATTTTGCTATCTGCCATGTTGTAAAAGAAAGCAAAGGTTAATTAAAAAAAACCTTTAAAAAGTATGCTTCCCCCTGCATTCAGACTTCATCAGGTTTTTTTCTTTTTACTTCTTGAACTGAATTGTAATTTTTGTCATGAATCCTTTAGATCATTTTATTATTGAAAACAGCTACGTCATTCACAGTCAATCATCAAACAATATTGCTATTATTGTGGACAATGTTCTCCTGGTTTTGCTCATTTTGCATCAGTTCACATAACTCTATTTAGATTTTTATGAAAACATTCTAATTTTTGTAAAGCATATTAGTATTCCATCACAATAATAAAGCACAACTTGTTCATTCAGTAGTTGATGGGAAGCCCCCAATTTCCAATGTTTTGCCTCTACAAAAAAGAGCTGCTATAAATGCATTTATAGATAGATAGATAGATAGATATGTAGATATGTATGTACAAATATGCATATGCATATACATAAAACATATGCATGTAAATATACATAAATATATATGTCCTTTTTTTCATTTTTTAACTCTTTGTGGTATAAATCTAGTAATCTCATTGCTGAGTTAAAGGATATTGGTGATTTTATATCCCTTTGAATTAGTTTCAAATTGTTCTCAAAAATAGTTGGATCAATTGACAATTCCATCAAAACTTTTTGACCCAATTTTCCTGCATCATCTCCAACATTTGTCACTTTCCTTTTCTTTAATATTAGCCAATCTGATAGGTACAAGTACCACAATCATTTTAATTTGCATTTCTCTAATTAACAGTGATTTAGATCATTTTTCATGACTAAAGAAAGTTTTGATTCGCTTTATATTTATTTATATTCGCTACATATTTAATTTATGAGGCCTTTATCAGAGAAACTTATTGTTAAAATGTTTTCAGTTATCATTACTGTATTTTTCCGTAATCACAGTTTTCACCTATTTATGCTTCTCTCTCTGAAATGTTTTGCTTCTTACCATCACCTCCCCCATCTACCCTCCTTTCTATGAGTCCCCCTTTCTCTTCTTCATTTCTCCTTCTATTTCCTTGGAGGATAAGAAAGATTTCTATCCCCAAATGAGTATTTATATTAATCTCTATTTGAGCCAATTTGAAGATGAGAATAAAGTTGAAGCTCTGTTTGACAAACCCAACTTCCCCTCCACTATAGGTCCTTTTTGGTTTATGCATTTTATTTTTAATTTCTCCCCTCAGAAAAGAAAATTTCAACATCAACTTCCAATACCTTGATTTCCAAATTCTCTTCCACCCTGTCAATCCACTCTCCCTATTGAGAAAGCATGTTCCTTGGTGTGGGTTAAAAGTGCAAAGCCATTAAAAACATTACTGCAATAGTCATGTTGTAAAAGTAAACATAACCACCACACACACATACAGACACACACACACACACACACACACACACACACACACACATACATACAGAGCTTGGTGTTTGGAATGGATAACATTTTTAACCAGAAGGCCATCATATGACCATCAGAAGGCAATCAGAAAAATTGCTTCAATATTTGTCCCATAGTAACTATTGCTAACTGAACTTCCCTCCATCCTATTTCTTCCCACCCCCCCATTTATTCAATTTTCTCTCTCTAGTTTCAAAAGTGTGTTGCATCTGACTACTCTGTCCCACAATCTTCCCTCTCTTCTATCACCTAAATGCCATCCCTTCTCCCTGTACCCTTTCTCCCATTCCTTTCCTCTTCTATTTTTCTTCAGTGTAAAATAGGTTTCTATACTTAATTGAATTTGTATGTCATTCCCTCACCAAGCCACTTCTGATGAGAGTAAAGTTCACTCACTCCCCCTCACTTTCCCCCTCTTCTCCACTCCAGTGCAAAATGTTTTCTTGCCTCTTTTATGTGAAATACCTTGCCCCATTCTAATTCTTCTTTCCCTTTCTCCCAGTACATTCCTTCTCCCCAATTAACTTTATCTTTTAAATATCTTATACCTTCAAATTCAACCCTCTTCTCTGCCTTTGCCTTATATGCTCCTTCGACCTGCCCTAATAAATCAAAAGGTTCATTGGAGTTATCAGTAGTATTTTCCCACGCAGGTATACAAGCAGCTCAATATCATTACATCCCTCATCACCTTGGTTATATACTTGAAGAACTTTCTGTTTGGTTCTTGTCATTTCATCAGGAAAATTTGAAATACCCTATTTCATTGAATGTCCATCTTTTCTCATTAAAAATGTAGCTCAGTTTTGCTTGGCAGTTGATTCTTGGTTGTAATTCAAGCTCTTTGCCTTTCAGAATATTGTATTCCAAACCTGTGAGCCCTTACTGTAGAAACCATTAAATATTAACTTGAGTGTAGCTCCACAACATTTGAATTATTTCTTTCTGGTCACATGTAATATTTTGTCCTTGACTTGGGAGTTCTGAAACTTGGCTATAATATTTCTGTTCATTTTGGAAACTCTTTTAGGAGATTTGGTGGATTCTTTCAATTTTGTATTTACCCTCTACTTCTAGGATGCAAGGAGAGTTTTCCTTTATAATTTCTTGAAATATGACAACTAGGCTTTATTTTTGGTCATGACTTTCAAATTTTCCAATAATTTTTAAATTATCTCTCCTAGATATATTTTACAGGTCAGTTTTTTTTTATCAAAATGTGATATTTCACATTTTCTTTTAGTTTCTATTTCTTTCTGTTTTGTTTTATTGTTCCTTGATTTCTCACAAAGTCATCATCTTACTTTAGCTCTATTCTATATTTGAAGGAATTATTTTCTTCAGAGAGCTTTAGTATCTCCTTTTGCTTCTGGTTAATTATGGTTTGTAAGATACTTTTCTCATTGATCTAAATGTTATTTTCTTCATTATTTTTCTATATCTCCTTCACCAAGTTTCTGACTCAGTTTTCATGATTTTTCCACTTTCATTTTTTCTTCCCATTTTCCCACTCTACCTTCCTTACCTGAGTTTCAAAATCCATTACCTGAGACCAATTCACATATTTCTTGGAGGCTTGGTTTCACAAGCTTTGATTTTGTTATATTTTGAGTATATGTT
Source organism: Macrotis lagotis (assembly GCF_037893015.1). NCBI lineage: Eukaryota > Metazoa > Chordata > Mammalia > Peramelemorphia > Peramelidae > Macrotis > Macrotis lagotis. The sequence continues at coordinate 149,308,253 of NC_133664.1, forward strand.
TTGATGTTCCATAGGACTAAAGTAACTGTTTGTGTTCAAACTTTTTCTACTGTTGTTTGCTCATTTCCCCAGCCTATGACTTGATTTTAATACTTTGTTAAGGTGGGTCTTTGCTTCCATGGTGGAACACAGACTGTCCCAAGCTCTTGAAGGTTTTTGGAGTTGTTTTCAGGGTCCCCCCTCCTGCTGCCCCAAAAGACCTGTAAATTATCAGTTCCTCCAAGGTCTTTTGAAAGGCTTTGACTGCTCTTCTGTCTTGTGCTCTGGTCTATGGGTGACCACAAGCATTCTCTTCTGCCCTGCAGCTATAAAGAGGGTCCCTGTTCCACAACAGGCAGTGAGCTGGGTTGTGCTTCTGCTCTTTTTTCTGAGATTAGGGTCCCAGATTGTAACCTGGATCTGAATATGGGTGAAGCAACATATTCCTGTCTCAGGGATAGCAAAGAGACCTCTGCAATCTTCCTTGATCCTCTTCACTATTTTATATAGATGTTTGCAATTCCCTTAATTTCCTTAGATCCTCATTTTCTCATTGCTAAAATATAGGATTGGCCTCAATGATTAATATGATACTCCCAGCTCTTCAAATTTAGATCTGGAATCAGTTCTCAGGTGACTCCCTGCCAGATGGCTTCCTAGACCTACTCTTGGTCCCTTGGGGACCAGTCAATGCTGAGATCTGCACTAGATTCCATCCATACTCTGGTGCAGCAGAATTTTCCTGCTCTCCTTCCAAGTTGCCCTTGTCAATGCCAGGGTTGAAAGGTCTGGAAACTACCCCCGCCGCCACAGTTCCAGGTGTCCCCAGGAACCCAGGTACACCAAGGTCTATTCCTGAATTTTTGGAATTTGTTTGCTCCTGCAGAATCTGGGTTGCACTGTGAAATCTTCCTGTGGATCTTTCAAGCTGTCTTGGGCTAGAAAATAGTTTCACTTACACTCTTTGTTGGTTCTGCCAGTCTAGAATTTAGTTAGAGTCATTATTTACAGGTATTTGGAGTGGTTTGGGGAAAGTCAAGCAAATTATTATCTTTACATTTTGGCTGCAACTACCTTATGCTCCAGTCACAGGAAGTTTTCTGAAGATAAAATCAAAACTATGAATAGTCACATAAAATATGTGATAGCAAATGAAAATGACAATACGATGTAGGAATGTGGAAAAATAGGGATGCTAATGCAATATTGGTAGAGTTGCACAATAGTCTAAATGTCTTAGAGAACAATTTGAGTATGTCTAAGTAACCATAAAATTGTGTATACCCATTGACCCAACATTACCACTAGCATGTCCCTTTCCCCAATTTTTTAAATTTTATTTTAAGGGAAAATATCTAGTCATACAAAGTAGACAAAAAGCAAATAGAAATAGAGGGAATTTTCATCACTTGGAAAAGGGCTGAATGAATTATAAATTGATATGAATCGATGTAAATTGAGTGAGCAGAACCTAGAGAACATTGTATGCAATAATAGCAATACAATAATGACCATCAACTATGAAAATCAGAGTTAATCTATTCATTACAATATACCTTAATAGTATTTTATTTTTTACAATTTTATGTAAAGATAGTTTTCAACATTCTTTTTTGTAAACTTTTATCCCTTCATCTCTTCCTTACCCCCTTTCCATAGGAGCAAATTCTACATGCAGAATTATGTTAAACTTATTTCCATTTTAGTCATGCTCTAAAAGAAGAATCATAACGAAATTGAAAAATGTAAGAAAGAAAAAAAACAAAAAAAAAATTAAACAAATTTTTTCCAGTAATGCTAATATGTTTTTGCATGACATTACATATATAATTACATATATAATTATATTGCTTGTTATCTCAATAACTGAGAGAGGGCCTGGAAGAAGGGACAGAATTAGGAACTCAAAAAATGTTAAAAATAAATATGAAAAAACTACAATATCAATATCATCACTAGTAAGAAGCTTAGGTATAAATTAATTTCTACTCCTCTGCCCTGACCTAGGTTGACTCCATATTTGTCCATATCTGTCCTTATTATATTGTTTATAGTCTTAAAATGCATACCTTTTTGTTCTACACCTAGGTAAAAATTTGAAAAGAAACCAAAGAAGTTCTATAATTATAAAATAAGTTAATTTATAGAGTGTACAAGATAATAGACTGAGAGAAGAAAAAAACTGCATTTAAAATCAGAGAGAGAATAGATTCCAAATTGACTGTTAGTTATTAATGCTTTGAGAGTATGAATCAGCTTTTATTTTTTAAATTTTGTTTTGTTAATGCATTGCCTTTCTTTTTACAACCAGCAATTATCATACTGACTAGTGTATTCAGCACTATTTAATGAATGACTATGTACTTTCTTACTTACTACTTGTTTGATCTTGGATGATTCTCTTAACTTCAGTGGACTTCCATTACCCTGTAATAGAAGATGGAAAAGGGATCACTGAAATCTCTTCCACTTTAAATATGATCCAAAGACTATGAATTCATATAATTCACAAAATAAGAAGGAAAATTTTGTAATGACATTACAGGGTTCAAAGTAGCTACTACCCAGTGAGCACCATTGGAGAAGCCCTAAAACTCTGTCTCTTCCCTTATGTCTACTTCAATTTGTAGGCAAAGTACACAAATCAAAAATGTATGAGATGGACTGTCTTTGAGATCAAGGAGAAAATAGAGGGCAACTGTCATTTGATGACATGGTTTATCTGAACTATCCATAGTACAGTAAAGCTCAGAATTCACAGAGGAGTCTAGGGAATGGAGCACTAATTTGCAGTGTAGCGGGTACCCAGTGAATTGATGTGATTGGTACTGAAGGAGTCATAATAAGGGGCTCCTTTGGGCACATGCAATTTATGAAAATGTTACATATTGCAAGTTGGGACTGGCTTCCTTCAACACCCTCTTCCATTCTCATTAATCACTATAACCTTCCTGTCACTTGTTGATTAACAGCCACATAAGCAGCATTCACAGTAAGCAGAATACAATAGATTTTTGCCCTTTCATCTTTGGCATGGTTTTAGATAATTTTGGTGTGATGAAGTTTCTGACCAGTCTTATCATATGCCTTTTTTGTGGGAAAGCAAATAGAGAAATCCTGACTGAACTTATTGACTGCTCTCTGATTACTTTATCTTTAAGCATTTGGAACTGACAAAGCTATCAAGTGTAATATATAACATCCATTCTATGAATTGATGTCTAATATCAGAAAAATATAAAACCATGGTATTTTGTTGTATGAGAGAAAAAACTGTTTTTTTTTCCTCCAATGACAGATTGTACTAATTTTTTTTTCTCCTTGTATCTATTGTGCCTCTGAGATTACTTTGTCTATATGGTAGTTGGGAGCATTAAATCATATATGCTCAGATGATATTGGTTATGATTATGAAAATGTCGGTAGCATAAGCTAAAATTTTTTCTCAAAATGGCAAGGGGGGAGCGGCTAGGTGGTGCAGTGGATAAAGCACCGGCCTGGAGTCAGGAGTACCTGGGTTCAAATCCGGTCTCAGACACTTAATAATTACCTAGCTGTATGGCCTTGGGCAAGTCACTTAACCCCATTTGCCTTGCAAAAAAAAACCCAAAAAAAAATTGCAAAGGGAGAGGGTAAAAGTCTAGTGGTTAATTATCCAAAGGATAAAATATTTTTCATAAGAAAAACTAACCTAACTTAAAGTTATAGACCAGTTGAGATCTGTAGTAGTGGAATGAATTTCCACACCAATAAAATTACCAGTCTTTAATATATTAGTTTAGTTTAAAAAACTTGGGAGGATTTCTTTTGCCTTTCTTTGTAACCTCAGTGTTTAGATCACTGACCTATGTTATAGTAAACACTTAATACATCTTTGATTATAGATCAATACTTTGAGAGATTTTTAAACAATTATGCTGCAAAAGTCTAACTGAAATTCTAGGATCAAATGATTTAATTTGAAATGTCCACTTGTTAGTGAAAAGGTTTTTCCTTTGCTTATATATCAGTGAATGACTAACAGAAATTTTGCCTGAAACATTTAAATCACTGTTTTCTTGGAGAGTTTTTTAAAATGTCTTTTTGTTCAATTCTTAGGAAAGAGTCATAACAAAAGCATTTTTGTGATAACATAAAAAAAAAAAGAAATATTTATCCTGGTGACAAAAACTAAAGAAGAAAAAAGTGAATTGGGTGGATGCCAAGACTGTCTTTTATATTCAGAGATTATTCTATTCAGTGATTACAGTGCTGCCAATTCTCATGAAAAACCACCATTGTTATACTGTTTATAGTTTATTTGTGCATAGTTGGAAAGTGAAATGAAGAAGAAAACAGGCATTTATTAAGGACTCACTATTTACCAGGCCCTCCATTCACTTGATTCACCCAACAATCCTCTGTGGTGAGTGCTATTATCTCCATTTTATGTTTGAAGAAACTGAGGCCGGCTGAGGTTGAGTGATTTGCTTAAATTCAGAAATCTGGGAACTATCTAAAGCTTATTTGAATTTAGATGAATCTGAACCTGGCCCAAGCTTTCTAGCTGACTCAGTTTAGTCCTTTGAATGTTTTATTTCATTAGATTGTGAGTTCCTTGAAAATAGGGATTATCTTTTCCTTCTTTGATTGTTTGGTTTTTTTTGTATCCCAGGTGAAAGATTTCTGGCTCATTGTAGGTACTTAATGAATTTTATCAACTGACTCATTCATTGTCATAGCTTAGTAACTATTGTGTTTTTTTTGGGGGGGGGATTTGCTAAGTTGGGAAAAAGTTATTCATACAAGATGACTTTTTATATCAAAGCTTCTTTCTGTAAAATCTGTAACAGATTAAAATTAAGAAGAGGAAAATAAATTGGAGTCCTAGTAGATACAAAGATCAACAAATATGAAACTGTTCTGATTGTGAAACCATGTTTTGGTTGCAGAGTAGTTATAAATTATTCAGTCACTTCTGATTCTTTGTGACCTTGTGGATCATAGCATACTATCAAGTGAAATTTGTCCAAAATCATGTCCCTTGCTTCCAGGATACTATCTTCCCATGTCATCCTCTATTGTCTCCTTGTTCTTTTGCCTTCAATTTTTCTAAGCATCATTTGTGACCAAATATTTAAGCTTCAGTTTCAGTATTTGTTATTCCAATTAATAGAGATAATTTTTTGTGTTATTTAATTTGATCTCTTTGCCATTCAAGTAACTCTCAAACGTCTTCCTCATTATCACAGATTGAAAGTATTGATTTGGTAGGGTTTAGCTTATCATATTATACCCATGTATTAAAACTTTTTAAAAAGACAATAACTATATGGACCTTCAAAAGCATTGTGATATCTCTATCATTATTTTTAGTATTTTAATCCTATCCATGAAGTTTTCTTGGAAAAGGTACTGGAGTGGTTTATCATTCCCTTCACCATTGGATCACCTTTTCTCAAAGCTTTCCACTATGACCTTTCTGTCTAGGATAATTTTGCAGGGCTTAGCTCATAGTTTCATTGAACTATGCAAACCCCTCCATAATAACAAATTGCTCCAGTATATGTGTATGTGTGTATGTACATATCTATTTATTTATCTATCTGTCTATCTGTGTGTTTGTTCATTTGGGTGTATACTTACATAGCTTTGTTTTGTTTTTTAGAATTGGGCAAATGTTTTATAAGGACTAAAGTCTATAATATAGAGAGAAGAGAATTTCTTAGCATTGTAAAAGTTTGCAAATCCATCAAAACTATATATATATATATATATATATATATGTATTCTTGTGTATTTTTTTATAATTTTATTGTTTCATACTCAAATCCAAAGGGAGAAAAATTCCATAAAAGAGAATTAAAGAATAAAATAATAAATTTATACTTCACAAAAACCTATATAATAAATACTATACATTGTTTCCAAAGCTTTCCATCTTTTCTTTTCTTTCTTCTTGGTATTCTGTTATGTGCTTTTTACTTAATTTTTCCCCCTCCCTTACCCTACCATCCTAAAGATGACTACAATTACACATGGATATATATATATATATATATATATACATATATATACACACATATTTGCGTTTGTTAATGGATATGTATATATAAAAACACAAATGCCCAAATATATATACATATACAAACATACAAATAAATGTAAAGAGATCCATTATCATGCCACACATACATATATATGTAAGACTGCACTATGCTTATTTCCTCCTATCATCTGTTTCTCTGAAGGAGGATAGCATTATCCTTCTTAAGTTCAAGTCTTTTCATGTTACATCCTATCTGAGAGACTTTCTATGATAGTTTTCCCCCAATTTTCTGAGTTCCTTCTATTCTTGAGGTTTTTATTTATACAAGAAAATGTTAATTTAAAATCATCAAAATTATACTCTTTCCATTTCAACAATATTCCAATCTTATAATATAGTTTAAGGTTCAATACTGCTGAATCTACTTCCTTTATATCTTTTTTACCCTACTTTCTTTGAAGTCCTTGACCTTTTGTTCTTCCAAATGAACTTTGTTAGTATTTTTCTAACCAGGTAAAATAATATTTTAGTAATTTAATTGGGCTGACATTGAATAAGTAGATTAGTTAGATGAAAGAAGATACAATTTCAATACAATACAATACAATACAAAGATCACTGAAAATGAAATTAAGATTTTGGTCTCTTCTTTCTCGGGATGATTTTATAGATATATATATATATATATATATATATATATATATATATATATATATATATATATATATATATATATATCTGGAGAGAGAGAGAGAGAATTACATCCAAATACCCAAACATAAATATACTCAACAAGTCAGTGAACATTGGCAGCATGACTCTGACTTTTTAATTCCTATGGACAGGATTGATTAAAGAAAATCTTCTACCTCTTAGTCTAGGTACCACATAGGAGTCTCTGACCATCAATGTCCTTTAGCAAATGTGTCAATTAAAAGGGATCATTTCTAAAGAAGAGGAGCTAGGTGGCTCAATGTTTAGAGTGCAGGACCTAGACTCATCTTCCTGAGATTAATGAGGCTTCATATATTCACAAATTATGTGATCCTAAATAAGTCACTTAACCCTGTTTGCCTAATTGTCCTCATCTGTAAAAAGAACCAAAGAAGAAATAACAAGCCATTCTAATATCTTTGCCAAGATATTCTAGGAGTTTAAATTCAACATAATTTAAACAAGATGAATTACAGATTGAGTGATACATTAATTTGGAGCATTTCCTGCACAAGTAAATGTTGTGGTTATCTAGTCACTTGAATTGTGATTGTCTCTCCATCACCCCATTTGGAGTTTTCTTGCCAATAAGCTAAGTAATCACTACAGAAAGAACAACTCAGATGGGTTGGTCACATTGTTCAACTAACAAATATATGCTTGCCAAAAATATGATTTTATGGCGAGCTCACACAAGGCAAGCACTCACATGGTGGTCAGAAAAAAATGATACAAAAACATTCTCAAGGTCTTTCTTAAGAATTTCAGAACTGATTTGTGACATGGGAAACACTGCCACAGGACTGCCCAGTATAGTGTGTCCTCATCAGAGAAGATGCTGTGCTTTATGTGCAAAATAAAATTATAGTAGCTCTAAAGAAATACAAGATGCAAAAATTTAGAGAATCCACAACTAATAGTCACGTGGCCAATCTGTACCTCACCTACAGTAGTCAGACACACTGCAACTCAACTCTCATATAGTGATGTCATTTTGCTGCTCCTTGAAAACAAAGGTCACCAATCAACATATGTTTGAATATATACATGTATGTATATATAGAGAGATGTAGATATATAGATACAAAATATCATATAGAATAAAGATAAAGGGTGAGAAGATATTCAAACTTAACCTTTATTTGCTTACTTTCTTTAGTCAGCTTTTTTTTCAAATGTACTTTTCTACTAATGAAGCTGTCTGTCTAAGCAGTACAGTTTACACACATTTTTTTTTTTTGGAAATGTGATAATATTAAGGTCATACTCTTCATTAATTTTTTCGCCACATTTCCATAAAGTATAAATAAAAAAGTTCATGTCATTCTAAATCTTTTTTTAAATTCCTAATCCACCCCATAATTTTGGAAGTTGTGGTTAAGTCATGTTCTAGGGAAGCAAAAAATTATTAAACAATGAAAAACACATCTAAGGTTACTAAGTAGAGTATTAAAGTATTTTGCAAAATGAGACAGTAAGACATTTGAAACATCAGTTGTATCTGTAGGGGGTAAATTGTCCTTGAAAGACATAAAGGAAGCATAAAGAGGAATTTATAATATCTCTCTTGGGTTTGACAATATTAATTTGTCTTAACCAGCTTGGAAGTCTTGGTCACAGTGATACCTTCCTAGGTGCATTTTAATTAGGGTGATACTATCTCATTAAGCTATCCAGCATTCATCTGAGAGCAAGCCAATAACTCAGAAGCAATTGTCATAGAATATATTAGGATCTGAAATTAATATACTTGTAGCCATAAGAGAGCATGAAGCTGAAACTCTTGGGGAGAAATAAGACAAACCTATTATAATTATGGTTCACACACATCTTCAATTATTTGCAAAATGTATCAATTGGGGAAAAGTATTTTCTAAGAAAAGGTGAGTATTTTCCCAATGGGTGTCTTTGCTGCTGTAATTTGGTACCTGTACCAGCATTCTCAACAAGCTGGGTGCTATGAGTAGCATCTCTGATCCCCCATAGTCCTATCTTTTTCATTATCCTTAGCATTGAAGCATCATCAGTCATGGAAAGGCCATCTGGTAGTGGTAATAATTTAAAGAACAATGTCCCCAAACAGCCTCCCATAGATAGATGCTAGTAGCTTTGGTATTTTGAGACATAATCCTTCTAAATTGAAGTCTTCTCCCAAGGGTGCAAGTCCCCAGAACTTTACAACACTGAAATCTTTATGGTGAAGGTCAAATGAGAAAAATAGTTTTTCATGAGATTCTGACATATTTTTTCCTCTAAATTTTGAAACCACATGAAATGTCCAGTGCTGAGCTTGTGACTAGGATATAAATGGAAGCTTTGGCTTTCTCTTTCAGAAACAATTAACATTCATGATTCATTAGTAATTAAATAAACATATATCCCTTGAAATCATAGATCAATACTACTTCCATCAATTAACCCTCCCTTTGCTCCAACTTCCAGCATGAGTTTTATTTTCCCAAACTGCTCAAAGCACTCAGATAATTACTGCATTTATGAGCACATATTTATGACAATCTTATGTTGAACTATTTTGACTCCCCTCTTAGATCATAAAATTCTTTATTAATCAATCAAATATTTATTGAGCAGGGATAGTTTCTACATTTTTACATGTATTCTAGAGGCCATTTTCATGCCTTTCACTCTGCGAGTACTTATAAAGTTATACATTGATTGAAAATTTGTGAAAATGAGACCATTTTTTGATTTTGTTTGGCTTTTTAATACTCTACACAAGAGACAATTAATAAAAATATTTTTAGAAAATGAGGATGGATAAACATCCAATAAGGGAGTTCAAAGATATTCAAACTTTTCATAAAAGTATTAATTCTTCATAATCTGGAAAAGGTAATTCCCTAATAATGTGTTTACTGTGTCATAGAAATTAGTGGGTAAAATATATAAATGCAATTGAATGATGAATCTAAACTATTTTTATTTGGTTTCCTAGATGAAAACCTCAAGACACTTTATAGTTAGAACTGACAGATATATATATATATATACATATATATATATACATATATATATATGCATATATATATACATATATATATGCATATATATGTATATATACATATATATATGTATATATATATAATCCATATCACATAGGTAGTCCTTTGCCGAAATGAACATGGGTGTTTTACTAAACTAATGCAATTTTTTTCCTGAAAATACCATTTGTTTTTAAACCCTATGTCCTTCCACACTCCAAAAAGTTTTGAACTTACCTTTGGCATCTCCTCAGATGGTATCAAGATTGTCAAGATGTCTGTGCTTTTAAGGCCATTAAGCAAGATAAATCAGAGAAAAAGAAAACCAAAGGTTTGAGATAGAAGGGAGAGAGGAAATGGAAAATAAAACATTCATAAAATTCCCAGGATGCCCCACCTCTTCTCCTCTTTCTAAGAATCCTATCAGAAAGTAGTAGCAAGGGCACTGGATTTTGAGAAAGTCACCTTGGTGGAAGCTTGGTTCTAATATTTACTTTGACCTTGAACAACTTAAGTAACCTCTCTTGACCTGAGTTCCATACCTCTTTCTAGCTCTATATTCCATGATCATAAAATATTAACATCATATCAATTAACATAATATTGCACATTTATATGGTGTTTGAAGATTGGTGAAATGCTTTACAAATGCCTTGTTTGATTAAGATGATGCCTATCAATTGCAGAATGACTGAATAAATTATGGTTATATTAATGTGATAGAGTACTATTGTTCTGTAATAAGATTTTAGGAAAGCCTGGAAAGACTTGCATGAAGTGATGCTAAGTAAAGAGAGAAGAAACAGAAGGAAATTGTAAACATTAATAGTAACTTTGTAAGATGATCAGTTATGATATATGCAGGTTCTCTCAACAAAGACAATTCTGAGAAACTTGTTATGGAAAATGCCATCTACATACAGAGAAAAAACTACTGAGCAAAACATAGTTTATTCACTTTATTATAACTTTGTTTATTCCCTTTGTTTATTCATGTTTTTCCCCCTTAGTTCTAATTCTATTCTTCCCAACAGGACTAATATGGAAATTTATTAAACCTGATTGTACATGTATAACCTACATCAGTCTGTTTCCTGCCAAGAGGAGGGTAGAGAGAAGGAAGGGCTGTACCAAAAAGCTTGCAAAAGGTTGAATGTTGAAAACTATCTTTGCATATGATTGGAAAAAAGAATTAATTAATTTTTAAAATGTACAAAATAAAATTTCATTTGATTGTAACAACCATGACAGCTAGTTGCTCTTATTATCAACACAATTGTATAAATGAGCAACCACAGCATGAGCAAATAAGAAAGAATGTCAATGTTGGAAACAAAGATGTGAATTTGAGCTTTGCCCCCAGTGTACAGAGCTGGCAAGTATCTGAGATTGGATTGAACTCATTTTCCTAATCCCAAATCCAGTACTTGAGCCCCCAGCACTGTTGTAGCAAGTCACTTAATTTTTACTCAGACACCGGGACAGGAATCCTAGACCACACTAATGTGTGACTTTGAGCAAATTCATTAACTTATTTAGACCTGACAGGTTCTCATCTGTAAAATGAGGGCACCGGAGAAGATGATTAAAGGTCTCTTTCCAACTCTAAATTATCCAAAGGCCCTCAAGAATGGAGTGGGTCTCCATGACCTATCTTATGATAGGTTGTAGTGATATCTGGAAGGCCTGATAATCTATTTCAGACCCTTCATTTTTTTCTGTTTTAAATATCCAGGATTCAATTTACTATACCAGGAATCAGGAAAATTCATCTACCTGATTCTAAATTTGGTCTCAGACACTATGTGACCTTGGGCAAATCACTTAACCCTATTTGCCTCTGTTTCCTCACTCTAAAATAAAGTGGAGAAGGAAATGACAAACTATTCCAGTATTTCTGACCAAAAATGGGGTAACAAGAGTAGGACATGAATGAAAATGAATGAAAAACTTCCCTTTCCTGGTTCTCACTTCTTCTTACAAGGAGTACAGACAACGATACTTTTATTTTATATTTTTGTGAGTGAAACAAGCACTCAGCCATTCTAAAGGTATTATATGTAATTTCCTACTAATGACTATAGGAGAAACCCAGAGGTAGTGGATGATGTGCTAGCATGTCATAACCTGGGCTCATGTCTTGCCTATGACATTTAATGACTATATGACCCTATTTAAGACCCAGCCTGCTCTCTAAGCTTAAGGTGGTAAACACTCAAAAGAAGAATTTCTTATGACCTTCCTAACTAAAAAAGAAGTCTAAAATAAAAATTCAAAGGAAACATATAATAGTTCAAAATAACAAAAGGAGTAAAAAGCAAAATTATACTTCTTGTCAACTTCTAGGCAAATGTGCAGGAAATTAGTTTTGATTATATTCTTACTTAGAAACAACATTCAGTAAATATGTCATCTGAAAAGAATCTTAGATATCATATAGGTTTAAATCCTTATTTTACAATTGACTAAACTGAGGCTCATGAAAATATCACATAGTTACCTGGTAACTACCTATTCCAATCATTGACTTCTGCTCTCAACTCTCTTAGTATATCAAATGAACTTCATCTTATATTGTTGAATCTTTTTATGCTCCCCATTGTTATTACGCTCTATATTATTCTCTATAGTAATCAATCTCCCTCACTTAAACTCAAATCCCTCCTTATTCAAGTCAGGAGGCAGTACTTATAATTTACACCCTACATGCTAAAGAAGGATTCATTTGTAAGTAAGAGGAAACTCTAGATTATCAGGCCCTTTTTTAAGTCTTCCTTCTCTTTACCACCTCCTATCATCCCTACTTTGTCTGGGAAATCTGTCACACCATTTCACTATATCACTGTTTTATAGAGAAATTCCATTTATTCAGTTCTTGTAGTTCATCCGTTAATGCAAGCTTCTTTCTATTCCATATAGCACTTTCTATATCATTGTCCCCTGCTCTTCTGTTCCTACTTGCTGACTATTGCTGTAATTTATTTTAATGACCACACTTCTTTTCCTTGTTTCTTTTCATCTCAGTGAGGATTTTGATCTCACTTTAAATTATCCTAGCACTGAAACTCATTTTCTTCCCAGATGTCTCCCATCTTTGATGGGTATTTATACATTTAAGTTGAGTAGGTAACACTACATACTGATCCTTCTGCTACACTAGTGAACTACAATCATTAACACCTATTATATAGTCATGATCAGATTGTTTTTTCCAACAATTCAAGACCAATTACCTCTTTAAAATCTTTTCAATTTATAAGGCTCAAAGCTGAACCTTAAGAAAACAGAGAAAAGTAACATAGAGAGAGAAAAGGAAAAAGGGATGGAATTTCCTTCCCCCCTCTCCCCACACACCAGATGAGAGATTAAGAGAAGTAGAAGCAGCTGACCATGATCTACAGCAAGAAAGGGAGGAGGGAACTACAGTTTATAGTAAATCAGAATTTAACCTGATAATAGAAAACTACAAGAAGTTGCTCCCTCAGCTGGGAAGGGATTGAGGAAGAGGTACTGTGGGGTTGGACAATCAAGACACAAATAAAAAATGTAGAAGACAAGGTCAGCAAAATCACAGCAATTTCATGATCATGTGCAACTTAGAAAACCAGGCAAAAAGAAATCAAGCTGTCCCTTTTCTAAAAGATCATAAAGACCAAGTTTTAGATTGGCTCATGATGTTACTCACAACTATAGCAATTGTAAGTCTCAGAAGCAGAAAAATATGTTCATGGTATAGACATAAGTAGTCAAGTCCTCATAATGTAACACCCATATGCCAAAGGCTTGACCAGGAGTGGTGGCAACCTTAGGCTGTAGAACACCAAGAATCTCATCACCCCAGCAACCCAGGAAGGAGCAAGGCTGGTTTTCCCATGCCCAGTCATCTCCAAGACTTGAGGGCATTTGTCCAACAATTCAAAAGAATCTTCATCTGGTAGAACTATAACATCTCAGTTCATTGCAGAGAAATGATAAGTAGACCATACTTGTCCCAAAATACAAATGTCCCTTCTAGAATGAGATGTCTTTGAAAGAATGTTGATTTGAAACCATTATATTTTGTTGGTTGTTCTTCATTTGAAAAGGACTATGACTTCAGGGAAGTGATGCAATGACATTCTAGTGAACTGGATTTAAGTGAGGGAGATCTGTGTAAAGTTACCAGCCTCCCTTTCTCCTTTGCAGCCATTTGGATCCGGTGGCAAGATAGGTCAGGATGATTAGAAATAGCCCCAATGTAGTGGAAGACTTGGCTTTTTTTTTAAGTCTTTAAGACTTTTCCCAGGTCTCAGATTGACTGAGGTAATACTCATTCTGTGATTAAGGCTAGGTAAAAAAATGAGACAAATAATAATCTCTTTTATCTAGAGAATACAATACTTCATGAGATATCTTGAGGTTTCTAAGCTAGATTTCTTTCTGATTAACTATATTATCTCATCTGAATGCAGCCCTTTAGAAAGACTCCTTGTCTCACTTCCGTAATTTTTCTCTTAACCTCATTCCTTATATTGGATGTTTCAAACTTTTTCTTTATTCAAATCTCTCATACTATCTCCTTATTATTTCCTATCAGATTTTTTAAATTATGCCTCTGACTTTACTGAGAAAACAGAAGCCATTTCCTATAAACAAACTTTTATTTCCTTCTTTATATCTAAGATACGCCTGATATCATAATTCATTTTCCTCTATATTCTATTTTGCAGCAAAAAAAAACAGTTTTTTTCTTACCAAAATTAACCCCCATATAACCTTAATATTCCATATATTTGAGGTAATTGTCCCTCCATTATCATTTTCCTGCTTTCTCAATCTTGCTTTGGCTTCTTTTTTTTCCCCCTCAAGGCATTATTTCTTTCAATCTCTTACGCACTGCATCCTTCCATGCTGTTCTAAAAGTTCTGATCTTGATCTCTCTCTTCTACTTGAATAATCTTTTCTCTCTAGTTATTTTTTAAACTACTTTTCCTTGATTTTTCACCTCTCTGACTTCTCAGTTTCCTTAGCTGAAACTTTTTTTTTCTAGACCATAACTCTTTTCCATAAACATTATTTCACATGGTGTTTTCATCAACTTCTAAAGATTCATTTACCATCTCTATGCTGATTCCTAGATCAATATATCTAATCCTAACCTCCCTCATGTCCTCTAAGTCTCCCCTCTTCGCCCAACTCTTTGACATCTCAACTAGATACCATATGTATAATATAAACTTAAAATTCTCCAAATTATACTCAATATCTTTTTCTGCCCAAAGCTTCCTATCTTACCATTTTCTATTACTATCAAGGACACCAATATCCTTCCACTCACCTAGGCTCCTGACGTAGAACCCATACTTAATTCTTCACTCTCTCTCTCTCTCTCTCAACTCCCTATACATCAATTAGTTTCCAAGTCTTCTTAATTCTGCCTTCCAACATCATCTCTATATATTGCCTTCTCTCCACTGGCCCTATCGCCACCCAGGTTCAGGTTCTTATCAACTCATGCCTGAAGTATTACAATTGCTTTCTGGTTGTTCTCCCCTTATCAAGTCTCTACACATTCTAGTTTATTCTGCACTCAAATGTCAAACTGAAAGCCTATCTCATATGTCTCCTCTTTACCTTTCCCACCAGCAATCTATAAATTCTCTTGGATATGTATTACTTCCAATATGAAAAAAAATTCTACTGAGGTTAAAACTTTCATATACACTGCTTTTCCAGTCCTCTTACAGTCTGCCTCCCAATCCATATTTTGTGATCTAGTGACAATGCCTCTCTGTTGTTCCTTATATGACACCCCATCTTTTAACATCAGTGTCTAACACTGGTCCTCCCTCATGCCCAGAATTCTCTCCTCCTTCATTGATATCTCCTGATCTATCTTCCTTCAAAACTTATCTAAAACCTCACCTTCTACAAGAAGTATTTCCTGATCCCCTTAATCTTGACTGACACCTTCATTGTGTTAAAAACCACTTTATTTAAGTATGTAGCTTGTTTGTACATTGTTGTTTTCATATTTTGTCCCATTAGATTTTAAGCTTCTGTCTACTAGGGACAAGGAGAGGGTATTGTCTCTCTTTGTATACCCAGCACTTAGCACAGTAACTAGCACAGGTACTAACTAACTAGAAGAGTGATGAATTCTTGATATTTTGACTGTATTATGTTAACTCTGAAATACCTTTGCTCCTAGGCAGAATTTGTGAAGTTTTTGAAGGTTTAGGGGATAGGGACACCTAGAAATAAAGAGCAATACTCACCTAGAATAGCATTACTGTCAATTCTCTTTCTTTTAACCTTTCCTGCTTGAGTTGCTTTCTTTTATCACAATGCAGTTCTCACAAAAGCTGAATTTCTTGATCATTGTAAGAGCATTGTAATTATAGCATTCATAGGATTCTTCCATGTACCTTCCCTTCTAGACTTGACAGTCATATAGTACAGGCCAAATTATTCTGAAAGGAAATTCGACAGCTCACACAAGGACAAGGTGTTTTAGCAAGTACAAAATAATAAAGTTTCAGTTATGATCCCAGCAGAAATTGACCAGATTTTTTTTTTCTTATTAATGGACTGACTCCAATATCAAACAAATTCTGTTGATACTTTATTTTTAAAGAAATACTAATAAAAATTCCAAAAAACCCTAATCTACAGAAATAATAAAATGTCCCATAATGGGAAGATTCGTATTCAGAAATTACTACCCCAGTAACAAAATCGAGTTTACCCTGGAGTCGTTATACGTAATGAATCTTTTGCCATAACTTTCATCTCATTTTCATACCACCTTGTATAGATAGTTTTGAGTTTGGGTATGCATGTTTATATTTTCTTAGCAGATGCTTATGAGAGTCTCACAACAAATGACCAGAGTAGAAAACAAAGGTAATAAGGAATTCTTTCTGTTTGACTTCAGAAATTTGGTAAAATAGAACATTTAGATAAATATGCACATATTATCTTCAAACATATTAACAAGTCCCATATTTCATTTTTAAAAAGATAATTAATTGACTAATTTTAGGGGCAATTAATAAACTATGACATAAAAAGGTCATCACCCTTTGAAAATGATCATTGGGCTATTATTACTATCACTTGAAGTGCCTTCCTTCAAGAATTTAGATATGTGTTCCATATGGCTTTTAATTAAGTTATTAATCTTTACAACATGCTTATGAAGTAGCTAAAAATGTGTACTGAGAGAGAAAAAGTCTAAAAGTGATAGAATATAAAAAAAGAAAATGTAGCAAAGGAATTAGTAAGTTGACTATATTAATCAAGTAGAAGAGATTTGGAGGGTTAGTCCACCACAAAAATTTTAATTATCCTTTTTAAATCATGTTTTTGAAATTATAAGCTGACAGGGTAAAAGGCTTGATAGCCAATTTAATCCATTTTCTCTCTTTAAGCAAAAATATCTTCAGAGATCACTCATATGAGTTGCTACAAAATAAGTTGGTGTTAATCAGATTCTCTATATATTTGCTTCTGTAACACATGAGAAGAAAGAAGAAGAAATCTAGAAATATTGCAGTTTTTTAACTTCACTCATATACAAGAAACATTTATAATACATATAAATAAAAAGTTATGTGGATGTGTATATGAGTGTGTGTGTGTGTGTGTGTGTGTGTTGTGTGTGTGTGTGTGTGTGTGTGTGTGTGTGTATTCAGGTTGTACCAAAAATCTCAAAGCAGTTTAGTTTTAATAGTTTAAAAAGTAACCCATACATGTACACACATACACATACACACATACATACATACATACACACATTTGAGATATTGTGTCTCACCAGTTCTTTTTGTACTGGATAAGAAGTGAAGTAGAAGTTTTTGTAGATAGTGTGAGGAAATGGAAATTTTGTATATTTGAATAGGAGAAAAGTCAGATTTTTCATTATTATACTAATCACTCTCATCATTTATGTGTTCCTTAATAAAGTGGTAAGTCATGAAGAAAAGAAGGGTAGTTCTGAAGCCACCATCAGGATACAGAAACTAGTAAATCTTTTTCCATTCTAATCCATCCTCCATTCAGCTCCCTATGTTTCTAAAAGCTTAGGATAATTCTGTACCTATGTAACTCCATTATTAAATAAACTCTAGAGACATCCTGTACCTTGGGATCATAAGTGCTTAATGTATGTTGGTTGATTGACCATGAACAACTATTTTTATTTTTCAGTAAGATAGAAATAATAGGTTAAACATAACAGTATTTGCTAATGCAGATAGAGAAGTGGGGAGGAATTTTAAGGTAGAGAAGACCATATATCTTCATTGTTGTCACCTAATTTTCCCTTACATTTGTTGTATTATTTTAATACTTCTGTTGTATTGAATGACTGGTAATAGACTATTCCATCATAGGTGCTACTGGATACCATTGAATTACATTAAATGTACCTTAAAGTACATTTTAAGACATTCAATCAAATTGAAAAAAAGTATTTAAGTATTAAGTATTTATAAATATAAATAAATTTTAAAAAAATTAAATTTATTTTTTATTACATTGTCCTGAGTTCTAGGGAAAGAAATCAAAAACAAGAAGCAAACAAAAACTCTCAGTCCTAATAGAACTTACATTCTACTAGAATTCAAAGATTGAATTTCAAAAGATATAGGACAATAAAAAGTCATAATATCATCATATTCCACACAAGCATGAATACATAATACTATACACTCCTTTTCTAGTATCATTCTCTCACCAAAAAGATGCCAGTTATTTGTTAAGCTATTTCTGTTCATTTGGGGGGGGGTGAAGCAATGGGGTTAATTGACTTCCCAAGGTCACATGGCTAGGTAATTATTAAATGTCTGAGAACAGATTTGAACTCAGGTCCTCCTGACTCTAAGGGCAATGCTCTATCCACCTAGCTGCCCCTAAGGTATTTCTGTATCATGGTAGAAAGGGTATAAATTCAAAACCTTCCATTTTCTTTAGAAAAGTCTTGGAAAGTATCAACCAAAATCCAATGTTAAGTATAATTAAAGGTAATACCTCTAATGGTTCACCTGTGAAGAGAACTTCTTGTTGCTCAGTAAAAAAAGTACACATTCTTATGGTGCTATTTTTAAAATCACTGTCAATTCCATAGATTGAACTTCTAATTAATATTTTGATGCAAATAATTGTTCCTGCTTCTGATACACTCATGTGGTCCAGAGAACCTCATGATTACAGTAGGATCCCCAAACTGTTGCATTTACTTATTATAAAAGAAATCTCTAGGGTCAGTTAGGTGACATAGTGGATAGAGCACCCACCCTGGAATCAGAACTTGAGTTCTGTCCTCAGTCTCTACATACTTATTTAGCTCCACATCTTGGACAAACAAAAGACAACTCCATCTAAGCAGGCAAATAAAGGCATGCACATGAGTAGCATTCTCAAGGAATTTGTTTCTGACCTAACTTTCCACTATCACTTTCAAAGAGAGGTTAATCAGATCAAGGAGGTGAATTTGGGAATTCTCATCAAAATAATCTATGAAGATAATATAATGAACAGGCTTAAATTTCTGATCAACAGTGTTAAAGGTTGCTCTTTCAAGTTCCACACACACACAAAAAAAGCTCAGCCATAAGAAAATGAGCAAAAATTAGGGCTAAGAATACACAGCCACTTACAGAAATTGAGGATGTAGGCTGAGTCCAAGAAAAGAATCCTATCCATCAATATTAATTGCAAGACTCTAGAATTACTTACGGGTTTGTTGAACCCCATGTCAAGAACTCTTACTTGAATCCCTGGTCTCATTCAAAGGTCAACTGTAACATCATCTTCAATAGGAGACCTTTCCAGACACCCTCCCCACTCCAAACTAATCACAAGTATCCTACACACACACACACACACACACACACACACACACACACACACAAAATTTGTGTCTAATTTATATCTCTACTTCTATCATCTATCTATCTATCTATCTATCTATCTATCTATCTATGTTTGCAAGTTATCTCTCCTTAAAGATTTAAACTCTTCGACATTAAAGATTTTTGATGTTATTAATTCCTCAGTATTTAATAGAGTGTCTAGAAAATCATAGACTCTATAAAAAGTTTTGTATATATTTAAAGTATCATTTATTAATTAATTTATTATTTCAGCATGTAATTGGTAGAGATGATAGAGATGTAGGCCTGGAGTCAAAAAGACCTGAGTTCTAATTCAATCTCATTTATTTGCTATGTAATTCTAGGCAAATCATTTAATTTGCCCCTCTATGACTCAGTTTAAAAAGTGGTAATAATAGCACCCACTTCCCATGTTTGTTTCTTATAAGGATTAATGAGATATTTTTATAGAGCTCTGAAAAAACTTAAAATGTTAGATAAATAATTATCTTTGCTTTCTACATCAAGAACAATAGCTTCTTTTTTCTATTATTGCATATCTCTGAAAAAATGCCTAGTTCTTAACAGTATACAAATGGTTCTTCAAGAAAATGTGGCATTTGAGGAATAAATAGAAGTTCAGGTGATGCAAAATTAAGAGCATTGATTTTTTTTCCAAAGTACATTAAAATGATATAAAACAAAAGCAAAAGGATAAAACAAAAATAAAACTTTAGTGAGGTGATGTCCTTCATACCATAATAGGATTCGTAACATCCCATAATAAATAAATAAAAGTAATTAATTGATGAAAACCTGTAGAACACCTCACTCCAATCTTCCTGACTTCCAGAAATGAATTTACCCATCAGGTCATAAAGGGACATTAGAATTTATGAATAATCAAAACTGTTCATGCCCCCAATGATAGGGGAAAGACACATGATGAGTATAAATAGGCTATGGTGTGTTATGAATCATGATACATGCTAATAAGTTAATTATTTGAATAGATCTATAATGTCATTTATTAAGATGATACCCATGAGTAAAATCCCTATAGCAGAGCACTTTAAAAGCTGCTTTACAATTGAGAATTATTTGGGGCATTTAGAAGTTAACTGAATTGCCTGAGGTGACTCAACCAGTATAACTGAGGTTAAATTTGATGATTACATTGTTCCATCAGGTTGTGCCACCTCTAGCAAAAAATTTCTTCAATGTACATTTGTTCTAATGTAGATGTTCTTCAGTAATATCTACATATAATAATAGATATATAGATAGTATTAAATTATCATAGAATTTTAAGAAATTAATAAAATTATATGAATCTTAGAGGGAAAAGGTATTATTTCTATGCCTTTAATCAAAATGCAATAACTTACTTACCATGAAATTAAAGAACACCAAAGGTCATATATGAAATTGAAATGAGGTTAAGGCAAAGTCTACACACAAAACATGGTTGAATTAAGTGAAATTGCTTATTTTGAAAATTACAAATTATTTCCAGACAGCACATGTTTTCAATTATTTTATTTTTCCTTCTATTATCTATTCTCATTTTGAGAAACTATAATCTTTGTAATGTCATACTTCATGGAATTTAAAGAAGCAAGATTATATAATTGATATTTTAAAAATCCTAACAATTACAGCTACCCTAAAGTGAAATAAGATACCTTAGGAGGTAGTGGGTTCCCTCTCACTTGAAGATCTTCAAGCAAACATCCTATGATCACTTATTCAGGAAGATGGATATGGAATTATTGACATCTTAGGAACTTTTTTATTGAGGATGTTCTGATAGAGTTGGGGGGAGGAAGATTACCAAAGCTTGTTTACCTCCTGATAGAATCTATGAAATAGCAAAGATCTACAGGAATGAGATGGAAAAAGAGTCCTCTGGAATGACAAACATGTAACTCTGATTTTGACAGATAGAATTATCAAAAATGGTAGTTAGGAAGAGTCGTTTCTAGAAATTAAATTTATAATATGAATTAAGTATCAAAATATTAAGGGCAGCTAGGTGGCACACAGGATAGAGCACTGGCCCTGGAGTCAGGAGGACCTGAGTTCAAAACCAGCCTCAGATATTTAATAATTACCTAGTTGTGTGACCTTGGGCAAGTCACTTAATCTCATTGCTTTGCAAAAAAAAACCCAAAAAATATTACAGAGCAATAGTGGGTGGATTATCATTAGGAATGCTGAATTTATTGAGCAATGTGAATGGTGATGAAAGGAATGGTAGTAATACTGTAAGACTTCATAGTGCACTGCTAGCACATAGCATGTAAGAAATATTTAGGACGGTTTAAACAAGTGACTAGTATTATATTTCAGAAGTTCACTTTCTTTAATAAACCAACAAATGATAAATCAGTCTGCTATAAATACAGACCTTGCCATTTCCTTCATAATTTAATAACAACAGCAACAACTGTTACTGAGATTTTATACCAGACAAAATAACTTCTTGCTATTCTTCAGTTATAATACTGTCCCAAAGAATCATAGAACAGTTTTTAAAATAAATATCTCCATACAAATACTCATAATCTCTATACTACATAGGATGAAAGACTTTCAAAATATAGAGACATAGCAAAAATAAATAAAATTTTTATGAGAACAGGATAAGACATTTCATGCTAGTAAGTCCCCATCAGATGGACTTGAAAAAGAAGTCATTTTTCACCTCTTCGAATATTAAAAATGAAAGAAGAAAAATAAAGAAATACTCTTGGAACCTTTTCTATCTGCCCTCTATTGAAAAGAATCATGAGAAAGAGGAGGAAGCACCATTGCAGTCAGAGCTGTTTTGGATAACTATATGCACATAGCAGTGATCCATAAAAATATTTTATAATGTACAAAAATATTACCATAATCCTTATAATCCCTACATTACATAGGTTAGAATGTTTTTAAAATATAAAATGTGAGTTGAAGAAATTAAAAGCACTGGGAAAATAACAGGGAAGATACGATTTCTGTAGCTCTATCTAGAAGTAGATTTGTCTTGAAAATGTTCTCAATGATTTTATAGATGACCACATGCTGCAAAATTCATTCAAGAATGAGAAAAAGTAGTTATTTTAGTGATTTGTGTAGTAATGAAAAGAATATTAAGTTTAAAATAATATAATAAGGAAGGTAATTGTCCTCGGACTATTTATATCTCAAAAAGAAAAAAAATAAGATGATTACAATTCATTGCCTAAATAATATTTTTTATGTTTCATAAACTGGCAGAAAATTTTCCACAATATAAATCTAGACCTCAAAATGTCCTAGAACACTCAATCAACTAACTATATTTAAACTGTATCATTATTACAAAGTCTTGAAGAAAGTTGCCAGTATTTTATATTCAAAAATTTAAGAAAAATATTTTTAATGTATGCTTTATCTCAATTTTCCTACAAAAACTGAAGCAGAGTGTCTCATAGCATATTCTATATGATTAATTTAAGAAAAAATTTTGAAGATTCAATTCACATATTTTTCTCTTTAAATGGTCTTTCCATTATAGTGTACCACATAAGAGAAACCTATTAATGTATAATCAAGAAAAATTATTTTAAATTTCTTAATATTCAAAATAGTCTTAAATGATTAGTGACTAAAATCATATTTTCCTTATATAGGCCACTCTCTGAGTGGGTGCATTGCTATCTTGGAGGAGAAATTTTCATGACCCTGAATTTCTCTTTGCCAAAAAAACTCTTTATTTCCGTTCGTATTCATTAATTATTCAGCCTAGTGTTGAAGACAACCTGTTCATGATGAAGTCAAATATATTCCATCAGTTTCTTTTCAGTTTAATCTGAAATATAGATGCAGTATATACTCATTATCCAACCACCTAATAACATATCTCCTTGTGACAATTAGTAAATTTAATTCAAATTCTCTTGAGTGATTATTTAGTCACCAGAGAGAAATGTTATTTTTCTACTCTTAATAGAACATGGTTTTGGCACAAATTGAAATACCCAGAACAGAATGGCTTGGCAATTAATAATCAATCTACTAATTAGACTAACTTATTATAAATCTATGGTCAATGGTTGCTTTAGGTAACCACACACCCCAAGGGAAACTCTGAAATGCCTTAAAAATTTTCTGAATGGAGAGTCTCCTGACAAGTGAAAATCAACCTTAATTTCTGGAATTTAATGAGAAGTAATTAAAAGTCTTCATCTCCTTGGACTGAGAATGATTTTAAGTGTTTGAGGCCACATTTGAACTCAGGTATTTCTGACTCCAGGGCCGGTGCTCTATCCATTGCACCACCTAGCCGCCCTCTCTCCAACTATTTTTTAAAGGAAATGTGACCTACAGGTTTGGAAAAATTTACAGAACTTAATCTTTGTCTTTCCTCATGGTGAGAAGAGGTTGATCTAGACTTCAGGTAAATTTCTACTATATTAGTATGTTTCTTGACTTTATAATATAAAGACCAAAAGATAAAGAATGTTATTCTTTAAAATTTAGTAGGAAACTACAGGTTTTTTCCATATCTTAAAAATATACACACAGTTTTCCATTAAATGCTTAAAATAACAACCTTAAAATACAATATACTTTTGTATTAAGTACAAATATTGATTTATTTGAGGTGTGTTTTGGAAAGTTTCTTATTACATTTCTTTTTTAATGAAAAAATAAACTGATTTTATTCTGTGGACCACTATTAAAGAAATATAATTAATAATGATTAGAATAATTATTTTAGAATCAGGTTTTGAAATATGGAATGATTTTGAGTCTTTAGAATATCTTGGCATTAAAAATTCTCATTTATTGTTACAAAAGTTATGTTAGGGTACCATATCCTCTTAATGTTTCTTTTTAATAGTGATTATTACTCTGTACATTTGCAGCTTTTAGGTAGCATAAAGTAATCTTGCAAATATAGGAGTTAGTAGCCAGGGTGGAAATGATAGTTGGACCAGGGAGAACCCAGAGGAATTAAAAATAAGTTTTGTTAATTAGCTTTTAATCTTTGTTTTCCATTTACAGCAACATAAATAGATAAAATGATTATAGTCACAGTGTGTCCTTGCATTAAAAAACATTAAACCTCATGATATCCCCATTAAGTTTCTGACTTCTCCCCTGGGTCTTGCATGAACTGAAAAATGCAAACAATCATTTCTTTAGCAAACAGAAAACACCAAAACTTGTTTCCAAGAGACAACATAGAATTACAAATATCAGAGATCCTAACAAAATCTTCCTTAAAATAATCAGAATCAACTCTAGTACAAGCTATTTTAAAATGGCATTTAAACAGAAAGCTCAGTACTGAAAGTACAAGTGGTTTTACTGAACAGAGGCATTGACAAAAAGTGTTGCAAATAAATCTGGTCATTTGCTGAAGTTTTGAGATGCAATGAAGTTAGTGATAAAAGGTGTGTGGCTCTGTAACTCATTGATATTATTGTTTCCTTCAAAAAGCGTCCCACTTTTTTTTAATCCACTGCAGTCTTTTTTGACTTCCTATAAATTGTCCATATTAGATCCAGTCAATGTACAGAAGATCCTTCTGTAGGCCTTTTAACATAAAAAGATTATGAGGATTATATCAGGATTATTTGCTATACTTATTCTCATTATATGGCTGTGACTTTTCTTTCCTTACATCTTTTGATCATAGCAATTCTTGAGAAACGGTAGACCATCAAAGGTAATATGATACTAAAAAAAAGGTAATATGACAGTGGCTATTAGCATACAACATGTATCTCTTATTTGAATAGTGTGCCACTTGAAGTTTGAATGTTTTTATTTTTGCAAGACAGTGGGGTTAAGTGAATCTGCCCAAGGTCACATAGCTAAGTAATTATTAAGTATCTGAGGTTGGATTTAAACTGAGGTCCTCCTGATGCCAGAGCCAGTGCTTTATCCACTGTGGCATCTAGCTGCCCATTTGAATTTTTTATAGGTTCTGACAACCCATAATTCATAGCCATATAGTATCCCTGACAGATAATGGTATTTAAAGAAGGGCATTTGGTTTCAGAATACATATTGGTATCATGATGTTTCTATGCAATTTTTCAAATGCATTTTACCTTTTTGCTTCTTCTAGAATACTGTCAGTTTGAAGTATCTATCCCAAACATATGCACTAATGAACTAATTCAATTGATTTTATGTTCAATATTTAGTTTTCCATCCAAGCACAATCAAGTCAATAAGTATGCATCATTCATATTTTTCTTTTGTTGATTATTAGACTGTATCCCTTTTTAGTTTTGGATCTCATCAAGAAGACTGTATTATTTGGGAACTTAATGGAATATATTTGTAAGGTCAATACATGTAGGGTTCATGATATCCATTTAGAATCTTACAAAACTGCTTGAATCTCAAAGAGGTTAAATGATTTGACCATAATCATGTAACTAGTAACTTTCTGAATTGGAATTCGAATCACATTTTTCTCCAATTAAGACCACTGAAGTCCAACACACCACACCATCTTTACTTGTCTAAAATTCTTGAGAGTTTTAGGGAAAAACACATATAAACACCCACACACATTTACATACACATACAGAGAGAGAGA
This sequence comes from Macrotis lagotis, assembly GCF_037893015.1. NCBI lineage: Eukaryota > Metazoa > Chordata > Mammalia > Peramelemorphia > Peramelidae > Macrotis > Macrotis lagotis. Next base: position 149,334,422 of record NC_133664.1, read on the forward strand.
GAGAGAGAGAGAGAGAGAGAGAGAGAGAGAGAGAGATTAAACCATTACCACTTTCAAGTCTGAAAGCTTTCAATGGTATATGAGAACCAACTGTCAAATTGTCAATTTGCTCATGAACACTACCAATCAGACTGTCATTTATTGCTTTTGTTTATTTTTCTAGACTTAAAAATGATGCAGAAAATGCCTATGTTGTGGATTGTTTAAAAATATTTCATGTGTTGGAAAGTCAGTTAATTATCTACTAGCCCATCATTGACCTTAACCATATTTTTTCCTAATAGTATTGTATTTATTTTCTAATTATAGTAATCAACATTCATTTTTATAAGATTTTGTAGTTTCAAATTTTTATTCCGCCTCCTCCCCCTTTTGCAAGACCACAAGCAATCTAATAAAGGTTATACATGTACAATCATGCTAATAATATTTCCACATTAAAATATTGTGAAAAAAGAATCACAATATTGTGAAAGAAATAAACAAATGAAAAAGTGAAGATAGCATATTTGATCATCATTCAGACTCCATGGTTCCAACTTTGAATGAGATTAGTATTTTCCAACATGAGTCTTTTGGAATTGCCTTGAATAATTCCATCATAGTTGATCATTGCATAATGATGTAGTTACTACCCTGTTTCTGCTCACTTCACTCAGAATCAGTTCATGTAAGTCTTTAAAGTTAAGTATATTTTCTGAATTCAATTCTGTTGTTCCCATTCAGTAGTTTGAGAACCTATTATACAAATGACCAAACAAAATTGTTCAAATCTAACATTAATCTGTGACAATCATGGAAGAGCAAACCTTTTTTATTTTTTTATTTAATATTTATTCTCATTTTGTACAAATAACGTTTTTTACATTAATAAAATATTCTTGTTTAAGAGTAAATGAAATACCCCCTCCCCCCATAAATATAGACTTGATTGAGTGATAAAGAGGAGAGAAAAAAATTAAAATTAAAAACATAATAGTAATAATTGTAGGTATGGCCAGGTGGCACAATGGACAGAGCACCAACCCTGGAGCCACAAGCACCAGAGCCCACATTTGGCCCCGTACACCCAACAATCACCCAGGCATGTGACATGCAAGCCACCCTGCACACCACCACTGCCCTGCAAAAACCAAAAAAAAAAAAAAAAAAGAAAAAGAAAAAGAAAAAAAAGATCTAAAATAAAATAAAATAGTAATAATAGTAGGGGTGGCTAGCTGGCAGACAGAGCATTGGCCCTTGATCCAGGCGCACCTGGGTCCAAATCTGGCCTCAGATACTCAGTGATCACCCTGCTATGCAGCCCCAGGCAGGCCGTCCAGCCCCATTTGTCCTGCACCTGCCCCAAAATAACAATAATAATAAAAAATGTGCTTGAGTCTTTGTTCGAACACCAACAACTCTGTCGTGAGTGGATCACATTCTTTATGATCAGTATTTGGCAAAAGTTACTTCCTTATTTTTCCACCATTGCCTTTGCTGATCGCAAGTCCCTCCTTTCGTATTTCCCCACTACCATGTACTATATTTTCTCTCTCCTTTCACTCTGACTCTGCTGTAGGGTCGCTGAGTGGCGCAGCAGAAAGATCCCAGCTCTGGGGCCAAGAGTCCCTGAGCCCCCATACCACCCCTTAGGCCCAGAATCCACCTGGCCCTGTGGTCCTGGGCAGGCCATCCAATCCCAGCCTCTTGCAAGAAGTAAAAAAGAAAATATGTTATATCTGACCACTCTCCCCCCATGGTCCACCTCTCCTCCTTTATTCACATCCCCACCCCTTCCCCCTCTCCCCCCTCTCTCCTTCTTACTCCAGATGCCTATACCCCATTGAGTATATATGCTGTTTCATCTCTTAACCACCTCTGATGAGAGCAAAGTTTCCTTCATTCCCCCTTGCCTTCCCCCCTTCCATATCATTGCAATAGCTCATTGTAATAAAGAAAAAATATTATTATATGAAATACCTTGGCCTATTCCCCCTCTCCTTTTTACTTTCTCCCATTACATTTCCCTTTTTTTCTATTGACTACATTTTTACACCATATTTTATCTTCGAATTCAGCTTTCTCCTGTGCTTCAATGATAAAAGCTCCCTCTACTTGTTCTATTAACTGAGAAGGTTCATATGAGTATTATCAATGTCATTTTTCTATACAGTAATACATGCAATTCATCATCATTAAGTCCCTCATATTTTCCCCTTCTCCTGCAATCTCTATGCTTCGCTTGAGTCCTGTATCTGAAGATAAAACCTTCTGTTCAGCTGTGGTCATTCCAACAGGAACATTTGAAATTCCCCTGGTTCATTGAAAGTGCATAGTTTTCCCTGGAAGAGGACATTCAGCCCTCCTGGGTAGTTCATTCTTGGCTGCATTCTAAGCTCTTTTGCCTTCTAGTATATTATATTCCAAACCCTACGAACTTCCAATGCAGTTGCTGCTAAGGCCTGAGTGATCCTGACTGCAGCTCCATGATATCTGAACTGTGTCCTTCTGGCTGCTTGTAATATTTTCTCTTTGACTTGGGAGTTCTGGAACTTGGCTATAATATTCTTAGGGGTTGTTTTTGGGAATCTCTTTCTTGGGGGGATCGGTGGATCCTCTCCATTTCTATTTTGCCCGCTGCTTCTAGAATAATAGGGCAATTTTCCTGTAGTAATTCTTTGAAAATGATGTCAAGGCTCTTGTCCAGATCATGACTTTCAGATAATCCAATAACTTTTAAATAATCTTTCATAAGTCTGTTTTCCATATCAGTTGTTGTTCAATGAGATATTTCACATTTTCTTCTATTTTTTCATTTTTTGGTTTTGAAGTATTGATTCCTGATTTCTGGTAAATTCATCAATCTCACTGAATTTTATTCTTTGTCTGAAGGATTTGTTCTTTTCAGAGAATTCTCTTATTTCTTTCTCCATCTGGCCAATTTTGCTTTTTTAAAGCATTTTTCTCCTCCATAACTTTTTGAACTGTTTTATCCATTTGACCTAAGCTGGATTTTAGCATGCTATTTTCTTCAGCATTTTTCTGGGTTTCCTTGACTAGGTTGCTGACTTCATTTTCATGTTTTCCTGCATCTATCAGATTTCTTTTCCCAGTTTTTCTTCTTATTCCCTCATTTGATTTTCAAAGTCTTTTTTGAGCTCTATAGTAGCCTGAGCCCAATTTCTGTTTTTTTCTTGGAGTCTTTAGATGTAGGAGCTTGTGGTTCCTCATCTTCAGACTGAGCATTTTGATCCTTCTTGGGCTCATTTGCAAAATATTTCTCAATGGTCTTCCTCTTCTTTCTCTGCTTCCTCATTTTCCCAGACTAAGCCTGTTTTGGGGGTGCGTCCTGAGCTTTTGGTACATTCCAACAAGGGCCTCAGTGTGTGAGGCTCTGTTCTCTCTCCTTGTCTGTGAATGACCACAAGCGCCCCCCTCTGCCATGGAGCTGAGGTGGGGGGGGCCCTGCTGTTCTATTGGGGGTGCGGGTCTAGACTGCGATCAGGATCTGAATATGGTCAGAGCCCCAGAGTCCTATTCCGGGCACAGAGGACAAAGCTCTGCAGTCTCTCTCTTCACTCTGCTCCCTAGGTTCAATGGGCTCATGCCCTGGGGGCTCCTGCTTACAGGCTCAGCCTCCTTCTGTTCCTGGATCTGGACTGTGCTGGCCAAGCTGCTTGCTGTGTGCCCTGAGGGTTGGGCTCAACAACTTGCTCTGGCAGAGGTGACCGGTGCTCCCCTGGGGTGTAGCTCAGGAGACTCAATTTTCTAAAGGTTTCCTTTAAGTAACTTCCAAAGTAGAAAAAATAATATTACCTCATCTTTTGGAAAGGTAGAAAATTCTCAAGCACTTTTAATAAATTTTGGGGTACCTATGAAGTCTAGTCCTCCTGAATCAGGAAAAGCAAAACAAAACAAAACAAAACAATACTGCTGTGAGCCTCAGCTCCCATTGCCCTGGGGCTAGCTCCTGGAGTCTGAAGTTCTTTCACTCTGGCGGGCCACCCCTCTGGCAGGCCGCCCCTCCAACCCCAGGAAACAGATGCTTTCTGCTCTTTTCCAGGTTACCTTTAGTAGGAGAACTGGCTCCTTGGGTCACTCTGTGGGTTCTGTCTCTCAGAAATTTAGTTAGAGTCCTTAGCTTATGAGTTTTATGAGAGAGCGCCTAAGAGAAGATGGATCTATTCTTGTTACCATCTTGGCTCCGCCCCCTGCAAAACTTTTTTTTAAAATTTCTCTCTACTTAAAACCTCTTTGACTTTAGTTATTGAACTACCCTATTTACCTGAAAATACATATAATTATGAAGAACCCTGAGGAATAGACTGACAGAATATTGGCCAAAAATCTAAATGTTATTGAATTAAAACCTTTTAAAATATAATTGAAAATGTAAAATCTTAATTGTGATTTTATACTACGAATTATAGATTCCCTCCCCCTTCACTGGATTTCCTTTTAAACAGAATATATACTTCCAAAGGACTAGGGGGTGGCAGTCACTCAGAGATCTCTAACCTTCTAGAAGGAAAGATTTTGCTTGTCATGTTCTATTTTATTAATTCCTTATTGTTTCTAATTTTCAATGTTCTATGAAAGCTGAATGTCACATTAAGATATTTATAACATGGATTGCAGTTGTCACACATATAAAAATAAATTTTTCAAGAAAACCAGAATACCTTCCAGCATTGGCTCTATCATTGTTACTAAGCTACTACCTATAATAGTTTTATTGCTCAACTGGGAGAATAAAGAAATTAAAAACAATATGCATGTTTTAAATGCTAAGTGAAGAAAGATTTACCATAACTATAACACAACACAGTATGGTGATAAATCAGAGAATAATGGGTTTCCCTATTTATTAGCATTGTAAAATTGAGTGAAAATATACATCTTTATTTCAGAATTTGGAGATACTCTTTTGCACAAGTGTGTGCACATATACATAAGATGATAGCCAGAATTACAGAATTATGCATTTGCAAAAATTTTATGTAGCTAACATGTATTAAGAGTGTAAATACTTGTAAATAAGACCCTCCTAATATCCTTTTCAATTTCCTAACATAAAGTGTGAGTAAATTAATTAGTTTAGAATTTAATTATAAAGTGTATCTGCAAATTCCTTTGGCACTGGTCAGTATATTTCTCCTACTCAGTAAGTTAGACTGTTTTTAATGAGGAGAAGGTCAAGGGTCTGTTCCCAATGATTCAGTTAGTTCCACATAAATAAAATGTTGTGGCCATGGGTTGCGCCCCTCGGCCCAGTATACTATTTAATAAATGTATTGTTTGACAGAAATAGAAGCAAGGAGAAGCAGATTATTCAGTGCATTGCCAAAGGAAAAAAATCAATTCAGATCTGAAGTCTTATTCCTTCTGTATCCATAGATTTATACAATTGAACATAGTATTGAATTTGGAAGCCAGTATTTTTAGTATGTAACATTTAGACAAATATAAGCTTATGAAATCTGTATACATACATAAAAATTGATTTATTGAATTAGAGGCTGGCTTTTTGTCAGTAAATCTATCATTGATTACAGAAAATATAAAATTTGCCATTTTCTTCCTCAAATGGATAATATGATCACTGGAAAAAGAAATGTTTTAGTAACTTACTAATTATTTTAATAGCAAGTTCAATAGATAAATGTTTATGAATTGCATGCATATATTTATTTACTTTGTCCTTAACATCAGTATCAAACCTAATAGAATAAGACCTTTAAGGAACCTTTAAAAATCAGTTAATTGCCTGTAAGTAAAGGAAAGAGACCTTGGAGTGACCACACATGTTTTGTTTTGTTTTGCTTTGCTTTTCCTGATTCAGGAGGACTAGACTTCATAGGTACCCCAAAATTTATTAAAAGTGCTTGAGACTTTTCTACCTTTCCAAAAGATGAGGTAATATTATTTTTTCTACTTTGGAAGTTACTTAAATGAAACCTTTAGAAAAATTTCCATCAAAAACAAAAAAGGGAGTTTCAGTGCTTAAGGGGATAAGTTTCAGCTCCTGAAAAATGCATATATGCAAAACTCTTCCTTCCCTAACAAAATTATCTACCTTTTCTATTTGCACCCCCAGCACTTGGCACAGTGATTTGTCCTAGTAAGCACTTAATGGAGACATTTTCATTCATGACAGTAACTAAGTGGTACAGGGGATAGAACTCTGGGTCTGTAGCTTAAGGAAAAAAAGACTATAAATCCTACCTCAGACACCAACTGAATGACTCTAGGGGAAGCACTTGAGTTCCATCTGCCTCACTTTCCTCAACTGTAAAATGAGGATTAGTAATATTACCTCTAAGGAAGGAAGAAAAAAATCAGTCTCAGGCTTCTGTAAGGATCATATAAAACAATATTTTAAGGTGCTTTTCACAGTGCTTTGCCCAATAGGCATCTAATAAATGTTTGTTCACTTTCCTTTAGTCATCTCTTATGGAACTGTTTAGCTTTTCTAATTATATCATCAGAATTATAGTGTGTTAAAAACAGCATTTAATAAAGGTCCTTTTATTACTTTATTCCTGTATGTGGAGTCAGGACACTATGTTTGAATTGTTACCTGTACCACTAACTGGAAAGGGTAAATCACTTCATCTTCCTGGCCATCAGATTCCTTATCTACAGAATTAGATCATCATTAGCTCTAGTGTTCTGTATTCTGTTCTATTCTATTCTGATATATTATTTCAATATATTTAGCAATCACTGACACATGCAGACACATAAATGCATAATATATAGTACATGTTATTTATAGTCTATTACTTCTCTGCACTTGATTTTTAAAGTGAAATTCTTTTCTTCACATAAAGCAAAGTTTTAATATTCCATATTTTGAAGTAATAGTGTCTTTAATGATAATTCAAGCAAACTAGTCACTAAAATAAATATTGCATGTCTTTATACACTGTATATATTAAAAAAGCAATCTTTAGATGTATGACTTTTAAAATCTATGTCAAATTCAGCATTTCATGCTGGGATATAAAAGTCCAATTGTAGTTTCACAGTTTGCATTGTAAAGAAATGTGATACCAGATAAATGATGTCATTTATGTACAAAATATTAATATAAAATTGTTATTAAGAAATGATTCAGAATGCATTTTAATGTTTACTATATGTTTCACATAATGGCATAGTTACACAGCTAACAACAATATGAAATATGGTCAGATATAATCCACTCCCATTTACTATTTTTTTCCTTATTGCCCTGATAAACATTCCATTAACTTTGGATTTCTGAGTGCTTAATGGAGAAAGGGAGGGAGAAAGGGAGGAAGGAAGGAAGGAAGGAAGGAAGGAAGGAAGGAAGGAAGGAAGGAAGGAAGGAAGGAATAAAAGACAGAAGGGAGGGAGGGAGGTAGGAAGAAAGGAAGGAAGGAAGGGATTATGGAAGGAAGAAAACAGTCATTTAATACGCACTGATGTGACAGACAAAATGCCAAAAGGTTTACAAATATTATCTCAGTCTTTAGGCACCATCTTACTCATTTTACTTTTGAGAAAATTAAGGTAGACAGAGAATAAATGACTTACCCATCACTAGTCAACTAGAAAGTGTCAGAGACCAGGTTAAATACAAGTCTTCCCTATTCCAGGCCCAGGTCTCAGTTCATTCTGACACATAGATGCTTCAAAGGTGCAGGGATGAGAAAAGGGAGAGTGAGTAAAATTATCATCAATATGAGTTGATTAAATGAAGAAGTGATTCAAACATTTATTAAGTCCTTATAATGAGCAAGACTCCTTGCTAATCATTGATGGTGGAAATGGAAAAAAGGTAATCATTGCTCTCAGAGAGTTCACATTCTAATGGGGGAACCGAGAGAGAGAGAGAGAGAGAGAGAGAGAGAGAGAGAGAGAGAGAGAGAGAGAGAGAGAGAATATATATATATATATATATATATATATATATATATATATATATATATATATATACACTAAATGGATGGATGGATGTTATAAAAAGTCTCAACTGCAGACCAAATAGAAAAGTCTGATGGTCCTCAGCATGCTTTGGTAAATCAATCAACTCAATGCTTCTTCTCTAATGTCATTTCCACTAGTTAAATCATATCTATATCTAATGTTGAATTATATTGCAGTGCAAATGACTTTGATTTGGATGATAAAACTTTCATTTCTGTATCTTGAGTTATTGTGGCTGTAGTACCTGTAGGAGCAGTTGCCAGGTTGCATCTCCACATGATTTCCTTCTCTGGATGAAGGCTGAGGATACTGGACTCAAAACAAAGTTATTCCCAGGGCTTGGGAGCTATCACCTGGACTATCACCAAGAGCATCTGAAGGAAGAAGATGATTAACTGCTGGTGGTGATTTGACATTTCCTGACATTTACCTACTATATCTCTTTTTCTCTCTTTCTCAGTCTTTGTCCACTTTACTGCGTCAGTTAGGGTGGCATGCCTGACATGTTGGTTGACAGTTGATGGAGACAGTTTGCCCCTTCTATACAGGAATTTCTTTCCTTAATAATGGTTGTGAGAACAAGGCTGGAAGCATGATCAAGTGGTTTGAGGATTCCAGGGATGTTGGTAACTGTTTGTCAGTAGTTGTTGCTGGTGGTGATAAAGAACGTGGGCTCCCTCTCTATGCTGGTTTCATCCAAAGGGAAATTCATTGAAATATATCCAGAGTCAAACTGGAATTAAGGGATATGTTGAGATCAGAATTCCATCCCAAGTTAGCTTCTTCTAATGCCTTGTGTCTTTCACTTCTTTGGACTTAATCCTAAACAGAGATGAGAAATGTAAAAAAAAATGGCTCCTCTACAAAGCTTTTGATTACCACTCTGCCTTGTAGAGTTATATAGGCTTTTTTCTATCAATTTAAGTGATGTTTCATAGACAAGATGCAGCAAAAAACTATTCCTCACTCACCCAAAAAATCAGGTGGCATGCATGTATGCATAGTGATGAATAAAAAGTTCTGAGAGACAAAGTTTCTGGGTAATTTAAAAATTTAAGAAAGCTAGCCCATTATTAATAAAAGGATGGTCACATGACTATTTCTTTTAGACCAAAAACCCACAGTTGCAGTCAGTTCCCAGTTTTTATGCCCTTAGAAGATTAGGTGTTTCTGAAGAGTACTAACCAACTCTGAATGTTAACATAATGGGAGGTAAGCTATAGTAAAATGAAGGCCTCAGGGTAAATGTGATTTAGGTCACCCAAATCTTGATAAAAGAGACATCAATTTCCACAATCACCTTTCTCAACAAAAGGGAGAATCACCTGTCTCCATGACATGTCTGAGTAAGAATAATGAGCAGGGTAATACACACATTAATCTAAACTAAGTATTTCTTTTACACCCTGATTACATTATTCTCTGGGGTATATCTTTCCTTCTTTTGTCATTTTAACATTTTATTTATTTTCCAATTATATACAATAGGAATATGTACCCATAATTTTTTGCAAATCTCTGAATTCTACAATTTTTCCCCACCCTCCCTTCCCTCCTCCCCCTCCCACAGAAAGCTGTCTGATAGTCTCTAGATTGTTTCTGTTCTATACATTGATGTAAATTGAATGTGTTATAAGAGTAAACATAAGAATAAACATAAACCTGAAGAACAGAGAGAGAGAGAAAGAGAAATTGTTCTTCAGTCTGTGTTCAGATTTCAATGGCTCTGTCTTGGGGTGAGTTGCTTTCTTTATCATAAGTCCACCAGAGAAGTTGCTCCAATATTTTCCCCTCATTTACTATTACTAACTATACCTCCACTCTATTCCACCCCGCTCTCATTTATTCTATTCTCTCTCTCCTTTCATCATGGCCTTCTCCAAAACTGTGTTGAATATGAGTACCCTCTCCTTCAATCTTCCTCTCCTCTATCACCTATTCCCCCTTCCCTCCCACCATTCCCCCTCATCCCGTCCCTTTCCTCCCATCCTTCTCCAGGGCAAGATAGATTTCCTCACCCTATTAAAGTGTATATATCATTTCCTCTGTGAGCCATTTCTGATGAGAATGAAGGCTCAGTCACTCCCACTTGCCTTCCCCCCCTCCACTCCATTGAAAAAGCTTTTTCTTGACTCTTATATGAAATCTCTCAGCTTCTTCTTCACCTCCTTTTCCCTCCTCTCAGTGATTTCCCCAATCACCCATTGACTCCATGCCTTTACCACATCATAGAATTATTTTCCACTCCTTCCTATGTCCTGTCTCTTATAAATGAGAAAGTTCATATGAGTTATCAATATCTTCTTCCCATGCAGGAAGGAATATAAACAGTTCATCACCATCATCAAATTCCTCATAGTTAGTCCCTCTCTTCCACTCCCTCTATGGCTCACCAGAGTCCTGTATTTGGAGATCAAACTTTCTGTTCAGCTCTGCTTGTCTCAGTAGGAAAGTTGGAAAGTCCACTGTTTCATTGAAAGTCCATATTTTCCAAGGGGAGGAGGGGGTGGAGCCAAAATGGAGACAGGAGAGGAGTCTCCCTCTTAGGTACTCTCTCTAAAAACTCATAAAATAAGGACTCTAACTAAATTTTTGAGAGATAGAACTCATAGAGGGATCCAGTGAGGCAATTATCTGGCCTGACTTAACCTGGAAAACAGTAAAAAGGCTCTGCTTCACAGGGTTGGAGGGGTGGCCAACAGAGTGAAGGAACTTCAGCCTCCAGGAGCCAGCCCCAGGGTAGTATCCTGACCTACATACACCCTGGGGAGCACTGGGCACAACTTGGAAGATCAGTGGGGAGGGTGGCTCTGCCAGAGCAAGCACCTGAAGCCCAGCTTTCAGGGCACTCAGTTAGAAGGGTAGCCGGGCAGCCCAGATCCAGGAACTGGCAGCAAGTGGAGCCTCTAAGCAGGAACCCCCAGGCAACTCAGTCTTGAGTATTCAGCCTAGGTAGGGGAGTAGAGAGAGAATTCTGAAGTCTGTCCTCTGTAACTAGAACAGGACTCTGGGCCTCTGACCACATTCAGATCCTAATAAGAGTCTAGGCCCCCCTGTAAAACAGTGGGGCCCACCCCACCTCAGCCCCATGGCAAAGGGGTATACATGTGGTCATTCACACACCAGGAGGGAAGACAGAGCCTGATAGATCTGTGTGTGTGTTGGGGGGGTGTCCCAATAATACTCAAAAGCTCAGGAAGCGCCCCAAGACAAGGCACAGGCTGGGGAAATGAGTAAACAGAGGAAAAAAGAGGAACACCATTGAGAAATACATTGTCTATGATCCCAAGAAGTATCAAAATACTCAATCTAAAGATGAGAAACTACAACCTTTTGCTTATAAAGACTCCAAGAAAAACAGAAATTGGGTTCAGGCTATGACAGAGCTCAGAAAAGATTTTGAAAATCAAGTGAGGGAGACAGAATAAAAATTGGGAAAAGAAATGAAATAGATGCAAACAAAAACATGAAAAAGAAGTCATCAGCTTAGTCAAGGAGATTCAAAAAAATGCTCAAGAAAGTAGCATGTTAAAAACCAGCATAGGTCCAACGGAAAAAACAGTTCAAAACATTATTGAGGGGAAGAATGCTTTCAAAAGTAGAATTGGCCAGATTGACAAAGAAATAAGAAAGCTCTCTGAGGAAAACAAATCCTTCAGATGTAGAATGGAACTGAGCAAAGCTGCTGACTTTATGACAAATCAATTTACGATACTTCAAATGAAAAAGAATTAAAAATTAGAAGAAAATGTGAAACATCTCATTGGAAAAATCAACTCATCTGGAAAACAGATTAAGGAAAGATAATTTGAAAATTATTGTGATAGGGCAGCTAGGTGACACAGTGGATAGAGCACCAGTCCTGGAGTCAGGAATACCTGAGTTCAAATCTGGTCTTAGACACTTAATAATTACCTGCCTTGGACAAGCCACTTAACCCATTTGCCTTGAAAAATCCTGAAAAAATTATTGGGATACCTAAAAATCATGATCAAGAAAAGAGCCTCGACATCATTTTTAAAGAATTCCTATAGGAAAATTGACCAGATATGCTAGAAGCAGAGGGCAAAATAGAAATTGAAAAAATCAACTAATCTTCCCCCCAAAAGATAAAAACCAACCCCCAGGAATATTTTAGCCAAGTTCCAGATCTCCCAAGTCAAAGAGAAAATATAACAAGCAGCCAGAAGGACACAATTCAAATATCATAGAGCTGTAGTCAGTATCACAAAGGACTTAGCAGCAACTACATTAAAGGCTCACAGGGCTTGGAATATAATATTCTGGAAGGCAAAAGAGCTCAGAATGCAAACAAGAAACAACTACCCAGCAAAACTGAACATCTTTTTCCATTGAAAAAGATAGAGCTTCAATGGACCAGGAGAATTTCAAATGTTCCTGTTGAAATGGCCAGAGCTGAATAGAAGGTTTGATCTTCAAATACAGGACTCAGGTGAAGTATAGAGAGTGGAGGAGAAGGGTAAAATATGAGGGGCTTAATGATGATGAGCTACATGTATTCCTGCATAGAAAAATTATACTGCTAATACTCATGAGAAACTTCTCATTTAATAGAACAGGTAGAAGGAGCTTTTATAAATGAAGCACAGAAGAGATCTGAATTTGAAGATATAATATATTGTAAAAATGGACTCAATGGCGAAAAGGGAAATGTAATGGGAGTAAGAGAAAGGAGAAATGGAATAGGCTAAGATATTTCATAAAATAAAATTCTTTTATTACAATGAGAGATTGCAATGATACGAGAGGGGGGAAGGTGATGGGCAATAAGGGAAACATTTCTCTCATCAGAGGTGGCTAGGAGAGGAAACAGCATATATACTCAATGGGGTATAGACATTTAGAGTAAGAAGGAGAGAAGGGGGACAGGGGAAGGGGGGATATGAGTGATGGAGGAGAGGGTGGACCATGGATGAGAGTGTTCAGATATAACATATTTTCTTTTTTACTTCTTGAAAGGGGCTAGATTGAATGTCCTGTCCAGGACCACAGGGCCAAGTGGTTGATGGGCCTAAGAGGTGGTATGTGGACTCAGGACCTCTTGGCCCCAGGGCCAGTGATCTCTCTGCTGTGACACTCAGCTACTTTACAGTACATTTAAGAAGAGGGACAGAGTGAAAGGAGAGAGAAAATATAGTATATGGTAGTGGGGAAGTACAAATGAAGGGAGTTGTGATTAGAAATGGCAATGGTGGAAAAATATTGAAGTAGCTTTTGTGACGGACTTATAAAGAATGTGATCCACCTGTGACAGAGCTGGAGGTATTGGAACACTGTCTGAAGTACATTTTAATTATCATCATCATCATCATCATCATTATTATTATTATTATTATTATTATTATTATTATTATTGGTTATTTTTGTGGTTGCAGGGCAAATGTGTTTGGTTGGCTTGCCTGGGGATGCACAGCTGGCTTATGGTTGAGTGTCTGAGCCAGGTTTAGGCCCAGGTGCTCCTGGCTCCAGGACCGGTGCTCCGTCCACTTTGCCACCTGACTGACCTTATTATTACTATTTTTTTTATTTTTAATTTAAATTTTTTCCTCTTTACTTTATTGCTCATATATTTTTGGGGGGTGGAGAGGGTATTAGGTTTACTCTTAAACAAGAATATTGTAGTATTGTATAAAAAAGCCTCATTTGTATAAAAAACAAAAACATAAATAAATTTAAAAAAAAAAAGAAAGTCCATCATTTTCCACTGAAAGAGGATGTTCAGTTTTGCTGGGTAGTTCATTATTGGTTGTAAACCAATATCTTTTGCCTTCTGGAATATTATATTCCAAGCCCTATGAGCCTTTAATGTAGTTGCTTCTAAGTTCTGTGTGACACTGACTATAGCTCTACGATAGCTGAATTGTATCCTTCTGGCTGCTTGTGATATTTTCTCTTTGACTTGGGAGTTCTGGAACTTGGCTATAATATTCCTGGGGGTTGTTTTCTTTTTATCTTTTTCTGGGGAATATTGGTTGCTTCATTCAAATTCTATTTTGCCCTCTGCTTCTAGGATATCTGGGCAATTTTCCTGTAGGAATTCTTTGAAAATGATGTCAAGGCTCTTTTCCTGATCATGATTTTCAGGTATCCCAATAATTGTTTTTTAGGATTTTGCAAAGCAAATGGGATTAAGTGGCTTGCCCTTAATGTAGATGCTGCCAGATCCTGTGTAATCCTGAGCATGGAGCCTCGGTAGTTGAAGTGTTTGTTTTTGGAAGGTTTTTGAATTTTCTCTTTCTTTGACTTCGGAGTTTTGAAATTTGGCTATAATATTCCTGGAAGTTTTTCTTTTGGGATCTCTTTCAGGGGGTGACCACTGAATTCTCTCAATTTCTATTTTACCCTCAGTGTCTAGGATCTCAAGGTAATTCTCCTGTATTATTTCTTGAAAAATGAAGTCTAAGCTTTTCTCCTGGTCATGACATTTATATAGCCCAATGATTTTTAAATTATTTCTTCTGGATCTGTTTTCGAGGTCAGTTACTTTTCTAATGAGATATTTCACATTTTCTTCTAATTTTTGGATTCTTTGGAAGGGTTTTATTTCTTCCTGATTTCTTGCAAAGTCATCAGCTTCCTTTAGTTCCATTCTGCATTTGAATCCTTTTTCCTATAATATATGCATGTGCCTTAAACAAAGTAAAAGAGTTTATTAATTAGCTTATTATAATGATAGCTAATTACTCCTTGATATGCATCCTTTTCCAGCTGGCCTCTTCTGCTTTTTAAGGCATTCTTCTCCTTATTTGCCTTTTGTTTTGCTTTTTCTGTTAGGCCTAAACTGGTTTTTAACATATTATTTTCTTCAATTTTTTTTGGGGGGGGGGATATCTTTCACCAAGCTTTTGATTTGGTTTCCATGATTTTTCTGCATCACTATCATTTCTCCTCCCAATCTTTCCTTCACCTCCTTTAATTGCTTTTCAAAGTCTTTTTTTGAGCTCATCCATAGTCAGAACTCATTTTCTATTTCTCTTGGAGGTGTTGGATGTGGAAGATTCAATTATGTCATCACCTGAGTATGTGTTTTGATCTTCCTTGGTACTAAACAATTCTCTATGGTCAGATTCTTCTTTTTATATTGTTTACTCATTTCCTCAGTTGAAGACTAATTTAAAGCACTTCCAAGGCTTTGAAAGGGTTGTTTTTTGGTGGAAGGGACACCCACTGGGAACTTTATTCCTCTAAGGTTTTATGTTCTCTAGCCTGTACTTTGATATGTAGATGGCCCTAGTACTTCCCTCTGCCCTGGGGCTATAAGGAGAGATCCAGCTTGGTTATTTAGTACTGAAGCCCAAACTGCAATACCTGAGTGTAGGCAAACACCAGAGTCTGACTCCAGGGAGAACAGAGAAATCTCTGCAGACTTCCCTTACCATCTCTGGGAGTGCAGGCTGCTTTCTCCAGATTCTAACTGCAGATTCTGTGTCCGGTGCTCCTCACTCCACACTAATTCTGGTGGAGCAGAGTTCTCTCACCGCCCCTTCAAGCTGTTGTGGGTGATCTCTGGGCTGGGCTGGGCTGCGCTGTTCTGTGGCTGTGGATTTTTTTT
The DNA here is from genome assembly GCF_037893015.1 of Macrotis lagotis. Taxonomy (NCBI): domain Eukaryota; kingdom Metazoa; phylum Chordata; class Mammalia; order Peramelemorphia; family Peramelidae; genus Macrotis; species Macrotis lagotis. Next base: position 149,349,933 of record NC_133664.1, read on the forward strand.
CCCAGCCCTTGGGCCTGGTGAAACACACCTTTTCTGCAGAACTTCTAAGGTAACTTGGACTGGGAAAATGTATCACTCAGTCTTTCTGTGGGTTCTACCCCTCCAAATTTTGTCTAGAGCCCTCATTTATTTGCTTTTTTGGAGTATGGGGGGTAGGAGTTCCCAGTAAATGCTGCCTTCATGCCGCCATCTTGGCTCTGCCTCTGAGCTATATCTTTCACAGAAATTTTCTAAGCACATCAGTTTCCAGATGAGGAAGTAGAAAACAGGAAAAACCTTGGCCCTCATATAGTAATTCATTATTCTGTACAAGAGAGAAATATTCATTTCTAATAGCATGCATACACAAATGTATATATATATATATATATATATATATATATATATATATATATATATTTATTCTAGTATGTTCTTGTGATTTTTATTGGCATAGGGCATGACTGGTTTGGAACTAGAAATCGGGAATTCCTGTGTAATTCATAATAGTGTATCCTGGAGTGATAAAATATTATGTAACTTGCCTAGTGTCATAACTAGTAAATGTGAGAAGATCTTGAACTCAATTCTTCTTTACTCCAAGGTCAATTTTCTATCATATAACCCATCATCTATCAGTAACTAACAAAATTTAGCTTTCTTCTTTTTATCTTAATTTAATTTTTGCTTATACTTTTTTTCTTGAGATCATGATTGCTAACATTTTTTACTTCAGCTGTAGTTCAAATTATTCTGCTCCAGCCTTTACAATATGTATACCTCTCTACTTCAAGTACATCGCTTTGAAGCAATATATTATAGGATTCTTATTTTTAATCCACTCTACTTTCTGTTTCTACTTTATATGTGATTTCATCCCATTTACAATAACAAATATTACTAACTTTGCATTTCCCTCTATCCTATTTCCCCATAAAACCTCCTTTCTGTCCTTTCATTTTCCCTGTGATATGCAAAGCACTATAAAATGAGTAACGAATAAAAAATTACAAATGAAACTAGGCTTGACTTCAAGAAACTTGCCTTCCATTGAAGATTGCATCATAGAGAGTATAGGAAAACTTAATGAATAAAATCTTGATAAGCACAATTCACTATTCTATACTATTTGCAAGATATATAAAGACAAAAAGGACAGAATTCCTGGACTCAATTATTTGAAAAAAGAGCATGTTCATAAAAAATTTTATTCAAATTAAATACAAGGTAAATTTCGGGATCTTACTTGTAAAAGGAAATGTTTCATGTTTGGGTTTTTTTTTCTTTTTTGTTTCAGAGAGTACGGGATAAGTTTTAAAGGAAGTAGGGAATTATAATGGGTGAAGATGAAAGGTGAAGGTACAGGTCTGGATGAAACCTAATATAGACAAATATACATGGGAAAGGGAGTTTTGTATGTGAGAAAAAGTAAGAATGCCAAATAAACCCAAAACAAAAATAATATGAGGAAAAACACTACTAAAGGGATAGTCAAAAACTCAGCTGACTCAAAAATGACAAAAATTCTAAGAGGTAGATTTGAGTTGGTGAGCTTCACTTAAGGCAATAGAAACAAGTTGTACAAATTCATGGAAATGGAAGATGTAGTTGGATTTCAAGTAATAACTAGTAATCTTGATTGTCTCCCTACCTGCCCAAAATAACACAAAAAACAATTTGAGCATAGACATTGAATATTTCTTCTGTGATTTCCCATTTTTCATAGTCTGGTGTTTTATATTTCAAAAATGTTTCAATGATTGGATTGAAAGATCCCAAAGCTAATGGCAAGTATAAGAAGGAAGGTGAGAAAGAGTAAGTAGTAGAAATAACATTGTCCAAAGATATGTCAGACTTGAAGTTGAAAATATATTACAAATGAATTAAATGGTTTCATTAATCTTTTTCCCATGATGTTCTTTTAATTGTTATGGGAGAAAGGTAGCCTTTTTCCTCCAACAAAGGAAAAAGGTTTATCAATTAGCTTATCATAGTGATACCTAATTAGTTCATTTACATGATTTCATTATACTGCTTTTATTATGAAAGATGTCATGCATTTTCTATGTTGTCAAACCAGAGGATACTTTACTATCCTAGAAGCAATTAACACTTGATAAATAAAAAAAGGTGACAGACTGTAGGAAATGAAATTTTTCCTAGTGGTAAGAGAAATATAATAACAAGAAATTTGGGATATTTATATACTTTGAGGTATAACATGATTCTAAATGGTTTTGTTACAATTAACTGGGATATCAAATAATGATAGAAATAATTAAAAACATCTCACTAAGAGAGAAAAGAAATATGGTATGTAAAAGAAAATAATTCATAGAATTAGATGATTTGAGAGAACTATTAATTGGACAAGACAACCTTTTCTAAAGAGTATTTATTATAAAGAATTGTTGAACTAATCCAATTTTATGATAAAATGCAGGCCATGGCTTTTAAGGCTCTCAATAATCTTGACTTTCTAGTCAAACTGTACTACTAACTGCTCTGGGAATTTAATTCTCTATCTCCTAATTCCACAAATTCTTGAATTGAGTTGCCTAGCATAAGACATATGTTCTCCATTCCTCTTCCTCTAAGATTCCTCTTTGTCTCTCTAGTGATCAATGCTATTATTCCTCCACTTGTTAGAGGCCACATGTTCCTCAATGTTCCCTGAATTATTTTTATTTTTCCTCAACTCTAATAGAATAGAATACAAATTATTTAAAGTTAAAAGACAGATTTAATTCCATCTTTGTATTCTCAGTGCCTTGCTCATGGTAAAAAAACAAATTTAGTTGAATTGAAAATTAATATTCAAACCACCAGTGCATTCAGTTGATGGAATAGCTACAGTAGATTGGCCATTCAATCAATGAGTAAACAAACATGTATTAAGTCCCTTTTCGGTACTCAAAATTGTGCTAGCTACTAAGAAAATACAGAAGTACAAGCTATAATTGGAAGACAAAGATTATTACATCAATCAGCAAACACCTATATGTCAGACACTGCATCAGGTAATAGAGATAGAAACAATAAAATAAAAGTTCCTCCCTTCAAATATATCATAATCATGTTACTTGGGCAGTTAGGTAGCATGGTGGATAGTACTGGGCCTAGAATTAGGAAGACTGGTCTCGGTTGCTTACTAGCTGTGTGATCCTAGTTAAGTTATTGAACTCTGTTTGACTCAGTTAGCTCATATGTAAAATGAGTTGGAGAAAGATATGGTGGATCACTCCAGTATCTTTGTCAAGAAAACTCCAAATGTGGTCAGGAAGAGGTGGACATGACTAGAAAAACCACAAAATGTATTTATTAAGAAAACATTCTAAATATGTCCTAACTAAATTCAAGGGTGAATGGAGATGGATTGTGTTGAAAGAGACATAGTTGCATTCAAAAATTCAGGGATCATGGCCTGAGAAGATAGCTTTTTAGCTGAGATTTAAAGGACATAGGAATCCTTAAGTTTTGCGGGGAAAAAAACATGTCTTTCAGCCCGATGAACAAGGCAGTCTGTGAAAATATGAAGAGATGGGAAATTGAATGTCAAATGTAAGGTAAAGGAAAAATGCCCATTTACTAATATAAAGTTCACTTAAAGGGGACCAAGACAAAATAAAGCTAGAAATGTAATTTGGAGTCACATTCTGGAGCTATTTAAATTACAAGGATAAGAGTTTGTATTCGATCCTGGACTCAATAGGAAATGGCTAGAGTTTATTGAGCAGGGAAGTTACATGAAACATATGCCAAATAAAAAAATAAAATATAAGTGAGCATATAATTAATCACAAAATTATGTGTAAAACAGACTGTAACCAATATAAGAGTTGTAGAGAGCTGATGATATGAGTAAGTGAAGAAATGCTCACACTTAAGAAACCATCATTACTATAAATAACAAGAAATTTATTTATCACTTTAACAATATAAAATGTTTTCTAAAATCTTGTTTTACCTTCACCAAAACTCTGAGAGATATCCTTAAATTACAGATGAGGAAACTGAGGCAGATAATATGTAAATGACTTGCCTAGGATTACACAGGCATTAAGTGTGTGAGACAGGATTTGAACTCATGTCCTTCCAGCAAGAGATACAGGAAGGTGAAGAATTGTCCTTGAGGAATTGTAATTTTGAATATCATTTTTTAATTGTCTACTATTCCACTCTTCCATATGATAATACAATTTTCTTTTAGCTTGTGAGTTTCTTGAGAGCAGGGACTATCTCTTAATTCTGTTGTATTTTCAGTGCCTAGTCTATAGTAAACACTTTATAATGTTTATTGACTATCAATAATGCTTCATTGCTCACTGGCTATTTGGAATGAGAAGCATAGTAACTCACCTTGTTGTATCTCCGGCAGGAAAGACATGAGTTCAAATCCTGTCTCTCACACTTAATGTATGTGTAATCCTAGGCAAGTCATTACATATTACCTGCCTCAGTTTCCTCATCTGTAAATTAAGGATATCTCTCAGAGTTTTGGTGGTAAAATAAGATTTTAGAAAGTATTTTGCATTGTAAAAGTGATAAATTTCTTGTTAATTATGATAATGATGTTATAATATTAATAATGATTATAAAAGAGGATATTAGAATGAAGGCATTCTTGGAATACCTTATTAGATTGAATTGTCACTGCTTCCTCAATGATTGTTCCAAACAGAACACTTGAAAACTGCAATATCACTAAAATGACCCTGATAATCTAGAAGTTATTTTGCTTCCAATCTTCAAGAGTAACAAAGAAAAAAACAATCAAAGGACTTCAGTAAGGAATTCATGGGAACTATGAAGGTAGAAAGTACAAATAACATCTAAGAATTCCAAGATCCTGATGCTTTCAATTGGAGAAAATTTTCCCCTTGTAGAGAGGCAAAGAAATTCTATAGGTCATTCATGATTTTATTTTTTCTCTACCAATAAGTTCTATCTTTTCTGTTATATTAGAGACTTAACTGGATATAGAATACATCATCACTTGGCTATCTAATACCAGCCTACTTGAAAATATACATGTGAATTTGTATCTTTAGCCTTATCATTTAGAATTATCTCAGTGTTTCAAGTATTTAGAATTTATTACTAATTCTCAATTTGTCAAAAATTATGTCTTTAATCTGTATATCATTTTTGATTGACTTGCATATTTCTGCTGAACTAGAAATTTCCTCCTAAATTCATATGCTCATAAATCTTTATTTATTATTCTTCTCTCCACAGAAACTTTGTATTTTTATTTCCTAGATATTCAAAATCATAAGACCTACTGAATGGGGAAGGGAAAATCACTTGTACCTTAAAATACCTTACTAAAAATATTGTTCAGTAAAGGTCATATTAAGAATATACACAAAAGCTCATCTCTCTTTTTTTTGTTTGAGAATATGTTAGAAGATGAAAGAAATGGTGTTGATTTGTGTATCTCTGTGTGTGTGTGTGTGTGTGTCCATGCACGTGTGCACACAGATTGGTTAGCTGATTGGTTTTTGTTATTGTTTGTATTTTGTTATTATCAACTTGAACTATGCTATGCGTTTTCTTGGAAGGCAGCAAATTGAGTAAGGACAAGAGCCGAAAAAAAGGGAAAATACCTAGCTCCTCCTCCACTCTCTCTATCCTTAGGAAATTTAAAGAAATTTAATAATCTTATATTTTAATTTTCATCTTGAAAGGAAGAAATTTTTATTGATGAAGGAGAGGAGAGGTAGGAAGTCAAAGTTTCTCAAGGTACAAGAAAGTACATATGAGTTCAGAACCAGAAGTAAAAGACATGGCTTTATGTCTTATTTTCTCAACCAGATTTTTAAGCAAATTTTGCTCAGAGCTGATGGTTTAATAAATATCTTTCAAATTGAATTGGATAAAAAGTAATAGAAAAATTAGAGAGCCAGGACTAAGAGTGGCATTCCTAAATCCATAAACTGTAGACAGTTTGATGAGCAAAACATTAAATGTACCTGTGAAACCAGACACATTTTATTTATACTTTGAATTTTGGCTTAAACAGAAGCAACAGGTTCCTTTAAAAGAGCTAAATATGAGATTACCTTAAGGAATTAAACTAATCTCACACATCTTTTCCTTGAATGGGGTTAGACCTTTTGCAAGTGAAAATAACTATAGAATGCATAAAAGTAGACTAAGATCTCAATGTCATTTTTTTCAATTCAGACTTTGAAATTTTGGGGAAATATGAAAACATTTTGCTATTAAAAACATGGAAAGCAGTAACACAGTATAAGAATCTATAGCAATGGCTGTGAACCAGGGGTCAGAATTTTTTAAAATATATCTTGATAATAGCATTTCAAATAGCTTATTTCTTTTGTAATCTTCTGTAATTTGTTAATTTAAAAACATTATATTAAGAAGAGGTTTGTGGGAATCACAAGAAGTCCATTACACACAAAACAAGGTTAAGAACTCTGATCTATATAGGAACAATGACCTGAACTCAGTAAAGAGTAGTCAGAAAATTTGACTTTCTGCTTTATCTGAATTTAGCTTTTTCTGCCCAAATGTTGAATGATTAACAAATTGACAGAGAATGATTATAAATTCTCTGGCCAAACAGAGAATTCAAAGAAAAACACTCAGGGATCCAATATGTCTTTGGTACTATCAAGAGAGTTGTCAATCTTCTATCTAGTGACCTATTATCTAAAAAGCAGCTAAAATTATATGATTTCCATTCTTCTTTGAACTCCTCAATGGGTCCTCAAAAAATAAACAGCCAAATAACCAAAAGGCAGGCAATAAAATTTAATTGAATTATTAATTTTTTTACAAAAATGTTTAACCATTCTTTCTTATAAATCAAACTCTCTCAATAAAAGTAATTTCATTGATATCATTATTCTATCTAATGTCACAGATTACAACGCATCTATGCCTACTATTCACATGAGATGCTTACTCATCTCTTTCTATGACCTTGAAATGAAAGATCCTTTCAACATACCAGAGGCATTCATTGAAATATCTGTCTCCAATGCAAGATTTTCAATCTTGTTTGTACTTTGTTCTGTAGGAGGACCAAAATTTCCATTACAGGGGATAGGATTTGCTTCTTACTTGTTCTAACTAAGAGACAAACTCTTTTTCTGATCATCTGTTTTAGTGAACTTTTTTTATAGGTTTTTGCAAGGCAATGGGGTTAAGTGGCTTGCCCAAGGCCTCACAGCTAGGTAATTATTAAGTGTCTGAGGCCAATTAAGTGAACGTTTTAATACTACTTCTCTAATATAAATCCCTCTATGCTATTTGACTAGATTTGTCACTGGCATATTATAAATATCTTGAATATATGTACACATATATGAATATAAGTATATACAGAACCAACTATATGGGAATGTTCAAAGATCCATAGGAATTACTATCTCCATCCTTTAAAGATAGGCAATAAGTTATTAAAATTAGATGGAATAGTAGTGCAGTGATTAGAAAAGTGATGTAAAATAAATCAGCAAAGTTTTATTTAAAAGAAACGAAATGAATTATGGTGAAATCAAGGAATAAACCATGGCTAGCCTATTTATGTTATTTAAAACTTGACAATGCCAATAGAATTGTGAAAGGTTCCTAGTAATTCAGTCGAACTACTTTGGCACATTTATGCAAGGATATATGCCCTAATGTGAAACATATGCAAAAACATATATGAATACATGCTTGCATGCATATACATATATCTACATAATATAAATATATATAATCACAAAGTATAGACATTTACATGTGTTTACACATAGATATTAGTATATTATATGGACACTATATAAATATACTCTTAATTACATTTTTGAATATGAATTTTATACATAGAAATATAACATTAATTTTTCTACTCTATCACCAATGCTTTCTTCTTATTTTTACTGGATTTTTCTTTTCTTTTAGTACCCTAAAGTTTTTCCCTTGATTTTTTTAATAGGATATATAAGAACTTTTTTTGGTAAATAATATTGCCTTAGGAGCTCAAGAAGTAAATAATAGATCTAGACTGAGACAATTATCAGTAGGATCATGAAGATGTCAAAATTCTTCCTTGATTCATCTTCCTTGTGTGTGTGTGTGTGTGTGTGTGTGTGTGTGTGTGTGTGTTGTATACATATATATTTATGGTGGGTTGTACATATATGTATATATGTTATGAGATAAAACAGAAAATATATTCATATTTGAAGAATGCAGTCTCACATTTCTCTATGTAAGATATTTTTTCTGAATGATTGAGTCAGGAGTAAATTATACTGCTTGGCTTTTCACATTGACCTCACTATACACTAAAATATGTCAAACTGTGTATTATTTCCTCAAGATATATTGTATTTTCCTTAGATATTTTTAACTCCAGAATTATTTCATTTTTTATAGGAAAACCCTAGAAAAATGTTTCTGACTGATTTTGTATAGTTTTGCTCACAGGGGTTAACAGCAAACAAAAAGCTTTAACATGTTCCTTAGCACAAAGGAATTTTCAATCCTAGTCTGGGGAAATATCCTTTCTATTATATCACATGCATTTGGTTGGACTGAAGACAGTTCTGGTTCTCAGAGGAACAATCATCTCACAAGCAGTTAAGAAGAAATAAGACATGTTCAAATACAAAGTGAGCTCAAGGCTAAACTCAAAAAGCTGGAAAACATTGGGCAGCTTCTCCTTTGAGAGATGACTTGGAGAGTTATCCCTGGCAAGGGCTGAACTTGGTATTTCTCATTCATAAATACATTTGACAGAGACATTAGTTTAGCTAGAAAGATATATACAAGATGGGAAATGAAATGAGAAGCTAGTCCCAATTACCCAAAGGCCAATTTTAGGAAGAGGTTCTAACAACTGATTTAGAGACTCTTTGTTGCTATCAGTTCAACAGAATCTCAATATTTAAATGATTTGAAATTGAAAGCAAATATTTATTTTCCAGAAATCTATAATGGAATGATACTGAAGAACAATAAAAGAGGGGGCTGCTAGGTGGCGCAATAGATAAAGCACCAGCCCTGGAGTCAGGAATACCTGAGTTCAAATCTGACCTCAGACACTTAATAATTACCTAGCTGTGTGGCCTTGGGCAAGCCATTTAAACCTATTGCCTTGCAAAACAAAGAAAAGAAAAGAAAAGAAAAGAAAAAAAAAAGAAAAAATGGTAAAAGATATAGAGATCAGGGGATCCTCAAATCACAGCTGTGACATTCTCTGTGTGATTATGCAAAATTTACTTTAATTATTTGTGCCCACACTTTCCCTATGTATAAAATGAAGAAGATTGTTAAATTAGAGCTGGAAGCTATACTAGAAGCCATCTAATCTAAACCCATTATTCTAGAGATTAGTAATTTACTGAAAGACACAGGCACCCTATTTCTAAAAAGCTGAATTCTTTCTCTTGTCAGCTGTAAACTGATGATTCTTCTACTTTAAACATTGTGGAAAAAAAGTGTTTCATTGGTTTATTGTGATAGGCCTTTGTCCAGATCAGATCATAGATTTAATCCTTTTGGATATTAGTTAATTTTGTTCCTTTATATAATACCATTGTATTAATCCCAAATCTAATCTAAGTTACCTTTTCTCTTATTCCTGGGAATATTGCTATCAGGTTACTAGGAAGTGCAGCTCTGGAGATAGGAAGATCTTAGTTAAAATCGGGCTTCATAAGCTTACTAGCTATGTGACCTTGGGACAAGTCACTTAACTGCTATTTGCCTCAGTTCTCTCATCTGTAAAAAGAAAATTAATATTAATAATGATAATAATAATAAATACCTCCTAGAAATGTTGTGAGGATTAAATGAGATAATATCTGTAAAGTATTTATCACAAAGCTGACACAAACTAGGAGCTGCTTATATGATAGATATTATCAATATCATTGTTATTATTAGGATAGTCAAACTTCTTTACCCATGTTGAACACTTTATGGACTTCTTCAGTTCCTTCCCTTCAGTGTTGCTTCCACAAGGACATTCCTTATCCTTCACCTTTCATCTCCCTTGTTATGTGGTCTTCTTCCATAAGAAAATAAGAGATTTCAGAACATAAGTTATTTACATCCTCATTGTTTAGCATGTAATCACATTAATATTAACAAATATTAATAAATACTTTAACCATATCTATGTTCATATTCATATGCACTCTATATCTATCTCTCAATCTAGGTCTATCTTGATTTCTGTTTCTGCTCTTTCTTTACCCCCAGTCTCTGAGGAGTTGAGCAGACACCAGATTGAAAGTTAGTCATCTCTCTTGGCCAGGTCTGGGCCTGATTCATACATCTTCTCTCTCCACCATCTTCCTATGATTGACCCAAATTAGATTTATATGATACAAGATTTGGTGCACAGTGATTTTTCCTGTAATTTCAACAGAACGAGTGTGGTAGGTTCTTTTTAATGGATATAAGATGATAGAGATTTTTAAATGATTACACTTGCAAACTATAAAAATATCAATTTATCTATTTTGTATGATTTGAACTATCTGTCAAGTAACCTTACTATTATCTAAAACTCAAGCACATGAAGATTGCATTCCTTCATGTATTTCCCCCTTCAAAAACAGAAAAGGCAATCCAAATGTTTAATGTTATTCAAGATTTCATGAAAAGCTTAACCATTTATTCTTATAAAATAAACACCCCTAATAACAATAGTCTGAGGGAGCTAAAATCTCAGTGACATGATCACTCTATCCAATGCCAAACCAATTAATTATACATACCCTTCAGATGCTGTACACTTGCATCTGTTTATTATCTATCTACTTTCATTTCTTTCTACAGAATGCTTGGTTCTATAAATTGGAGCAAATATGATTTTAATTACCTCTTCAAATTTATTATTCCAATCCCTCAATGTAGCATAGACATAACCTTGGGTCCTTAAAACCTACTGTACTTTGGATTTTCTGGGTTCCTTCCAAAAATAAAAAGGTTTTGAATATGTACCCACAAGTTTGCTCTATGTCTTCCATTTAATGACCAGACAATCCTAGTTTCAAAAAGTTCTTCACCAGGAGGGTATACACACATAGATAGATAGATAGATAGATAGATAGATAGATAGATAGATAGATAGACACATAGACAGACACATAGACAGAAGGATGGGTAGATAGATAGATATGAACATATACGTATATGCTACGACCACACAACTGTCTAGCAAGAGATATGCAGAGGGAGATAGAAAATGAAGAATATTTTTAATAATGCTTTTTCCCAATGTGAATGTGTTAAATGCCTAACAATTACATTTTCATTGATACATAATTGATTTTTTTTGATGTACCAAGATGCATTTGTCATAGATAAGACTGAAAATCTCCGATTAAAAATAAACAAGGGTACAATTTTTCAACTTTGTCTACATCTATAAAAGACATTCCAGTTCATGTACTTCAGGCATATATTAATTCTCCAGATACCATTTTCAAAATAGGCATTCAGAGAAATAATACCAGTTAAGTTCATTCTAAAATAACTTCATAATAGGGGAATAGTTAGAAATTAAGGTAGTCTGACTACCTGAATTTCAACCTGAACCTTTTTTCAGTCTCAGATTCCTCATATATAACACTAGAAAAACCTTATATGCTGATTTGCATAGATTTATTTTATGTTCTGCAACTTTGCTAAAGTTGTTAATTGGACTTTTTTCTCTTTAGGGTTCTGGAAGTAAACCATCAAATCTATCAAAAAAAACCTTACTTCCTTGTTACTTATGCCTATTCTTTCTATTTAGGTTTCCTATCTTTTACACTGAATTATCTAGCACCAATTGAAGAGTGAGGATTATAAATCCTTGCCCCTGATCATAATGGAAATGCTTCTAACTTATCCTCATGATAGATAATGCTTGCTCTTGGTTTTTAGATAGACATTACTTAGCATTTAAGAAAAGTTTTGTTTATTTCTATGCTTTCTAGTTTATTTTTTTATTTTGTTTTTATTGATGTTTTACTTTTCCAAATACATATTATGAAAGTTTTTTAACATTCATCCATATGCCTATGCATATTTCTAAGTTACAAAATTTCCTTCCACCCTCCCTTCCCACCCCTTTCCCTTCAACAATGAAGTCAGAGTAATATTGTATTTACACATTTATGTTAGGCATATTTACAATTTTTGAAATGGGAAATTAGGATTAAGGAAAAGAAATACTCTTATGAATCTCTTATAATATAGTGTTCCTCAGATTCTGAAGAATATTTTTTGGGGGTTTTTTTTCTTCCTCTAGATGGGATAGTGTTGTCCATAGATGCCTAATAGGTTATCCTAACTCTCTGAACTGATAAGAGGAGCTCTATTCATCGGGGTTGAACATCTCACAATGTTAATTTGTAAAATGTTCTCTTGCTTCTGTTCCCTTCACTCTAAATCAGATCCTATAATTCGTTCCAGGCTTCTCTAGAGTCCAAGCATTTATTGTTTCTTACAGAACAATAATATTCCATAATATCCATGTACTGTAACCTGTTAAACCATTTCCCAATTGATGGACATCCTCTCAATTTCCAATTCTTTGCCACTACAAAAAGAGCTGCTATGAATATTTTGGAGCACATGGAACTTTTCCCTTTTTTATGATTTTTTCTGTGTAAGGGCCTAGTATTGGAATTGTTGGGTCAAAGGATATGAACAGCTTTATTACTCTTTGGGGATATTTCTATATTCCTCTCCAGAATGGTTGGATCAGTTCACAACTCACCAGCAACACATTAATATCCCAATCTTCCCACAAGCTCTCCAGTATTGATCATTGTCCCTTTTTGTCATCTGAGTCACTGATAGGTGTGAGGTGATATTTCAGAGTTATTTTAATTTGTATTTCTCTAATCAATAATGATTTGGAGCATTTTTTCATATGATTATATACAACTTTAATTTCTTCATTTGAAAACTGTCTTTTCATAACCGTCAACCATTTATCAATTGGGGAATGACTTGCAACCTTATAAATTTGATGTTTCTAGTTTTGTAAATAATAATTTAATAATTCTATTTTCTCAAAACCTTTTTTTCTGGAACCATTTATATAATGTGATTTTTCCTTCTTTTTTGTTATTGTTTTTATGCTATTTTTTTCCAATATTGAAGCAGTTTAACTTTTTTTTGGTTGTCATGATATATTGTTTATTCACCTTGCTGTTATTTTATTTGAAGTTTTACACTGCATTTTACATTTATATAGGGATATTGGTCTATAATTTTCTTTCTGTTTCTGTACTCTCTGGCTTAGGTAATAGGACTACATTGGCTTCACAGTATGCACTTTTTTCTGACTTCTTTACATATTTTTAAAGGAGTTAAAATATTTAATATTTAAATATTTAAAGGAGTTTAAAATATTTGTCAGAATTTGCTTGTAAATATATTGGGTACCAGAGTTTTGTTTTGTTTTTTGTTGTTGTTTGCTTGTTTCTGTCCCCCCCCCCCAAGGAGTTGTATGGTTCATTTATTTTTGTTTGCTAAGATAGGGTTATCTTAAGTATCATTGTTTAACTTTTAATTAATATAAACAATTTATATTTATGTAGATATTTATCTACTCCATTTAGTATGTCAGCAATATTGGCATATATTTGATCAAAATACCCCTAATAATTGTATTTATTTCATCTTCATTGTTTTTTTATTAATCCTTTTCATTTCTGATACAGGCAATTAGGTTTTTCACAAGTTTATCTTTTGGTGAGTTTTGATTTATTGTTTTTCTAGTCCATTCTTATTTCCTGCCCAGTGCAATGATCTGTCCTTTATATCTTTTAATAATATTTGGATATTTAGATATATATCTAAATTTTGTTTAATTTTGCCTGAGTATTACTTTTGACTACACTCCACAAATGTTGGCATGGTAACTCATTGTTGATTTGTTTGTTTGAGTGGTTTTTTCTGGCAAAACAATCAGTGTTAAGTGACTTGCCCAGGGTCACACAGCCAATAAGTGTCAAGTGCCTGAAACTGGATTTAAACAGGTCCTTCTGATTCCAGGGTCAGTTCTCTATTCACTACAATCGGTAGCTATCCCATCATTATTTATTTATAATATGAATGATAGTTTATCTGATTTATCTTTGACCAACTCATTCTTGAAGGATTAAATTATTCGGTTTACAATAAATTTTAAATCTATACTTCAAAGGCTCTTTATTAAATGTAATTTTATTAGATTAGGTTTTATTATGTATGGGGGGGGGCAGCTAGGTAGTGTAGTGAATAGAAGACAGACCCTCAAGTTAGAAGGATCTGAGTCTAACTCCAGACACAGACAGTTTACATATACTAGCTGTGCAGCTAAGAGCACGTCACATAATATTGATTGCCTTGCAAAAACAAAACAAAAGAAAAACAAAATAATAAAAAATACACATCTAATATTTTTACTTTTCCCCATTTCTTCGTAAAGTCTGACTTCTTACATGATCACTCTTTGTAAAGATATGTTTAACTAAAAAATAGTTACACTCTTTGCTATTTCCATTCCATATCTAACTTTTATAAAATTTTATTTACATATTTAATTTATTTTTCATTTATTTTCTTATATTTATTTATTGAAATACCTCACTAATACAGTTTTTAGTGTCTTTTTCTTCCTATTTCTTCAAATTTTTCCTTTAGCAATTTTGAAGCTATATCATTTGTTGTATATGTTTTAATATTGACAATAATTCATTGTCTAAAGTACCTTTTTACCAAAATGTGCTTTCCTTGATTATCTTAGAATTATAGCTATTTTTATTTTGCTCTGTCTGAGATAATGACTATGAGCCCTGCTTTTTCATTTAAGATAAAGCATAACGGATACAACTCTAACCATGTACTATTCTCTTCCTTTTTATGGATAAATTTGTCCCATTCATATTTTTAGTTAAGATTAATAATTACATATTTCTCACATCCTATTCTCTTATAGTTATCCATCTTTTCTTTTTTATCTCTCCCCCTATTTCTCTTAACTCCTATTTCTCCTTCCCTCTTTGGTAAGATGAGTTTCTATATCCAATTATTTGTACTTGAACTCTTTCATACTTGAATTAGTTTCGATGAGAATAAAATTTGTCACCCCTTCCCATTCTTTTTATTTCCTTGACTGTTGTATTTAAGTGAGATTGTTTTTGTTCTTCCTCTTATTTCCCTATTCCTTCAGTACATCCTTTCTTTCAAGATTAACTTCTCTGAGTTGAATTATACCCACATCCTCTGTCTATATAGACTCTCTCTAGTAATGATGAAGTTCTGAGTTATTCCATGGCCGTATTGAAATCTTAAGGAATTATTTTATTCCGGGAAGATTTGTACCTCTTTAATTATTTGATCTGAAATGATTTCTAGGTGTTTATATTTAGGATTTCTTTTACTTCTTTTTCAAGCTTGCTAATTTTATTTTTCAAATTTTTCATACATAGCTCTTTTCCCAGTTAATCCTTTAGAAGTTTCATTTGATCTTTTAATAATTCCCCTTTTTAAAAATCTCTTTATATTTTCTAGGAATTTTTATGGGTTTTTTTTAATCTAAACTGTGTGTACCATCATATCTGGCACATAATGGGCCCTTAATTTATCATTACTGATTGAAATTTAATGTAAAAAGCTTTAAAGCTTTAATACCTCTACCAAAGTGGGGGGGGGGTCTATCTTATTCCTAAAATGGAAAAATAAAAGGTAAATTAGACTGAGGTCATTGTAACAAAATGAGTCAATTATTTTACTCCCTGGGCAACATGAACTATGAGTTGTAATTCTTTATATTATTTTTATTCTTCCATATATTCAGTAAAGCTCCAACCTAGCCTACAAGCTTATTAGCTGATGGGTCTGTCGCAATTTAACATCAAGAATTTGAGCTCATCAAATTTTGGTAAATGAAAATAACCAGGAGAATCAGTGCAGAAATTTCCAGTAAATATTTGACTGAAATATTAGATAAATAACAGAAAGGATGATATTCAGCAAATAGAACAGGACATAATCATATGGGTTACTTTCAAGACATTGAGAAATGATATTCAATTTGAAAAAAATATATATACAAAGTATTAGAGAATCACTAATCTATAGATAAAGGCAGAAATGAAGCAATTCTGAAAGTGATGTATGGATGATAGGATACAGTAGAAAGTAGGCATGAATCTTAAATAGGACAGGTTTGTGAAATAAGTGAGCACATTTCTGAATGTATCTGCTTCTCCTTCTTGTCCTGGTATCTGACTAATTTAAATCTATTAAAAAATTGAAGATAAATTTTTATTAGATAGATTCCTGAATAGTAGACTCATTTCATTCTTTTTCAAAACTATTAAAATCAATTTTTTTCCAAGATGCATCATTTGATATGTTGATATCTTTTGAGAAAGGTGAATTTCTTTTATAAAGCATGTATTTTTCAATGATGGGTTAAAGTTGAAGATGTGAATTATGCCTTTAAAAGCAATAACAACCACAATCACAACATTAAGCCAAGCAAAGCAAATAAATCTGTCCAAAAGCAAACAAGAAAAGTAATAAACCAAGGGACTAAAATACTACTCTCTACCTTGTATCTAGTGGCTGAAGGATATCTCTTCACTTTACTGGAACACAATCATTGATTCAGCAATGATCAAAATTAGGCAATGCTACTAGACATACCAGGAATAGATAAAGACAAATCAAGAACATACACAAAATTCTGATCATTGGGACATTTTTTATAGTTACGAATCTATTGGTCTGGAAATAAATACAAATATCTCATTAAGAAACCTTTTTGTCAAGACTTCACACCACACTGTCCACCTCTGGTTTTCATCCACTTCTGCCTCCCTCACCAACTCTTCTGGCAAAAGGATTGGGTGAAATCTCCAAAGGTGGAGGCTCCCAGCTAGGTAAGTGGCATCACTCCAGTTTAATCATCCTTTCCAAAACATACTGTCTATCAGCTCTTGAAAGTGCCTGCATGACACCAGGCATCCCAAAACTGATTTGCAATTAACATCCTTCCTATAGGAAAATTCTAGCTAAAATATAGATCTAAAAGTCAGCAGATCCATGAAAAATCATTATAATTGGTTGCTTTGTTTGGCAGTGCTTTTTCCAAAATAGTGGAAGTTCATTGAAGAATGCAGGAATTCCAAAATCCTTACATCTTACCAGTTCCCACCACTACGACCCCAATCCTTTCCCATCATTTCACCAAAAGCTCTTTTTTTCAGAAAATTGTTCTAAGCAAATAACAACACTATGCCAAAGTTAATATTCACAGCTATCTTTTTAAAGTTCATGGCATCATTCTAAGACTTATTCCATACAAGTGAATAAAGAGGCAAATTCATTTCAGGACACAAGACCTTAAAATGTTATTTTGGGGTGATAGCAAGTGATAGGCATAGCAGTGTTGTTTTCTTTAGCCACGTTTATGTAGTCTCCTTCAAGGAACTGCAGTGTTGCCTTCTGCTTCATGTGGAAAATCCAGTAAAATCTTCTCCTCCCCCTGCTTTTAGGTACCCTATACCACAACTTTTAGATGTGGTTAGAAAATAGTCCCCAGTACCCCCAAAATATTGTCTAATACTGCAACTCTCTTCAGCATTATTCACATAAATGAAATTAAAATCATACAAACAGTGATATTCAACCTGGGAGGAACTTTAGACTGGAAAACATGGAACAGACTGTCAAGAGAGCTAGAAAATGTATTAAAACAGACTCTTCAAACTGGAAGAAGCTTAAAACTATAAGACATTAAAACAATGAGCATCAGAATTGGAAGGGACCTTAGAAGTTATTATTTTATAGATAAGCAAACTGAGGACCAGGGAGGAAATGTGGAGCTCTTAGCCTATGTCATGAAACTCTCCCCTGTAAAATTGACAAGGAATGAAAATTCCTTTTAAATAAGGCAGGATTCAAAGGGGGAAAAGGAAGGTTCCTCACCATGTTTATGGAGAGATGTAGTCAAGGCTGAAATCTCACAAATATGAAATACCAGAAGCCTGTCAATCACTTACATTGTGTATAAAGCCTAGTGTTTACATTGGCTATTTTAATTGAATTTTAATGGTAGAGAAGAAAATGGATTTTTAAGCTTCAAAATTAAAAGACGTATAAATGCACAATGGAATTTAAAGTATCTACAATTATTATAGTTTGAGTTTGCAACAACAATAAAAAGACCATAAATCAACTAGCATAAATGTGAGCTTCACTATTTTCTCCTCATAAAAAAATCAACCATAATTCACTGGACTTTCCTTTCTTACATCCAAATATTGTTGCCTATATTACAAACTGAATCAGTTTTTCATTTTTGCTGCAAGGAAGTGGTTAGCATATTAGTTGGACCATGGCCAAAAGTCCAGTATATCTTTCATTAATCAAACCAGCCTGAGAATTTGATTTTTTTTAAACACATGGTTTTTCTCTTCTCAAATCTTTGTTTTTGGGGTAATGGAGGGCAACTTCCTCTTTCCAGTCTGATGTGAGTGAGAGAAGATAGAAGTAATCAGAATTTTGTGAACAATTTAATCAAAAGAACCACCTATGGATGCTTGCTTTCATTGGTCCCCCTATCTTTCCACATTCCAACCCCACCAACATCAAAATGACTCTCCCTCAGTCCACCTTATTTGTTATCAAAAGAACTCACTCTTTAAAAAAATGAGCTTTGGATTAAAATCAAGTAATGTACATTGTGATATAGGCAGGGCTGGGATGTGAGGCTGGGGGAAGAGGGAAAGGTGGTAGCTCCTTAAGATAAAGTTCAGATCAGAGTCAGTATGGAAATACTGAGCTTTCATGAAGATTTTGTCTCACAGGAGACTTCCATGGGCTTGAATCAGGCACTGTTTCCAGTGCTCCTGGAGTTGGGAGTTATCTCAAAGCCAGTGTGTGTAGTAGGGTCAACTACAGGTACTCTCACTGGTATGGAATCATCTATCGATGCCTTCCAAGGTGGTGACACTGGAGGCAGACGCTATATGAGGCCTCATGACGTGAATCATGCTGTCAGAAGGGATGTTTTCCATTCCCAAAGTACTTGAAAACTTCTTCAAGCTTGGCAGACTAATAAACAGTGCTCCATCTATAGTAGCATGGTCTTGGTTGGATTCAGTTTAGAGTTGCACTCCGCCACAGCATCCACAGATGAATTGTCTCCAACCACTAACAATGCAGGGTACTGTAGAATGATAGTATTGGTTCCTGGGAGAGGAAACTCTATTTATAGATCCCAGTGACTGTTGTGGGCATTAATGAAGAGATGGAGATTGATCAGGTTGATGCCATTAATGATATGATAGGTGTAGGTTTGCACCACCTCTATGTTGTTATGCATTTTTCCTTCCCAAAAGGATGAGACACAATGATGTCCAGAAGAGCTTGGGTACACCCAGATATCCTGGTTCCTGTCCAGTCCATCCATCCTTCAGCACAAAAGTACACATTGATGAAGTTGAGTACCTCTACCATCTATGAGTAGTTAAGACACTAGCACAGGTTCCCATTTCAATCACACTTCTCAGGGCAGCTAGGTGGCATAGGGAATAGAGCACTGTCCCTGGAGTCAGGAGGATGTAAGTTCAAATCTGGCCTCAGACAATAATTACCTAGCTATGAGACCTTGGGCAAGTCATTTAACTACACTGTTTTGCAAAAAAAAAAAAAAAAAAAAAACAGAAACAAACCAATCACATTTCTCAGTTCAAACTTGTGCAGAATTCCAGGAATCATTTCAGCCAGTTTTTCTATGGAAAAAGCTCATAGGAAAGGATGCTTCTCCATCCTATTGTTCAAGAGCATCCTCATGGCAGCTGGAAAGATTTTGGATGATCTCCTCTATGTCCTGAATATTTGAGAAGGTTTTGTTGTTCATGTCAATGTCATTCCACATGAGGATGACAGGACAGTTCCCCTTTTGGGTTTCACATAAGATGACATGGATAAAACATGCAAAGTCTCAATGTCCTGCTCTTGAATAGTGAACTCTTGAAGGAGGTCAGTGATGATCTCTCCTATCCCCACCAGAGGCTTCATCTCTGCAAGGTCCACATCTTGGAGGTCCTTCACCAAGGGAGGTGGGGAGAGTTGGGAGATGAGGAAGGCAGTTCAAAGGAGTCCCTAAACAAACCCTTGTCTCTTGTCCAACTAGGGAACTGGAGCCCAAACATGCAGGTAAGTGAAATAAACATGTGCAGACTGCAAGGTTTTTTCATTCATCAAGGTTTTATTAAGAAAAATAAAAATCCATTTTCCAAGAAGCTCCATTAAACAGTCATAAGACATCCTACAATAAATTGACATATCTAGACATACATATATATATATATATATATATATATATATATATATAACACTGACATATCTAGACATACATATATATATGTGTGTGTGTGTGTGTATGTGTGCATATACCTATATTTATTCATGAAATAACATATTTGTGGAGTCAACTTGGTATAATGGATGGATTGAGAAAGAATGAAGTTCAATTTCTGAAATATTGATTGTATAACCCTGACTGGTAAGTCACCTAGTCTCTCAGTAGGACAGGAAATACTCTTAAATTATAAATTACGGAGAAGATATTAATCCTTTTTAGGGGTGGGGAAAAATTTCTAACCTGAGAACTCCTTATACATGCCTGTAATTAATTTATAATAAAACATATTGATGTAAACATTTTCAGTGGTAAGCTCAAAGGGGGGGTTAAGAAAAAACAGTTTACACTTAAAAATGGCAAAATTACTTAGTGCATGTCTTTGCTCCTATTTACAGGGAAAACTCTTAAAAATATCCAATGGATCTTTTTTGCTTCTAAGGTCTCACTATATCAATATGTCACACAAATCTCTCTGAATTTCTTCATAGTCTATGTGAAATTTCTATATTTTCCTTTAGTGTGATATTCTGATCTCAATCTTTAGTCATGACTTACTTTGTCATATTGGTCAAAATATTTTATTTTCAACCATAATATACTGTTTTAAGGATGAATAGGAAACTTGTTTCCTTTATTGTGTAGTATAAATTTTTACATCTTTCCTGGCAATTTGATAAACTAGAAATGCATGCAAACTAACAAACATTAACTATACATTCACACAGTTCTTACTTCAGTAGGTTTATCTGATTTTAATTTGCTTCCACTAGTTATTTGCTTGTTTCATTAAGACACTGAGCTACTTCAGTTATATAAGAGAGCTACAATTCATTGATAGAGAATTGATTTTGGTTTACTATTTTAATTATGAGTGCATCAGTCATGAGTTATTGCCAGACACATTAGGAGACAGGGTAATAATGCTCCCTGAAAAATGTGTTCCTGTCTTACTTGTTATTGAGTCTTGCTGAAGGAATATATTATGCAAGTTCTATACTTGATTTTTCCACTCTCACTTACTGAGCTTGTTTACTCCAAATATATTGAGGCAGGGGCAATACACTCGATATCTTCTAGAATACTGAAAAGAAGATACCCAGTAATTAAAGTCTTAGTTTGGGTTAGGAAAATTATATTGTATATATACAAACCATAGAGGAAATTTCTATATCAGCAAAAAACATACAAACCCAATATAAATTAAGAACTCTCAAGTACATGGATTATCAAGGGAAATTTCTAGCTCAATAGAAACATATAAATCCATCAAAAATTACTTGTGTATAGTGAAAATAAGTTTGTTTTTAATAAATATTTTATTTTTTTCTAATTATATACAATAGTAGTTTCTACCTATTAATTTTTGCAAGACTTTGAATTTTACAGTTTTCCCCCACCGTCCCTTCCCCTGCCACCCCCACCAGAGAAGGAAGTATGATAACCTTTACATTGTTTCCATGCTATACATTGATCAAGATTGAATGTGTTAAGAGAAAAATATCATATCCTTGAGGAAAAAATAAAATATTTTTTAAGATTTTATTTATTTTGGATTTTACAATCTTCCCCTAATCTTGCTTCCCTCCCTATACCTGCCAGAGAAGGCAGTTTGTTAGTCTTTACAATGTTTCCATGATATACATTGATCTAAGTTGAATGTAATGAGAGAGAAATCATATCCTTAAGGAAGAAACAAAGTAGAAGAGACAGCAAAATTACATAATAAGATAACAGGTTGTTTTTTTCCTAAATTAAAGATAATAGCCTTTGGTCTTTGTTCAAACTCCACAATTCTTTTTCTGAACGGTATTCTCCATCACAAATACCCCAGAATTGTGCCCAATTGTTGTACTGATGGAATGCACAAATCCATGAAGGTTGACAATCACCCCCATGTTGCTGTTAGGGTGTACAATATTTTTATGCTTCTGCTCATCTCACTCAGCATCAGTTCATGTAAATCCTTCAAGGCTTCAAAAAAGCAAAATATTACATAGCAAAATTATGTAATATATAAGATAGCTTTTGTTTAAAAAAATGAAAGTAGTAGTCTTTGGTATTTGCTTTAATTCCTCAGTTCTTTCTCTGGATACAGATTGATTCTCCATCATACATACACTAAAATTGTCCCTGATTCTTGCACTTATTGAGAAAGTCCATTCAGGTTGATCATTGCTCCCATGTTGCTCTTAGGGTGTTGTGCTCATCTAGCTCAGCACAGGTTCATGCAAGTCTTTCCAGGCTTCTTTGAAATCCCATCCCTCCTGGATTCTAATAGAATCATGGTGCTCTATAATGTATATATACCACAATTTTTTCAGCCATTTCCTAATTGAAAGACATTCAGTCGATTTCCAATTCCTTGTTACCATACACAGAGCTGCTGCTAATAATTTTGTACAAGTGATATATTTTAACCTTTTTCATTATCTCTTCAGGATACAGACCCAATAGAGGTAGTTCTGGATCAAAGGGTATGTACATTTTTATTGCCCTTTAGATGTAATTCCAAATTGCTCTCCAAAAAGATTGGATCAGTTCCCAACTCCACCAACAATGGATTAGTGTCCCAGATTTCCCACTTCCCTTCCAGCATTGTTCATTGTCCTTTCTGGTAATATTAGCCAATCTGTGAGGTGTGAGGTTATATCTCAGAGATGCTTTAATCTGAATTTCTCTGATCAGCAATGGTTTTGAGCAATTTTTCATACAGCTATTGATAGCTATGATTTCCTCAACTGTAATTTGCCTTTGCATATCCTTTGACCATTTATCAATTGGAGAATAACTTGCTGTTTTATAAATCTGACTCAGTTCTCTATATTTTAGAGATATATTTTAGAAATGAGTCCTTTGTCAGAAAAACAAGTTGTAAAATTTATTTCCCAATTTTATACATTTCTTTTGATCTTGGTTATAGTGATTTTCTTTCTGCAAAAAGCTTTTTAATTTAATGCAACCAAAATTATCTAGTTTGCTTTTAATGATGTTCTTCATCTCTTATCTTTCCATAGATCTGACAGGTAAACTATTCTTTGATCTCCTAGTTTGGTTATAATATTGTCTTTTATGTCTAAATTCTGCACCAATTTTGACCATATATTGGTATAGGGTATGAGACATTGGTCTAATCCATGTTTCTGGCTTAACTGAATAAAATAGAGAAAGAGAAAAACAATGAACTAAACTCACAACTAAAAAAATTGAGAAAGAACAAATTAAAAAACCCCAAGTAAATGAAAAAAAATCTTCTCTAAAATAATGGAATCTGTGGAAACGAATCACTTCATGAGACAACAAGAATCTGTTCAACAAAGCCAAAAAATTGAAAAAATAGAAGAAAACAGGCTAACAAAAAAAAAAAAAAAACCTCATCAGAAAAATGGCAGCCATAGAGAATAAATCCAGAGAAGACAGTTTAGGAATTGCTGGGCTTCCTGAAAACACTGAAGATAAAAAAAATTCTGGTTCAATATATCAAAATTTAGTGATGGAAAATTGCCCTGATATCATGGAACCAGAAGGCATAATAGTTATTTAAACAATATATCAATCCCCTCCTGGAAGGACTCCCCAAATGAAAACACCAAGGAATATTGTGGCCAAATTCAAAAACTATCAGAAAAAGCGAAAGTCCTGCAATCAGTCAGAAATAAACAATTTCGATACCAAGGATCCATAGTAAGGATTACACAGGATCTGGCTGCATCAACATTAAGTAATTGAAGGGCATGAAGTACAATATTTCAAAGACAAGGGAGCTTGGAATGCAGCCAAGAATTCACTATCCAGTAAAACTGAGCCTTCTCTTCTGGGGGGAAAAGATGGACATTTAACAAAATAGGAGACTTACAACTTTTCCTGATGAAAAGATAAGAGCTACAAAGAAAATATGGGATTCAAATAGGAGACTCAAGAGATACATGGAAAGATCAACTGTTATCCAATAATATGAAACTGACTATATCCCCACATTGAAGAAAGATTCTCATAAAAGTTGAGAATTGTAAATCTAATAGAGTGAATATAGTCATCCAGAAATAATGGACACTCACAACTTGTCTATGACTCTCATAGAATAATTTAAAAATAATCTCCTTAAAAAGGGAGGACAGCAAAGTGACAGGAGGATGGAAGAGGGATGAATCATATTACATGAAGAGGTACAAATTAAAGGAGAAATTAATAAAATTGAAACAAGAAAAGTATTGAAGTAATAAATAAAACTAATAGTTCATTAATTTGATTTAAAAAAGAAAGAAGAAAACAAAATACAAGTATCATCAATGAAAATGGTGAACTCACCACCACTGAGAAGGAAATTAAAGTAATAATTCAGAATTATTTTGCCCAACTGTTTGTCAACAAATTTGATAATCTAAGTAATTGGACAATTTTTTTATTTTTTAACAAGGTAAAATTGTTAAGTCACTTGCTCAATGTCTCAAAGCTAGGCAATTATTAAGTGTCTGAGGTTGGATTTGAACCCAGGTCCTCCTGACTCCAGGGTTGGTGCTCTATCCACTATGCCACCCAGCTGCCCCCTGGAATGGATGAATATTTACAAAAATATAAGTTGCCCAGGTACAATGAAGAAGAAATTCAGTACTTAAATTATCCTATCTCAGAAAATGAAATTCAACAAGCCATCACTGACTTCCCTCAGAAATAAAAAACAACTCCTTTTCCAATTGGTCAATTCTATTTTTGAAGGAGTTTTCCATTTGCCCAATTGTATTTTCATAGGATTTGTTTTCTTGTTGAAGGGTGTTAATTTTCTCTTTCATTTCTTTTCCCAATTTTTCCAATTGATTTTTAAACTCCTTCCTCATATCTTCTAAGAAATCTTTCAGGGCTGGACACCAATTCACATTCTCTTCAGAAATTCTAGCTCTCTCTGAGTTAAGATCTTTTTCATCAAGGTAGCTTTGATGAAGCCCCCTTTCACTGGCTTTTCTTCATATTCCTAGGATTTTGTATTGGGGTGGGGCAGGAACGCTGGTTCACAGACCTTTGGATTTGAAATTAAATGGCCTTGGTAACTACAAGTAGGCCAACCAGTGGTGGGGATACTAGAAGCTTTTTCTGGAATGTCTATGACCTTGACTTGTGGCCCACTCCCTAGGCTTTGGGGTGGGGGCAGAGCATCAGGCTCTGAATTATCTTGGAACAATATGGGCTGGGATCTCAAGCTGTATAGTTAATCTCCTTATTATTCACTCAGTACTGAGGGAGATCTGCGGCCCATACCTCAGCTGGGAGTGTTTTTGTTCTGAGAAGGGTCTCTTTCTCTCACAGGAATGGGGGGAGGAAGCATCTCAACTGGAAACAGAGAGAATCAGCTGAAAATACAGGGCTCTTGGCCCTGATCTTGTGAACCAATGGGGCTGACACTCTGTAACTTTCCCTCCAGGGCTCTTCCACCTACCACTCACATAGTCCAACCTTTCTGCTGTTCTCAGGTTAGTCTTGGGGCTTACTCTGCCATCCCTGTACTGGTTTTCTGCTCCCTGCCCCAACTCACCTGCATTTCTCTGAGACAGACCTTGTCTGTAGATGTTTTCCTAGCCTCTTTTTCTGGGTACTGTAGATCTAAATTTTGTTAAGAGCCTTGTTTCATATGCTCTGAAGGAAAACCAGGAGATGTTAGCACAATGCTAGGCTTCTCTCTGCCATCTTGGCAGGAAGATGAAAATGAGTTTCTTAAAATAATCCTAAAACATGAGGAATACAATTATTCCTGGAAAATGAAGATGAATTACTGATTAATACCTTCCAAGACCTGGGGCTATTTGCTGAATTTGCCCATGTTATGGGTAGAAAAACAAATGAGCTACTTGGTTCACCATGAAAAATGGAGAGTAAGGCACAGAGACCACTGGAAGGGAAGAGAGGGAAGACAGTGTACATAATGACTCTCCTCTATCTCCAACTTCTGACTGCCTGTTAGACAGAAAGAAACTCAAACAGTATCAAGATATTCATGCTCTTCATGGCCACTTAAAACAGAAGAGAAAGGAAGCTCAAGAGAAAGAATTCAGAAGGTCAAGAGAAAGAATTCAGAAGCTCAAGAGAAAGAATTCAGAAAAGCTGTATTTTGTTTTTTTCCTAGTAGTTTAATGAGTTAACTTGCTCTAAGTAATATCCCCTTTTATTCTAAAATTAAGACCTCTGGGTGTTACTGCTTGCTAGCCACATGACCAGCCTTTAACATCTTGAATAAATCTGTGAACCTAGCCAATTGATTTGATGGATAGAGCATTGGTCTTAGAGTTTAGACTACCTGAAATCAAATCTTACCAATAAGATACTTCCCAGTTATGTGACAAGTCCCTTAATAACTTTCAACTTTAATTTTCTCATCTGTAAAAAGGATATAATATAATAACAATAGCATTATTATGAGGCTCAAATGCAATTCTAGAGACTAAGCTCTTTGTACTCTGAAAGTTTTAGCTAGATGGTGGGAAGAGAGGGGAAGAAGGAAGAAGAGTAGAAGAAAAAGGAGGAGAGGAAGAAGAGGAGATACTGCAAAAGCAGTAGTATTGATGATCCAGTGTGGTCAATAGACAACTGACCCAAAAGTCATGAAAGAAAGCTTTGGATTCAAATACTACTGATACATCCTGCCTCTTTGACTCTTGCTTGGTGAATAACTTCGGTATCTAGGCTTTTTTAAGGTCTGTTCCCTACCACTTATCCTACACATAACTGATTCAAATCGTTTACCTGAAACAGAGATATAAGCATGTGACTCATTTTCTCAATCAATTGTAGTAGTTTCATATTACTTTTAGGAAGAAACCAAAACTCCTCTGTTTATTTTTGAAAGGCATGTACAATTTGTCTCCAATCTGTCTTTTCAGCATTAGTGGATATCACTTTCCTAACCTAAACTCTACATTTCAACCAAATCCTTCTCTCTCATCATTACAATCTATCGCTTGTTTTTAAATCACTTTTCATGTGAATAAGCTTCTTTCCTTTTTGATGCCCTCTTCTTCATCTTTCATGTTGATGGTTAGATACCATCTTCTGCAGGAAACCTTCCCTCTATTCATGGAGATCAATAGATCTTTTGTAAATTTACTAGTATTAGGAGGTTGTCTAGGACTTTGAGAGATTAAGTGATTTAGAATGTTCACAAATTTGGTATGTGTCTAAGCGAGAACTTCATCATAAGTCTTTCTGAATCCAAGGTCCAGGGTGAAAGAGGCAGGATGTATCAGAAGCATTTATTTTAAATATAATATGTAATAGATTAAAAATTTTGCTCTATGGCACAAGGAAGGTAGAAATTTTCAAAATCATGACTTTATATGTATGGATCTTTCTGATTTACTATTACCTTTGCACAAATACATTTGGAGTTTTCTTTTTATAAGTCAGTACAGCCATCACTAGATAGCACCTACTTCTATCTAAGGTTTTCTATTCTATTTCAAAACAGAGAGAAACTCAAAAACATCTTCTCCTGTTACCACATCAGGACTTTCTTTTCACAACCATTGTCATTAGTGGAATGTCCCAGGGTTAAATTTTGGCTGTAGGTTAACTACCATAATGTGATTGAAATTTTTCAGCCTTTCCAAAGGAAAATAATTGAGCTGAAATCATGAAAACTAAAATCATGACTTTCAATCACTGCTGATAAAAAGAAATTCATTTATCTTTAAATTCAAGCAGTCATTTCTCTTTCTTAAGAGTCAATGAAATAAAAAGGATTTTAGATAGGATTGTCCTGGGCTTAAATTCTGGCTCTGTTAAACATAATCTGGAAGATCTGGGGCAAGTTATTAGGCCCTAGACCTCAGTTTACTCACATGTATAATGAGGGGATTGAATGAAACGATATCTAAAGGTCCTTTATAAATCTGTGAACTAATTTTTAAAAACAAGAAAGTTATTTTCTACAAATTCTATTTGGAAAATTATTATTAATTAAACACTAATTAAACCATTATAGGAATATTATATATTTGTAAATTCAGAAGCCCACTCTAATTCTGCTATGTATGAAAGTTTCTAACTTTTGTATGAAGAACACATTTTATCAGTTTCATTCTGCAAGTGTCATAATGACTTTTGGCCAAAGGAAATAAAGATATAACCTAAGCTCGAGGTATTAAAAGCCCCAAGTAGTTTTCCATTACTATTTATTACTTTCCAGAACTAAAATTGGGTTAGTGTTAAAATAAAATAGAGGCTTACACTTACTGCTCTTTTTCTTTAATTTGGTTACCTGATAGCTCTTTTCAACAGGGCAGTAACAATGAAGTATGTATTCTTTTTTTTATTGTTAATTTATGATTTTTGACACTTATATGTGCCCACTTTCACTTTTTTTAATTAATTTTTTATTCTGATTTTGTACAAATGACATTTTTTACATTAATAATATATTGTTGTTTACAAGTAAACAAAATACCCCTCCTCCCCCATGAATATAGATAGATTTGCTTGGGCGAAAAAAAGTAAAGGGGAGAGAAAAAAATTAAAATAAAAAAATAATAGTAATAATTGTAGGTATGGCCAGGTGGCACAATGGAGGAAGCACCAGCCCAGGAGCCACAAGCACCCGAGCCCATATCCAGCCTCGTAAACCCCAAAATCACCCAGCCGTGTGACATGCAAGTCCACCCGATGCCCACTGCCCTGCAAAAACCAAAAAAAATGAAAGAAAAAAAGACCCAAAATAAAATAAAATAGTAATAATAGTATGGGTGGCTGGGTGGCACAGAGCATTTGACCTTGAGCCAGGAGCACCTGAGTCCAAATCCGGCCCCAAACACCCAAAAATCACTCCGCTATGTGGCCCCAGGCAGGCCATCCAGCCCCACTTGCCCTGCACCGTCCCCCAAATAATAATAATACCAAAAAATGTGATTGAGTCTTTGTTCCAACACCAGCAACTCTGTCATGGATGGATCTCATTCTTTATGATAAGCCCATCACAAAAGTTATTTCCATATTTTCCACCATTGCCATTGCTGATCACAACTCCCTAATTTCTTATTTCTCCACTACCATGTACTCTATTTTCTCTCTCCTTTCACTCTGACTCTGCTGTAGGGTCGCTGAGTGGTGCAGCAGACAGATCCCTGGTCCTGGGGCCAAGAAGCCCTGAGCCCCCATACCACCCCTTAGGCCTAGAATCCACATGGCCCTGTGGTCCTGGGCAGGCCTTCCAATCCCAGCCCCTTGCAAGAAGTAAGAAAGAAAATGTGTTATATCTGACCTCTCCCCCCATGGTCCATCCTCTCCTCCTTTATTCACAACCCCACCCCTTCCCCCTGTTCCCCACTCCTTCTTACTCCAGATGCCTATACCCCATTGAGTATATATGCTGTTTCCTCTCCTAGCCATCTCTGATCAGAGCAAAGGTTCCTTCATTCCCCCTTGCCTCCCCCTTCCATATCATTGCAATAGCTCATTGTAATAAAAAAAATCTTATGTGAAATATCTTGGACTATTCCCCCTCTCCTTTTTCTTTCTCCCATTCCATTTCCCTTTTTTTCTATTGACTCCATTTTTACACCATATTTTATCTTTAAATTCAGCTTTCTCCTGTGCTTCAACTAAAAACGCTCTCTCTACCTGCTCTATTAACTTAGAAGGTTCATATGAATATTATCAGTGTGATTTTTCTATGCAGGAATACATGCAGTTCATCCTCATTAAGACCCTCATATTCCCCCCCTCTCCTCCAATCTCCATGCTTCACCTGAGTCCTGTATCTGAAGACCAAACCTTCTGTTCAGCTCTGGCCATTCCAAAAGGAACATTTGCAATTCCCCTGGTTCATTGAAAGTGCATCATTTTCCCTGGAAGAGGACATTCAGCCTTGCTGGGTAGTTCATTTTTGGCTGCATTCTAAGCTCTTTTGCCTTCCGGTATATTGTATTCCAAGCCCTAAGAGCTTCCAATGTAGCTGCTGCTAAGTCCTGTGTGATCCTGACTGCAGCTCCACGATATTTGAACTGTGTCCTTCTGGCTGCTTGTAATATTTTCTCTTTGACTTGGGAGTTTTGGAACTTGGCTATAATATTCCTAGGGGTTGGTTTTTTGAGATCTCTTTCTCTGGGGGATCAGTGGATTCTCTCCATTTCTATTTTGCCCTCTGCTTCTAGAATATCAGGGCAATTTTCCTGTAGTAATTCTTTGAAAATGATGTCAAGGCTCTTGTTCTGATCATGACATTCAGGTATTCCAATAATTTTTAAATTTTCTTTCCTAAGTCTCTTTTCCATATCAGTTGTTTTTTCAATGAGATATTTCACATTTTCTTCTAATTTTTCATTTTTTTTGTTTTGAAATATTGATTCCTGGTTTCTGTTAAATTTATCAATCTCCCTGAATTCTATTCTTTGTCTGAAGGATTTGTTCTCCTCAGAGAGTTTTCTTATCTCTTTTTCCATCTGGCCAATTTTGCTTTTTAAAGCATTCTTCTCCTCAATAACTTTTTGAACTGTTTTATCCATTTGACCTAAGCTGGTTTTTAGCATGCTATTTTCTTCAGCATTTTTTTGTATTTCCTTGACTAAGCTGCTGACTTCATTTTTATGTTTTTCCTGCATCTCTCTCCTTTCTTTTCCCAGTTTTTCTTCCAACTCCCTCATTTGATTTTCAAAGTCTTTTTTTGAGCTCTGTCCTAGCCTGTTCCCAATTTCTGTTTTTCTTGGAGTCTTTAGATGCAGGAGTTTGTGCTTCCTCATCTTCAGACTGAGCATTTTGATCCTTCTTGGGCTCATTTGCAAAATATTTCTCAATAGTCTTCCTTTTGTTTTTTTGCTTACTCATTTTCCCGGCCTGGGGCCTGGTTTGGGGGTACTTCCTGGGCTTTTGGGACACTCCCACAAGGGTCTCAGTGTGTGTGGCTCTATCCTCCCTCCTGGTCTGTGAATGACCATAAGAGCTCCCCTCTGCTACGGGCCAAGGTGTGGGGGGGGTCTCTGCTGTTCTATGGGGGGGCCTATACTGGGATCAGGATCTGAATGTGGTCAGAGCCCCAGAGTCCTTTTCCAGAGGCAGAGGACAGAGCTCTGCAGTCTCTCTTCACGCCCCTCCCTCAGCTCAATGGGCTCATGTCCTGGAGGCTCCTGCTTACAGGCTCTGCCTGCTTCTGTTTCCTGGATTAGGGCTGGGGAAAGACCATGCTGCTAGCTGTGTGCCCTGAGTGCTGGGCTCCACGTGCTTGCTCTGGCAGAGATCCCCTTGCTGTTCCCCCACTTTGTGCCCGGTGCTCCTCGGGGTGCCGCTCAGGAGATTCCCCCACTGCTATGAGCTGAGACCTACAGCGCCCTGGGGCTGCCTCCAGGAGGCTGAGGTTCTTTGGCTCTGGTGGGCCACCCCTCTGGCGGGCCACCTCTCCGACCCCGGGGAGCAGAGCCTTTCTACTCTTTTCCAGGTTACCTTGAGTAGGAGAACTGCCTCACTGGGACCCTCTGCGGGTTCTGTCTCTGGAAAGTTTAGTTAGAGTCCTTAGCTGATGAATGTTATCAGAGAGCTCCTAAGACTTGATCCCTTCTTGTCACCATCTCGGCTCCACCCCCTGAAGTATGTATTATAAAGATGTCAATAATGTCAGAAGTTGTCAGAAATTATTTTTTTATGTTTTTTTGCAAGGCAAATGGGGTTAAGTGGCTTGGCCAAGGCCACACAGCTAGGTAATTATTAAGTGCTTGAGACCGAAGAAATTATTTTTAATACTTATTTATTATTTCCCATGCAAAAAAATTCTTTTATAGTACAATAATCTTTTATTATTTTCTGTGTAGTTTATGCATTGGAAGAAACCTGAAAGTTCATCTGATCCACCTCTCCATTCTACAGATGAGGAAACAGAGGTCCAGACAGATTAAAAATTGGTATAATGGCATATGAATATAAAGGAATATTATCATGCTATATGAAATGATAAAGAGATAATTTCAGAAAAATTTAGGAATATTTGTTTGAAATGTCGCAAAGTCAAGTGACAAAAAATAGAATATTACACACAATAAAAGCAATATTGTAATGATGATCCTTTGTAAAAAAAAAAACTTAGCTAATCTGATCACTACATAATCCACAACAATTCTAAGTACTCATGTTGAAACATGCTATCTACCTAGAGTAAAAAGAACTGATGAACTCTGAGAACAGATTTTGAAGACTACTGCTTTTGAGTTTTCCTAGTAGTTTTTGTCAAATATGGAGTTCATATCCTAGATGCTGGAGTTTTTCTGTTTATCAGACACTTATAGTTATTGACTTCTGTGTCTTGTGAAGTTAATGAGTTCCACTGATCTACCACTGTTTAACTAGTAGAAATTATTTCTCATAGGTGCTGCTTTATAATATAATTTTAGATGTGGTTTAGCTGGGTCACTTACTTTTTTAATTTTTTGTTGAGAGCTGCTCAAGTGAGTTTGGGTTTATAGGTCAGTTATGGCTAAAGAAGCCCAAGTTTTGGTAACCCTCAAGCTGAAGACTTTCCACACAACTCTGATTTGATAACGCAACTGCGTTATTTGTGGCTTCACTTGTTGATAGCCCTGTTCCCAAACTTCTTGACCTGGGTTACATCCTACCAGATTGCATTCTGACCAAGTTAGAGTTACATCATTGTTTTTATCCTGTATGCTAATTTTCTGGTTTTCTGATATAAAGAATTGCTTGATACTATCAATAAGTGGCTCTGCTAGTTGTCTTGCTAGCATACCCACCCGAGCATACACAAGTTTCTTTTCTCTCCTGAGCTGAATTAATCCCCTGGTGGACAGGAGAACTCAACAATTTTTTTTCCATTAATTCTTTTGATTTTCTTAATATTTTGTCCTTCCAAATAAATTTTGTCATTTGTTTTTACTTTTAGTAGGTTGATTGGTGTGTCATGGAATAAGTAGATTTAGATAGAATTATCATTTTTATTATATTAGCTCAGCTTACCCATGAGCAACTGACATCTAACTATTTGTGTGGATAGAACTATTTGTGTGGAAAGTATTTTGTAACTATATTCATATAGTTCCTGAGGTTGTCTTGGCAAGTAAGCTACAGATATTTTATGCTATCCACACTTATTTTGGATAGAATTTCCTCTTCTAGTTCTTTCTTTTGGGCTTTAGAATTGGATGTGAATCTAAAACTTCCTGAGACCATGTTCAAAATTCTAGCCATTATGCCATACTTGATGACATCAAGGTATATTTGTAGATTAAAGTGATGCCAAAAATAGTGTTAGTTTGAATACATTCCCACAGAATATATATTGAGATGGGACTACAGAGATCATTGAAATGACCATGAATAGAACTAAGACTGTGCCCTGGACCATTTCATGTAATGCATGTTTTCCTGCTCAGTCACTTCCCATGAAGCCCAGTTAGATCACACATGGCACTGGAAGTGAGCATAGCAAAAGTATTTCACTATAAATGTTCCATGAAATATGCCCCAGTAGAATCTTTTTACCCCCACTATAGAAAGAGAATTTTAAAATACAAAAAAATGTAAACGTATGTGCAAGATGAAACATAATTGGAGCAGCTAGGTGGCACAGTGGGGGCAGATAGGTGGCTCAGAGGATAAAGCACCGGCCCTGGAGTCAGGAGTACCTAGGTTCAAATCAGACACTTAATAATTACCTATCTGTGAGGCTTTGGGCACGCCACTTAACCCATTTGCCTTGCAAAAACCTAAAAAAAAAAAAATAATAAAACATGACCAACAGGTCCATTTTAAATGAACAAAACTAGTTATTGACTTCTGCAGAGCTTACTCCTTATTTGACAATTTGTAGATTACCATACATGGTTCAGAGTGTGTCTGTTTATGGAAAATATTAACAAAATTAAATTCAAATTTAAAAATAATTTATTTTCTATATAAGTGGAAAATGAAATATATGTTTATCATTATCTCTATTTTAAAAAGCAGTTTTCATTGTATAATTAAGGATGGCTAGATCCAATTAAATAAAAATGATATTAACAATTACGCTAAGATTTGTGCTCTTTGGAAAATGATTCAATATCAGGTCCTAGGTTTCTTCATCTATAAAGTCATAAGAATAAATGAAATTTAAGATTCTTTTCAGTTCTCTAAATATATCTATGTTTCTTTCAATAATTATGTATATGAATTATATATCATTTTTTTCTTTATTTAATTATGTATATTTAACCTGTTTTACCAATAGAACAGAATACTGTCACTTGCTTTGACCCCTTTTTCTCTACTGTTTTCTAATCCTCTAGAGAAACTGGAAGTAGATATTGTTCTATCTTATATTTCCCTTAAAATATAAATGTATTTTTATAAAGTATGACTTGGGCTAAAAAATCTTGATCAAGAAATATGTTTTATATTGATTTATTTGTGACTCTAATATTTATCCCAATGTTTGGTTACTAGCTGTCAGATTTTTTCATTTGGCATTTTTCTATTATCAGCTTCTTCAATTTAATTCCATGAAGCATTTATCTAGAATAAGAAAATAGCAAGTTGTCATCATTTATTCAGTAGTGTTAAAGGAAGTTCACATAGCTGAGAAGTGTGACCATTTTAAAAAAGTAATTGTGGATCAATGGAGTCACTTTTAGGAAGTTTGAAATTTAACACTGTCACCCAGTATCTATCTTAGGAATGAAATCTTCTTAGCCCTTGCAATTGACTCTTAAAAATATTATTCTCATATCTTTACTACCCTTTGCAAAGAGGCACAGGCCTAGCATTTGATTAAAACTTTATATGGTAGAAAGCAATAAATGGGGGTGGGGGTAAATGCAATGTGATCAGAGACCATGAATATGAGTTTCATGCTCAAAGGAGATATAAGCAGGTTTTGTGTTGAGCAAGCTCCAGTTCTCTGGTATGTTGCTAACTATGATTCTAAAATAACTGCTCTTTTTTGGCAACAAAGAACAAACAAATCGGAAAAGTCACTATATTTACATACACACATAATAAAAACACCATTATGAAACCAGTAGTATTCTTGCCAGTTCCCTGAGTCTGGAGGGTGGTAAGAATACAAAGAGTTTGTTCATTTTCAAGGAAATTCAGGCATGAGACCTCATTCATTATTCAAGTAAAAACAATCAAGCTATAGAGAATATAAAATATTTGTGTAATGATTGCTTATTCTGGAAGTCCTTTGAATTTTTCAAAGTAAAGAAAAAATCATCCAACTTTTTGTGTAAAGAAAATACTGAAAACAGAAAAATGAAACAATGAATTAGAGTATTACAGTCCATTTCAGTGATTCCCCAATGCATAAATTTTCCTTACAATACTTTTCCTAGTCACTTTTTTGGTAACTAGATAGGTAGTGAAACATAGAAAGGTAGAAGGCTATTCAGGGTAACAGAAATAGTAAAGGTGAAGGTTATCACACAAGTAATTGTAAAATTCTGAAAAAGTCATGGACATGGCAAGTAATGGATAGAACAAAGTATAAGAACTTTGATTGGGTAACTGGGACAAGTCAATCAATATATAGGAAAGAAGTCTAGGTTAACCCTTGGCATTATGAAGTCCATACCATGCTTCATCTTGGCAAAAGATGGTTTTGGCATCATTCAAACTATGCCAAGGAGTATCAAAACTTTAGCAGATCCTATCCAGATAGAAAATTTTGAGTACAGACATGATGATGGATTGTTCGCCCATTGTCAGGAGATCACACTATTTAAATTTAATAAAAGCTTATATCCAGGTGTAATGAAACCAGGTAAGTGTCTTTGCTTATTTTCTGGTTTTGGAAGATAGCAATTAGTGAAACTGTTGAATAAGGGAGGTAAGATTTATATCTGGTATCAAAGAAGAGAATTCCTTAATCAGTGAATTCACATATTCTTTTTGTCTTTTTGAAATCAATTAATTTACCTTTTCAATTATATGCAAAGAGAATTTTCAACATTCATTTTAATAAAGGTTTTACCTTCTCATCTTACCTCTCCCCAACAAAAGATAGCAAGTAATCTGATATAGATTATAAATGTAGAATCTTTTGCACATATTTTACATTAGTCATACTGTGAAAGAAGAATAAGGAGGAAAAAATCCAGGAAAAGAAAAAAAAATTTAAAAATGAAAATAGTATACTTTGATTTGAATTAAGATTCTAGAGTTCTTTCTCTGGATATAGATAACATTTTCCATCACAAGTCTTTTAGAATAACTTATGATTTGCATTATTGTTGAGAAGAACTTAGTCTATCATAATTGAATATATTCATTAGGAAAATTGGTCCATAATTTTTTTTTCTGTTTGTTGCTTCTGGATTTAGTTATTAGCGATATATTGGTGCAATAGAAGGAATTTGGGAGCCCTTTTTCAACCCATTTTTTCAAATAGTTCTTATAGAATTGGAACTTATTTATCCTTGAATATTTGGCAGAATTCACTTGTCAATCCTTTTGACCATGGAGATCTTTAAAAATATTTTATTTGTTTTTCTAACTATATGCAACAGTGTTTTTACCAAGCTTTTTTGCAAGGTTTTGAATTGTACATTTTTCTCCCTCCCTCCATCCCTTCCTTCTACTTCTATGAGAAAACAATCTGATATGGCCTCTACATTTATAATGATGCTAAACTTTGATCCATATTGATCATGTTATAGATGAATCAGATCCAAATGGAAGAAAGAAACAGCAAGAAAAAATGACATAATACATAAGACAATGTTTAAAAAATTAAAAATAATGAGCTTTGATTTTCATTTAAACTCCATAGTTCTTTATCTGGATCTGGATGATATTTTCCATCACAAGTCTTTTTAAATTGTCTTTGATGTTTGTGCTGCAGAAATAAACAAATAAATCACAGTTAACTATCACCCTATGCTGATGTAAGTGAGTATAATGTTCTGGTTCTACTCAATTCACTCATCATCATTTCAAGCAAGTATTTCCACACCTTTCTGAAATCCCATCACTCATGATTTCTTAAAGGACAAATAGTGTCTCATCATATACATATAGTGGAATTTTTTCCACCATTCCCAAATTGATGGGTATCCCTAAATTTCCAAATTTGGGACACTACAAAAATAGCTGCTTTGAATATTTTTGTACATGTGGGATTTTTATTCTTTTTCATAATCTCTTCAGGATAAAGATCTAGTAGTGGAAGTACTAGATTAAAGATCGTGCATAGTTTTATTACTCTTTGGGCATATTTACAAATTGCTTTTCCAAAAGGTTAGATGAGTTCACAACTTCACCAACAGTGTTTTTCCAAATCCCCTTCAACAATGACAATGTTCCTCATTAGTCATATTGACAAATCTGGATGGTGTAAAGTGGGACCTCAAGTTTTAATTTGAATTTCTCTAATCAATAATGATTTAGAGCAATTTTTCATATGAAGATAGAAAGCTTTGATTTCTTCATCTTAGAATTGTCTTTCCATATCCTTTGACCATGTATCAGTTGAGGAATGACTTACTATTTTTTATAAATTTAACTCAATTCTCTATATTTTAGAAATGAGTCCTTTGTCAGAAAAACTAGTTGCAAATATTTTTCCCAATTTACTATGTTTCTTCTAATCTTGGTTGCAGTGATTTTGCTTGAGCAAAAACTTTTTAATATAATATAATCAAAATTATCCACTTTGTTTTACATAATGTTCTCTATCTCTTCTTTGGTCATAAGCTGCTTCCCTGTTCATAGATTTGACAAGAAAACGATTTCTCCTAATTGGCATAAAATAACACTTTTTATGTCTAAATCCTGTCCCCTTTTTGACCTTATCTTGGAATACAGTGTGAGATGTTGATCTATGCCTAGTTTCTGCCATACTAAATTCTACTTTTCCCCAAAGTTTTTGTTGAAGAGTGAATTCTTATCCCAGAAGTTGGAATTTTTAGGTTTATCAAATAATAGATTTCTATAGTAATTTACTGCTGTTACACCTAATCTATTCCATTGATCCACCACTTGAAATTTTCTCAATTATTTAGATATGATTTTTATTGGTGTGTCAAGTTGTTTCATAAAGTTTTGAGTTTGTTTTGGTTAGTAAACTCTATTTTATGTTGTCTGAAGTTATTTTAAATGGGAATTCTCTTTCTATCTGTTGTTGCTGTATCTTGTTAGTTATACTTAGAAATGCTGAGGATTTATGTGAATTTATTTAATATCTTAACGACTTTGCTAAAGTTGCTCATTGTTTCCAGTAGTCTCTTAAATGATTTTCTATGGTTCTCTAGGTACACCATCATATCATTTGGAAAGTGTAAGA
This sequence comes from Macrotis lagotis, assembly GCF_037893015.1. Taxonomy (NCBI): domain Eukaryota; kingdom Metazoa; phylum Chordata; class Mammalia; order Peramelemorphia; family Peramelidae; genus Macrotis; species Macrotis lagotis. The sequence continues at coordinate 149,388,542 of NC_133664.1, forward strand.
GTTTTGTTTCTTCATTACCAATTTTGATTCCTTCAATGTTTTTTTTCTGTCTCTTATTGCTAAAGCCACATTTCCGATACAATGCCAAATAATAGTGGTGATAAATAAATAACTAAATCCTTATTTCACACATGATTTTATTGGAAATGCTTCTAGGCTATCCCCATTACATATAAAGCATATTGATTTTTCAGATAGATACTGCTTATCGTTTTAAGTAACAATCCATTTATTCCTGTTCCTTCCAGTGTTTTTAATGGGAATGGGTTCTATATATATTTTTAAAAGCTTTATCAGCATCTATTGAGATAACCAAATGATTTCTGTTATGTTTGTTATTCATATGGTCAATTATGCTGACAGTTTTTCTAATGTAGAACAAACCCCTACCTTCTGGGCATAAGTCCTGCTTGATTGCATTTCATTATCATAGTGATAACTTGTAGTAATTGCTTTACTAATATATTTATTTATAATTTTTGTATCCATATTCATTTTGAAGTTTGGTCTATTATTTTCTTTCTCTGCTTTAATTCTTCCTGGTTTAGGTATCAGTACAATATCATAAAAGGAATTTAGCAGAATTTCTTCACCTATTTTTTCAAATATTTTATATAGAATTATTACTCATTGTTTCTTGAGTGTTTGGTAGACTCCATCTGGCCTGGAGAATTTTTCTTAGGAAGTTTATTGATGGTTTGTTCAATTTCTTTTTCTGAGATAGTGTTATTTATTTATTTATTTGTTCATTTTTTTTTAACTGGGCAATTTATGTTTATAAATATTCATCCATTTTATTTGGATTATAAAATTTATTGACATACAGTTGGGCATAATAATTGCAAATTATTACTTTAATTTCCTCCTCATTGGTGGTGATTTCACCTTTTTATTTTTAATGTTAGTAATTTTATTTTATTCTTTCTTTTTTTAATCAAATTAACCAAATGTTTATTTATTCTATTGGTTTTTTCAGAAAACCAACACTTAGTTTTATTTATTAATTTAATAACTTTCTTGTGTTTGATTTTATTAATTTCATCTTTAATTTTCAGAATTTCTATTTTGGCATTTTATTTGTAATTGTTACTTTGTTCTTTCTCTAACTTTTTAAGTTGCATGCTCAATTCATTGATCTCTTTCTATATTTTATTCATGTAAGCATTTAAAGATATAAAATTTCCCCTACTAACTGCTTAGGCTCTGTTAAACAAGTTTTGGTAAGTTGTCTTATTATTGTCATTTCTTAGATGAAATCATTAATTCTTCGTATGATTTGTTCTTTGATCCATTCATTCTTTTAAATTAAATTATTTAGTTTCTGATAAAATTTTAGCTTATCTTTCCTTGAGTGGCCTTTTTTACATGTAATTTTTTTTGTAGCATGATCTGAAAAGGATTCATTTTATATTTCTGTCTTTCTGCATTTGATTGTGATGCTTGTAATGCACTAATACATGGTCAATTTTTGTGTAGGTGGTAAGACCTAAAAAATAAAAAAAAGATGACCAATGCTACTTTTAAAGGAGTTGTTTTCTTTTGTCATTTGGCCCATTCTAGTTTTAAGGTATCATTTTTTTCAATTAACTTTGGGCTTCTTTTTCAATATTTATTTTACTAATTGCCATGGGTAGCTTTCATTTTTTCACCCACTTTTTCTTCTACCTTTTTTATTTTGTTTTTAAACTATTTTTTGAACTCTTCTAAAAGAATTTTTTGAATTTGAGACCAATTCATAATGCCCTTTGAGGCTTTACATGTAGACTTTTCTGCCCCTTCCTCTTCTGAGATGGCCATTTGATCATTCCTGCCACCATAGTAGTTTTCAATGGTGGTCTTTTATGTTGTTTTTGGAGAGTTTTGTGTTCATTTTAAAAATTGAGTTTTTCTTCTGGGGCACAACTGGCACAATCTCAAGCTTTGTGTCCTGAGAGAGTGGGGGGTCAGATATTAGCTCACTGGCATTCTGCACAGGGACCTCAGGTGCCTATGGCTTATTCCCTGTATTGTGGGAGCCACAATTAGTTCTACCTCTTTACAACATTGTTTGAGGTTTGCAGCATGCCTTCAACAATGGGACTCTGACCCTATTGGACTGTCTATTGTAATAGTGGTCTGCTGAACCAGGACCCAGAGGTCAAAATTACTGATCTGTTCTGTTGGTTGAGAGCCTCACTTTTCCTGACTAGGCTGATTCCCCTTTTACCTAAGAAAAACCTTTCCTGAATTTCCTCCTAGGTATCTTTAGCTGAAAAGTTTTATCTTTTTCCCTGGGTTCTATCACTCCAGAGTTTATTTATAGACAACATTTAAATTTCTTTCAAAAGGAAACTAGAAAAAGCTCAGGGAATTTCCCAGCTCCTTTTTTCCATCTTTGATCTAATGAACTAATTTCTTTTTTTTTCCCTTCTTTATTCTTTTTTCCTATTACTTGCAAAGTTAGTTTTCAACAATTATCATTTGAAATGAGTTACTCATTTTCCTACCACCCTTCCCATGGTAGCAAACAGTCTGGTAAATTTGTACAAGTACAATCATGTTTAACATATTTCTGTATTAATCATGTTATAAAAGAGAAATTAGAAGGGGAGGGGGAATGATGAAAAAGAAAGTATTCCTCAGTAGCCTGGTAAGGAAGGAAGGAAGGAAGAAAGAAAGAAAGAAAGAAAGAAAGAAAGAAAGAAAGAAAGAAAGAAAGAAAGAAAGAAAGAAAGGAAGGAAGGAAGGAAGGAAGGAAGGAAGGAAGGAAGGAAGGAAGGAAGGAAGGAAGGAAGGAAGGAAGGAAGAAAGAAAGAAAGAAAGAAAGAAAGAAAACATAATTTGCTTTGTTCTGCATTCAGACTCCATTTTTTTCTTTGGATGTGAATGACATTTTCCATAACAAATCTCTCAGGATTGTCCTTGATCACTGAAATGCTGAAAGGAGCTGCATCAATCATTGATTATCATCTCTCATTGTTAATGAGTACAAAGATATATTGACCCTGCAAGTCATTTCATGTTTTTTCTGAAGTCTAGCCACTCATGATTTCTCACAGAACAATCATACTCCATAACATTCATATACCATTACTTGTTAAGCCACTCCCAACTGAATGACATCCTCCCCCCAATTTTGAGTTCTTTGCCACCACAAAAAGAATTGCTATGAATATTTTGTACATCATAGGTATTTCTTCCTTCTTATGATTTCTTTGAGATATAGACCTAGTAGTAGAATTGCACAGTTTTATTGCTCTTTGAACATAGTTTCAAATTGCTCTCCAGAAAGGTTAGAACAGTGCATTAGTTACCCAGTTTCCCCATATCCGTTCTAACATTGATCATTTTCCTTTTTGATCATCTTAACCAGTATGATAGGTATGAGGTAATACTTCAGAGTTGTTTTAATTAATATTTCCCTAATCAATAATGATTTGGAACATTTTTGCATAACTATAAATAATCATAATTTCTTCATCTGAAAAAATGCTTGCTCATATACCTTGATATCCCTATTTATCAATTATATCCCTCATTTCCCTATTTATCAATTAGAAAATGACTTGATTAATTTGTCTCAGTTTTCTATATATTTTAGAGATACCTTTTATCCCAGAAACACAAACCGTGAAAATTGTTTGCCAATTTTTTGCATTTATTCTAAATTTGACCACATTGGTATACTTTGTGCAAAAGAAATTTACTTAACTTAATGTAGTCAAAATCATTCATTTTGCAACTGATGATGTTTTCTATCTTTTGTTTTTTTCATAAACTTTTCCCTTCTGATAACCTGACAGAGTATTTATTTGTTCTTTCAAAAGACCTGTGGTAGCACCTTTCATGTCTAAATCCTATAACCATTTTGAATTTATTTTGCTATAGGGTATGAAATTTTGGTTGATGCCTAGGTTTTTGTCATACTATTTTTGAGTTTTTGTCAAATAGATACTGAGTTTTTATTTCAGAAGCTAATATTTTGTGGTTTATCAAACTGTAGATCATTATAGTTATTTACAACTGTTTCTTTTGTACCTCCTCTAACCCACTGATCCACTTCTTTATTTCTTAGCCAGTATGAGACAATTCTGATGACTGCCACTTTGCTAGGACACCTTCCTTTGCATTTTTTTTAATAATTACCTTGATATTATTGAACATTTGTTGTTCCAGATTAATTTGGTTATTATTTTTTTTCTAACTCAATATTAGAGTTTCATGTTAATTTGATTGGTATAGCACTGAATAAGTAATTTAATTTGAGTAGAATTATCATTTTTAGTATATTAGATCTTCCTAACTATGGACAATTGTGATTTTTTCCTAGTTGTTTAGGTTTTCTCTAATTGTGTTCATGTAGCATCTAAGTTTGTCTTGGGGAAAAGATTCACAAATATTTTATGTTGTCTACAGGTACTTTAAATGGAATTCTATTTCCATCTCTTGCTTTTAGGGTGTTTGTCTTATATAGAAATTCTGATGATTTATGTGGTTTCATTTCATGTCCTGTTATTTTGCTATAGTTTTTAATTTCAAGTACTTTTGCCATTTAATTTTCTAGGATGCTCTAACTATATCATCATATCCTTGGCAAAGAGAGTTTTGGTTCTTCATAGCCTATTTTATTTTCTTCTATTTCTTTTTCTTTTCCTATTGCAAAACCTAGGATTTCTAATATAAAATTGAATAATAGAGGTAATACAAAGCATTTGCAGTTCAACCCTGATATTATTGGAAATTCTAATAATTTTATAATACTATTTTAAGGAAAATGGAATCATTTATTCATATGCTCTCTAGTGTTTTGAATAGAAATGGTGCTGCATTTTCTCAGTAATCTTGGTATCTATTGTGAAATGATTGTTATTATTTTGTTATTGATAAAGTAAATTATATTGATTATATTCCTATTATTGAACCATTCTTGCAAACATGAAATATATCTTAACTGATCATGGTGTATTATCTTTCTAATTATGTGTGGAATCTCATTGCTAAAATTTTATTTATTTTTGTATCAGTGTTCATTAGGGACATTGATCTATAATTCTCTTTGTTTTGGCTTTTGCTGGTATAGGTATCAGCACTATGTTGGTATCATAAAAGAATTCCTTCTTCACTTATTTTTAATAGGTTATATAGAACTGGAATCAATTATTCTTGAGACATCTGGCCAAGACAGTGGAGAGAAGCTGGGCTCCATCCTAAACTCTCTTGGTTTCCCCTCAGAACAAATATGAATCAATCCTGTCAACAGAAGTTAGATACACAAAGCCCAGTGAAAGAATAAAGGGGAAGAACATCTACCAACAAGGTCTTTCTGGTAGCAGCAGGGTGAGGTCCAAGGACTAACCTGAGAATAGCCAAGGAAGCTTTGACTGTGAGTTCGAAGTGGGAGAGTTCGAGAACAGTGACTAGATATCAATCTGATCAGGCCCACTGACCTGGAAGACGAGGGCTGTGATCCCCCATGATTTCATTGGATCACTCTTGTTTCCAGTTGAGTCCCCCCATCCCTGTGGGAGAAAGGTACTCTTCCCAGAACAAACACACTAACGATTCAACCCCACCCCAGGTTCAGGTGTGAGCAGCAAATCTCCCTCAGTATTGAATGAAGATTAAGGAGATTAACTGTCTAGTCCAAGGGCCTAACACACACTGTTGGAGGATAATTAGATCCCACTGCCTCCACCATCCAAAGCAAAGGGAGTGGGACACAAATCAAGGTCAAAGACACTCTCAAAGCTTCAAGCACTCCCTACTAGTCGGCCCACTTGGGGCTTCTAAACCCAGTGAGAAAAGTCTCTAGGGATTTTAACACCCTCCTCCAACACATGATCTTAGAAAAATGAATAAAAGCCAGTAAAAAGGGAGAAATACTTAGAAGAAACCAGATTCCAATCCAGAGAGATCTAGGACTTCTGAGGAGAATATGAATTGCTCTCCAGGCCAGAAAGACTTCTGAAAAATCAGGAAGAAGTATAAAAATCAATTGGAAAACCTGGGAAAAGAAACAAAAAAAAATTAACACATTGCAAGAGAAAATTAACATCTCACAACAAGAAAATATATACGTGGAAAATACAATTGGACAAATACAAAAAGAAAATGATTCTCTCAAAACTACATTTGGGCAAATGGAAAACTCCTTCAAAAATAGAATCGACCAATTGGAAAAGGATTTGCAAAAGGTAGATGATGAAAATTATTTTCTCAAAAGAAGTTTGGAAACTTAATGACTTCATCATTCAACAAGAATCTGTTAAACAAAACCCCCAAAAAATTTAAAAATATAGAATAAAATGTAAATTGACTCATCTAGGAAACAACTGAACTAGAGAATAGATCCAGAAGATACAACTTAAGAATAATTGGGCCTCCCAAAAGCATTGAGGATCAAAAAACAAAAAGCTTGGATCAATGCTCATGCTTTAGAGAAGGAAAATTGTACTGATATCATGGAACCAGAAGGCAAAATAATTATTGAAAGAATACATTAATAATCTCCAGAAAGATATCCAAAATGAAAATACCAAGGAATATTGTGGCCAAATTAAAGAACTATCAGATAAAAGAGAAAATCTTGTAAGAAGCCAGAAAGAAATAATTTATATATCAAGGAACCACAGTAAAGATAACACAGGACCTGATGGCAACAACATTAAGGGATTGAAGGGCTTGGAATGCAATATTCTGAAGAGCAAAGGAGCTTGGAATGGAGCCAAAAATTCACTATCCAGAAAAACTGAGCATTCTCATCCAGAGGAAAAGATGAGATTTCAACAAAAGAGGAGACTTCCAAATTTTCCTGATGAAAATATCAGATCAAAATAGAAAATGTGGACTTCACACAGGAGACTCAAGAGAAACATGAAAAGGTAAATAAAGAAAAGGAAATAAATGATTTCCAAAAAGGCAAAATTTGCTATATCCCCAACTAGGAATAAGATTCTCATAACCCTTTTTAACTAATTTTTTTAGGATTTTGCAAGGCAAATGGGGTTAAGTGGCTTGCCCAAGGCCACACATCTAGGTGTCTGAGGCCAGATTTGAACTCCGATACTCCTGACTCGAGGGCTGCTGCTCTATCCACAGTGCCACCTAGCCACCCTTTAACTAATATTTGACTTGTTTTCCAATTATATATAATAGTAGTTTCTACCTATCATTTTTGTAAGGTTTTGAATTTTACAATATTTGTCCCCCTTCCTTCCTGCCCCCATACCCCCGAAGGAAGTCTGATAATTGTTACATTCTTTCCAAGCTATACATTGATCAAAACTGAATGTGTTGAGAGAGGAAACCATATCCTTGAGGAGAAAATATATATTACATATAGCAAAATTATGTAGTGAATAAGACATTTAAAATAATTGAACTTAATAAACTTTGTTCTTTGTTTTAACTCAACAGTTTTTTCTCTGGATAAAGATGGTATTCTCTGTCACACATACTCTAAAATTGTTCCTGATTATTGCTTTGATGCAAAGATCAAGTCCATTAAGGTTCTTCATCACTCCCATGTTGCTCTTAGGGTGTGTAATATTGTTCTGGTTCTTCTCATCTCGTTCAACATCAGTTCATGCAAGTCTTTCCAGGGTTCTCTGAAAATCCATCCCTCTTGGTTTCTAATAGAAAAATAGTGTTTCATACCATACATATACCACAACTTGTTCAGCCATTCCCCGGGGATCCACATACCTCTTGAGAACTGTAACTCTATTAGAGAGAATGTCCTCAGCAAGAAGTAATGGGCACACATGACTTCTCTGTGACTCTGATGAAATGATTTTAAAAAAATCTCTTTAAAAAGAGGGAAAGAAAGGGGAAAATGGAGGATATTTAATGGGATAAATTACATTACATGAAGAAGAACAAAAGACCTATTGCAACAGAGGAGAAGGGGAAGGAGATGAGCACTGCCTGAAACTATCTCATCAGATTTGGCTCAAAGAAAGATTAATACATACAGACTCAGTTAAGTTAAGAAACTTATCTTACCTTTCAAGTATTCAGAGGGGAGAGGGGGAGGGCAGAGGAAAAGAGGAACAGAAGGAAGGGAAGACAGAAGGGGGAAAAGGGAGAGGGTAAGGAAAAGGAAAGGAGTAGATATACTGGGCAAACATACTGAAGAAGGTGCTATTCAGAAGCAAAATACTATGGAACACGGATAAGGTGAAAAAGATGAAAATACAGAGAGAATGGAGAGCATGGAGAGCATTGAGCAATATAAAGATAAGTAATTATAACTTTCAATGTGAATGGGATAAACTCCCTCATGAAGCATAAGTGAATAGCAGAGTGGATTAAAAACCTCAATCCTAAAATATGCTGCTTACAGGAAACTCATTTGAAGCAAAAAGACACATATAGAGCAAAGGTAAAAGGCTGGAGCAAAATATATTATGCTTCAGCTGAACTGAAAAAGACAGAGGTAGCAATGCTTATCTCAGAAAAAGCAACTGCAAAAATAGAACACATTAAAAGAGATAAGAAAGGAGACTATATCCTCTGAAAAGGTACCATAGACAATGAAGCAATCTCAATATTACATATGTATGTACCAAGTGGTGTAGCATCTAAAATCTTAGAGGAGAAACTGAATGGGTTACACGAAGACATAGACAGCAAAACTTAACTAGTGGGAGAACTCAACCTCCCTCTTTCAGAATTAGATAAATCTAAGCATAAAATAAATAAGAAAGAAACTAAGGAGAAAAATTGAATGTTAGAAAACTTATACATAATAGATCTATGGATAAAAATGAATGCGAATAGAAAGAAATAAACTTTTTTCTGCAGCACATGACACCTACACAAAAATTGTCAATGAACTTGGGAAAAAAAAACATTATAATCAAATGCAGAAAAGTAGATATAGTGAATCCTTCCTTCTCAGACTATAATGCAATAAAAATCATATGCAATAATGGGCCATGGAGAGATAGACCTAAAAGTAATTGGAAACTATATAAACTCATTTTAAAGAATGAGAGGACCATACAACAAATTATGCATAGAATTAATGATTTGATCAAAGACAATGACAATATTAAGAAAAAAATCCAAAATTTATAGGATACAACCAAGGCAGTAATTAGGGGATGTATCATATCTTTTTTTTTATTTAGGGGTTTTTTTGCAAGGCAGTGGGCTTACGTGGCTTGCCCAAGGCCACACAACTAAGTAATTAAGTGTCTGAGGCCAGATTTCAACTCAAGTACTCCTGACTCCAGGGCTGGTGCTCTATCCACTGCACCACCTAGCTGTCCCCAGCATATTATACCTTTAAATGATTACATGATTGAAGTAGAAAAAGAAGAAATAAATGAACTAACCATGCAACTAAAATAATTAGAGAAAGGATAAGTTAAAAGCCCCCCCGATTAGACACTAAATAAGAAATTCTAAAAAGAAGACCTGAATAAAATTGACAGCAAGGAAACTGCTGAACTAATAAATAAAACTAAGAATTGGTTTTATGAAGAAGAAACCAATAAAATAGATAAAGTTTTGCTTAATTTGATTAAAAGAGGAAAACCAAATTACTAGTATCATAAATGAAAAAGTATCATAAATGAACTCACCACCGATGAGGAGCAAATTAAAGTAATAATTTGGGACTATTTTGCCCTACTATATGACAATAAATTTGATAATCTAAGTGAAATAGAGGAATATTTACAAAAACAATAGCTGACCAGGTTAACTGAGGAGAAAATTCAATAAATAAATAACCCTAGTTCAAAAAAAGAAAATCAACAAGCAATTCTTGACATGCCTAAGAAAAAGTCTTCAGGGTCAGATGAAGTCACAAGTGAATTCTATCAAACAATAAAGCGACAATTGGTTCCAATTCTATGAACTCTTTGGAAAAAATAAGTGAAGACATTACGGTGCTGATACCTAAAGCAGGAAGAATAAAAAGAAAGAAAGAAAATTATACATCATTTTCTCTAATAAATGTGGATGCAAAAAATCTTAAAGAAAATCTTAGCAAGGTGATTACAGCAAGTTATCACTAGGATAAGATACTATGACCGAGCAGGATTTTTTCCAGGAATGTAGGGTTAGTTCAATATTAGGGTAATTTTTAGTATAATTGACTGGAACAATAACAAATCTAGCAGAATTCATATGATTATCTCAATAGATGCTGAAAATAGGAATTAATGAATTGTTCCTGAGAATGACAAGCTGTATCTATCTGAAACTATCAACAAGCATTATATGCAATGGGGATAAGCTAGAAGCATTCCCAATAAGGTCAGTGGTGAAACAGGGATGCCCATGATAATTATTCAATATTATTCAATAACATATTAAATATGTATTAAATTATATTAATATTAAATATATAATAAATATATATAATATTAAATATATATCAAAATGTTAGCTTCAGCAATAAGAGAAGAAAAAGAAATTGAAGGAATTAAAATTAGGAAGGAAGTAACAAAACTTTCCCTCTTTGCAGATGACACATTGTAATACCTAGAGTACCCTAAAATATCATCTAAAAATCTACTAGACACAATTAACAACTTTAACAAAATTGCAGGATATAAAATAAATACACATACATTCTCAGCATTTCCATATATTATTAGCAAGAGAAATCCCATTTAAAATAACTTAATACAATATAAAATAACTTGGGAATCTACCAGACAAGGAAGACACAGAAGCACTATGAAAACAATTATAAAATACTTCACATAAATAAAATCAGATTTAAATAACTGGACAAATATCAATTCCACATGGATAGGCTGAGCTAACATAATAAAAATTACAATTTTACCTAAATTAAATGACTCATTTAGTTCCTTACCAAACAAATTTCACAAAAATTACTTTAATTTGATAGAAGAAATTGTAACAATTCACAGGGAGAAAAAAAATGTCAAAAATATCAAGGTATTTAATGAAAGAAAAGTTCAAAAGAAGGTGTCTTAGCCATACTATATCTAAAATTATATCATAAAGCATCAGTCATCAAAATTGTCTGGTACTGGCTAAGAAATAGATTGGTGGATCAGTGGAACAAACTAAGTGCAAATGAGATAACAGGAAATGATTATAGTAATCTGCTGTTTGATAAACCTGAAAAGCCCAGCTTCTGGGATAAGAACTCTCTTAGATTAAAAACTATGGAGAAAATTGGAAGTTAGTACAGCAGAAACTTGGATTAGACTAACATCTCACACTCTATACCAAGAGAAAACCAAAATACATGCAGAATATAGACATAAAAGACAATACTATAAGCAAACTAGGAGAACATGTAATAGTTTACCTGTCAGATCCATGGAAAAGGAAGCAGTTTATAAGCAAGGAAGAGATGGATAACATCACTAAAAACAAACTGGATAATTTTGATTACATTAAATTAAAAATATTTTCCACAAATAAATTCACTGTAACCAAGATCAAAAGAAATGTAGTAAATTGGGAAACAATTTTTGAAACTAGTTTTTCTGACAAGAACTCATTTCTATAATATGTAAAGGACTGAATCAAATTTATATTTAAAAAAAACAAGCCATTCCCCAATTGACAAATGGTCAAAGGATATACAAAGGCAATTTGCAGATGAGGAAATCAAAGCAATCCATAGTCATATGAAAAATTACCCTTATTCATTTCTGGTTAGAGAAGTGCAAATTAAAGCATTTCTGAGGTACCACCTCACACCTCTCAGATTGTCCAATAAGACCAGAAAGGACAATGATCAGTGTTGGCAGGGATGTGGGAAATATGGGACATTAATGCCTTGTTTGTGGAACTGTGAGTTATGCCAAACTTTCTGGAGAGCAATTTGGCATTATGCCCAAAGGGCAATAAAAGTGTGTAGGGGAGGCTAGGTGGTGCAGTGGATAAAGCACCGGCCTTGGAGTCAGGATTACCTGGGTTCAAATCCGACCTCAGACAATAATTACCTAGCTGTGTGGCCTTGGGCAAGCCACTTAACCCCATTTGCTTTGCAAAAACCTAAAAAAAGTATGTATACCCTTTGATCCAGCAATACCACTCCCGGGTATAATACCCTGAAGAGATCATGAAAAATATTATAAACCTCACTTGTAATACATTTTCATACCAGGTTTGCTTGTGATGGCAAAGTATAGAAATCAAGGGGGATGTCCATTCAACTGGGGAATGAATAACAATTCATATGGAGAAATTCATATGAACAAATTGTGGTATATGTATGGTATGGAACATATTTTTCTATTAGAAAACAGGAGGGATAGGATTTCAGAGAGGCCTGGACAGACTTTCATGAATTGATGCTGAGCAAGAGGAACAGAATCAGAAGAACATTATATAACCTAACAGCAACATGTGGGTGAAGAACAACCTTAAGGGACTTTCTCATTCTATTAGTGCAATAATAAGGGACATTATGGGGGTATCTGTGACAGAGAATACCATCTGTAGCCAGAGAAGCAACTGTGGCATTTAAACAAATACCAAAGACTATTACCTTCACTTTTTTAAGAAAAAAAAGATTATCTTACGTACTTCATAATTTTTCCATCTCGAATATTTCATTTTTTCCTCAAGGATATATTTTTTTCCTCTCAACACATTCAGTTTTGAACAGAGCATAGCATGAAAAAAATGCCAAGGTTATCAGATTGCCTTCTGTATGGGGGAAAAGGATAAAGTGTAAAATTCAAAAGTTTACCAAAAAATGATAGAATAAATGTGAGATTAAAAACTGCTATTGTATATCATTGGAAAATAAATAAAATATTTATATATTTTTTTAAAAAGGAATTAATTTTTCTTTAAATGTTTAATAGGATTCATTTGTAAATACATCTGACCCTGGAGATTTTTTCTTAGGGAATTTATATATGGCTTCTTCATATTCTTTTTCTGAAATGAGCTTATTTAAATATATTTCCTCTTCTGTTATTTTGAGTAATATTTTTTGTAAATATTTAACCATTTCACTTTTATCATGAGATCTGTTGACATAGCTCCCAAATACATTTTAATTTACTCCTCATTCTTGGTGAATTAACCCATTTCATTTTTGACACTGTTATTTGATTTTCTTTTTTCCTTTGTTTTAGTTAGATTAACCAAAGATTGATCTATTTTGTTAATTTCTTTCATAAAACAAACCCTTAGTTTTATTTATTATTTCATTAGGTTGTTTTACTTTCAGGTTTACTAATTTTTCATTTGATTTTCAGAATTTCTAATTGGTGTTTTTTGGGAAATTTTATTTTGGTCTTTTTCTACCTTTTTTAGTTGCATGTCCATTTCATTGACCTCCTCTATGTTTATTTTAATAATATAAGTTTTTAGAGATAAAAAATTTTCTCTAACTGCTTTGGCTACATTGCACAAGTTTTGGTGTGATGTTTCATCATTGCCATTGTCTTTAATGAAAGTGTTGATTATTTCAGTGGTTTGTTGTATGATCTATTCTTTCTTTAAAATTAGTCTATTTACATTCCAAATAATTTTTAGTTTATCTTTCAATGCCTCTTTATACTATACAATTTTCTTTGCATCATGATTTGAAAAGGATACATTTTGTATTTATATTTCTTCCCTTTTGCATTTTTATGCACTTTGGTAAATTTTGGTCTAAGTGTCCAAATGCAGAGAAATGTCTTTTTTTTCCATAATTCAATTTTCTCCACATCTAACTTTTCTAATATAATATTAAACTCATTTACTTCCTTCTTGTTTATTGTGGTTAGAATTATATAATTCTGAGAAAGAAATATTGAGTTTCCCCCCACTAATATAGTTTTGCTATCTATGTCTCCCTTTATCTTGTTTAGCTCCTCCTCTATGAATTTGGATATTATACCATTTGGTGAATATGTTTAATATTGATTTTACTTCATGGTCTATTACTTTTAAGAAGATGTAATTTCCTCCTTTATCCCTTTTAATGAGGACAATTTTTATTTTTGTTTTGTCTAAAATCAAGATTGATACTCCTACTTATATTGTAATTTCAGTTGAAGCATAATATATTCTTCTCCATATTTTTACCTTTACATGGTATATGTCTCTGTGCTAAAACATATTTTAGGATTCTGATTTTTTATCCACTCTGCTATTTCCATTTCATAGGAGAGTTCATCCCATTTACATTTACTGTTATGAATGCTAAAAATGTGTTTCCCTCCATACTCTCTTCCCCATTTGTATTTTTCTCCTTCTTTCCCCCTTCTCCTTCCTCACCAATGATTTGCTTCTAGAATGTCTTTTGATCAACCCTCCCTTTTGTTAGTCCTCTCCCCTTTCTTTCTCCCATTCCCTTTTACTTTTTATTAACTTTAATTTTACTTTTACTTTGATTTTTCCCCATCCTTTTATCTAACCATTCTTCCCCTTTTTCCCCCTCACCAATTCTTTTGAACTCAATCCAGAATGTGTGTTATCCTCTCTTTGTTAACAGTAAGATTTACTCAGTGCCTATACCCTCCCTTCTTTCCCTCTACTCTGATTAGGTCTTTGTACCTCTTCATGTGGTATTATTTATACTCCAATGCCTCACCTTCTACCAGAATAATACTTTCTTTTCCTTGTTTTATTTGTGTACTACCGGCCTTGTACCTATAACCTCTGTCAAGATAATACTCATTTTTCTGTCCTAAGAGAGGTACATTTCTCAATATCTGAATGATTGATTAATTGATTTATTCATTCATTTATAAGCATCATTACCTCCTAATCACTTTATACCTACAGTATCTATCCAAGTACATTCCCCTCTACTCTCCTTTTAGAAATATAATTCTCAAGATCCATAAACACCATTAAATTATAATTAATTTATACCATACCCTCTTTGCAAGTACCCTCTAAAGAAATACAGTCCTCATAAAGTAAAGTATCATGGACAGCAAAGTCAATTCATGATTCATTTACACCCGCACCCTCTAAGTACGTTTCATCCAGGTGTCTTAATAGAAATACATTCATTAGGAACAAAAGTATCAGCTGTATCATCATAATTTTCATAATCAATCTATACCCATAACCTCTCTCTAAGTATAGTTCTTTTAAATATCATAAGAGAAATATTATTCTCAAGAATTACATGTATTATCTTCCCATACTGGGTTGTATCAATTTTAATATTATAGTTTTATGTTATTTAATAGCAATGCTTCCCACTTTTCACTTATCTTTTTATACATCTCTTGAATCTAGTATTTGAAGATCAATAGACAATAAACATCTGCATACTCTTTGATCCAGCAATACCTCTAGTTCCCAAAAGTCACCAGAAGGGATAAATAAAAAAATGTAAAAAATGTGTATAGTAGATCTTTTGTAGTGGCAAAGAATTGGAAATTGGGGTAATGCTAATCAATTGGAAAGTAATTGAACATATATGTTATACAACTATGAAAGAGTACTATTGTTCTACAAAAGATCATGAGGGGAAAGGCCTGGAAAGACTTGCATGAACTGATAACTGAGTGAAATGAGTAAAGAAAAATGAACACTGTACATATTAACAAATTTGTGTGATGATCAACTTTGATGAATTTGTTAATCTAAGCAATACAATAATGAAAGACATTTCTAAAGTCCTTAGGAGGGTAAATAGCATCCACATCCAGAGAAGGAGTTATGGAGTCTGAATTCAGACCAAAGCTTGCTATTTTCAATTTAAATTTTTTTGTTGTTTTATGGTTTTTTTCCTCTCATGTTTTTTTTTCTTTTGTTCTGATCCTTCTTTTACAACATAAATAATATTGAAATATGTTTAACAACATTATAAATGTATAACTTATATTAGACTGTTCTTTAGGGGAGGGGGAAGGGAAGATAGGGAGGAAGAAATATATGAACCTTAATCATTATCCCCTCAAAAAATGTTGAAAACTTTCTTTGCTTGTGGTTGGAAAATAATGACATAATTTTATTTAAAAGAAAGAATAATAAATAAATTCATTTACCTGGTCACTCTTTTAAAAAGAGTGTATCTATTAGGTTTTACTCTCAATTAAATTCTTTTCAATCAAAAACTGCTTAAACAGTAGATTATCACTCATAGTAAAAAATGAGTAAACACATTTATCTAAGGAAATGTCAAAAATATTGGAAAAATGATACAGTTGAGAATATAACAAGAGTATAAAACAGGAAATTAGTATTTCCTCTTTGAGATGAACACTAACCTAGAGGTCAAAAGCTACAGAAATCTGTACAATCTCTTAAAACATCATATCACAACTGAATCTTGTAGTGATAACACATCATTCCCAAATGAAACTAACTATCCATCAAATACTACATGATTGGTAGATACTGCATACATTATATAGCAAAGTAGCTATTGTATGAGGAAGACAATTACATCACTGCCAAAAAATGTCATCACTATAATGTCAAAAATATGATCTTTCCCTTTATGTGTGTACCTGATTCACATACGTTTCTATCAAGTATATTGTTCTACTAATGTTCTCTAATTACGTTTGTCTTCTGTCTGTGTCCTCAACTATGTTCTTTGGGTGCTTATTCTTATTAGTTGTATGTATAATTCTATGAGTATAGCTTCATAAGTTAAATGCTTTCTTAATTCTTTTCTTTTTTTGTTATTTCTTAAAATGCTTTGAATTGTGTCTTTTATTAAAAATGTAAACATATGATAGAGCCTGCTGAATTATAGTATGGTGTTGAGTATATATGAATGCACAGAATGCTTTTAATATGGAGTAATCTTGTTTGAGGGAATCACTGTCTTATTTGGAAACTGCCTCTAATTGCTAAAACATACATAGTAATGATCTTGGATTCTCATGCATGTGTACATTCATATATGGATATATAAACATACTTAGAAAATTGACTGTGTCACTGAGAGATTAAATGACCTGCCTGAGCAGATGAAATCATTATGACTCCAGGGACGACAGTCTCTTTATCCAGCATATGTATGTATATATACATATATATGTATATACATATATGTGTGTGTATGTGTGTATGCATTTATTTATATATATGTGTGTGTGTATATATATATATATATATATATCTTTTATCTGATCACTCTTTAAAAGAATTGTATCTCTTAGCTTTTATTCTCAACTTAATTCTTTTCCATCAAATGCTGGTTATCTAAAAGAATATCACTCATAATAAAGAGGAGTAAACTCATTGATCTAAGAAAAAATATGTATATATATGTAAAATGTATACACACATATATGTATTTGTACATATATGTGTATAATATATATGATGGACACAATTGCATGTATATACACAGATACACATATACTTGATGATTCTATTCATTCAGGCAAAAAAATTTCACAAAGATTCAATATTCAATAGGCAACGGAAAGTTATCTAGACAAAGTAGCTGAAGAAACAGATGGAGAGTCATTCTCTTTAGAAACTTCTGTAGAAGTTTCTCTGCATCATAGACAAGGTTTAACAAGATGAATTTAAAAGAAACAATACTCTCTATTGGCATAATCCTCTAAAGATTTACTCCAATGCCATATGGCTGGTAGGCAGCATATCACAGCATAAGTGGCCCATTCTTATATGCTGAGAGCATCATTCAAGGAGCACATATGGAGCAGCTGATCAGATATTTAGGCACCATAGTGAAAGGAAGAAGACTGGTGATTTACAAGTTAAGTAATTCACTTAGCCCTTCTGTACTTCAATTTTATCTTCTACAAAAGGGGTGGTTTGGGGCATGGTAGAAGAGATATCTTCTACAACCCCCACTTACTAAAATTCTAAAATCCTATCTATTTCTGGGAAAGCACAGCAGAACTCCTTTTTGACCTTCCTATTTCCTAATTTTAAATCACTTTTTGGAGTTGTGCTACATCTGTATGGTTTATATGTGCATTTTGTAATCTCAAAAATGTATCTTACTATAGCATGTCAATCATTTTATTAATATCATATTGCCTAAAGAGAAAAAATATCTGATCTAGAAATAACTGACCTGAAAGTCAAGGAAAACCAAGTTCAAATCTTGCCTTTGATATATACTGACTATGGTAACCAGGCACAGTCATTTAACTCCTTAGTAGTTTGGTAGTAAAAACGACAATGATGATAATAATAATTCCTAGCATTTACAGAGCATTATAAAGTTGAAAAATACAGCTATTGTTATATTTTATCCTCACAAAGTAGTTGTTAATAATATCCTTATTTTACAGGCTAGAGAAACTCGGAGAGTTGAGTGACTTGCCTAGCACAGACAGAAAATATCTGATATAAGTTTTAATCTGAGGTATTCCTGTCTCTGAAGTCTATTATACCACAATAGCCACCTAGTTTCTAAGACTAATTTAATTAATAAATAGGCTGCCAACTTGCATTTGTAGGGATGATTTCCTTTCTTGGAAATTCTTTTTATCATTGAAATTTCACATGAGAGGATATTCTAAAAGAGACTATGTGGGTGAATAAACTCCTCCAGAAAAATACTTTTCTTTTTTTTTGTTTCTAATATAGGTCATAAGGCAGCATGGGTGGGTAGAGAACACAACAACAATAGTACCAAAAAAATAAAAAAATAAAAATACTGTTTTGGGATAAACAAAATTCTAAGCTAAGCAATCTGGTGACAGTGGGCAGATCACTTAAGTTCTCAGAAATTCCATTACCTAACCTTTAAAATTAATGGGTTAAGATAGATTGATATTCCAGCACAAAATTCTCAAACTAAATGATTATTTTTATAGCAAGTCACTCATTTCATAGTCTATCTGGAAAAAAAAAAAAAAGGTTCAGTGGTAAGCTACTTTTTTTTCTAATAGTATTTAACAGGGGTTGTGTCTACATGAGAATTACCACATTACTGATAAAATTCTACCAAGAAGTATGGGTATTCCTCTGGTTGAATTACTTGTTACCTGGAAAAAATAGAAGAGTAGGAAGGGTGATACAGAGATAAGGGGACAACTTGCTTCACCTGGTAATGGATGTTTGTATTTGTTATCATTCAATTTTAAGTTCCTTGAGGGTAGGGACTGTCCTTTCCCTCTTTTTGCATTCCCCCAGATCTGTTTCTTCTCCTTACCCTCCCCTCTCCTCTCCCTTCCTCCACGTTCCTTCCATTCTCTGGCTCTCTGTCTTCCTCTATTTCTCTCTATTTTTCTAACTCTTTCTCCCCTGCAAGCCCCCAAAAAGGTTGTAAAGAAGTGCCAGATGGTTACTATAGCCAGAGTCATGAACAGAATGAATTTGAGCATGGTGCTTTTGAAAAGAACTAATCAATCCAGTACAAAATCAGAATTGTCAAAATGTAGGATAAAACAAGGAGGGTCTATATCTATGTGAGAAATAAGTAAACCAGTATAGAATATTCATTCTAGAAATATTGCCTTACCATCCCCTCCTCACTGCTTTGTCTTATTCTGCTCCTCAGATGGTGACTATCACATCCTCTCAGTGTTCTAGGTTTACGTCTGATGATTGGGATAGTGGCTTGTCTTTCTAGTACTATATACTATCTATGTTCCTTGATGGTCCCCTCATTGTTTCTTAGTTGATATCAGTGGAACTGCACTTAAGTTTAGTATTATTAAGGGACTATAAATGGTAGAAGTAAGATAAAGATCTATACAAAAGTCAGTGACACCATCACCTATCAGTTCTTATAGAGTCTAGGAAAAAGTAAATAAGCTTTTGCTTTCAGGAGAAAGTAAAGAAAGATGTCACAAAAGAGTCTTTTTCCTTGAGTCATCAAAATATAGCCTAGAATTCCTGGCCTCAGTTTACTATTATTCCTACTTTTAATGATAGCTTCAATTGAAAATAAAATAAAAGGAGAGTTTTCAGCCAAAATGTTGGAGGGAAACTAGGAACATTGAAAACTACTCTGGTTTTCCCTCAGAAATGACATTATTCAAGTCTCTTGATAGATTTGGAGTCACAGAACCCACAAAAGAACTGAGTAGAATGTCTTCCAGCAAGATCTGGAGGCAAGGGGAAAGGGGGCAGAGTGAAAGCATAGCCATAGAAGAGAGTAGAGAACCAGAGCACTAGTAGCAAGGTGAATCATGTACTAACCTGAAATCCTCAGTTGTGGGAGCAGAGGTTTTTGCAATTTGGGCTCCATGGAAGGCAGGCTGGGAGAACTCCAGCACAGATGCACAGGATTCCCATTCAGCTAGTGTAACTGGCCTGAATGAGGAGGCCCTGGCATTCTGGTGCAAAAAGCCAAGAGAAGTCCCAGGTCTTCCCACCTCACCCAATGATCCAGGGAAGGAGTGATTGAATTCCTTAGCAACACTTTGATGGTTCTGATTTTGTCCAGGATTGATTGGTTCTTTGCAAAAGTAGCACGTTCAACTTGATTCAACTCTCTGCTTATGATACCATCTGATAATTCATTCTAACAAACTTCTTTGGGATTTGGAGTGGAAAGAGACAGACAGACAGACAGACAGAAAAAGAGAGAGACAGAAAGCCAGAAGGGGGAAAGAGGAGTTCCTAACATCTATGGCTTCAGGTAAGTAAACAAGCCTCTAGGGTTCTCAACCCCAAAGGTCTGAGAGCAAGCCACTCCTCCAATACAAGAACCATGGGATAGGCTCCAGTGCCAAATCTCAAAGTGAATAAGAAAGGAAAAGTGGGATCTATTCAAAGTTACCTTGAAGATAAAGATGGGCAACATAAAAGCTCAGAAAACAAAGGCAGAAGGGGTCCTATTTGGTAAACTTCAGAGGAAAATATGAATTGGTCCCCAGACCAGAAAGATTTCTTAGAAGACCTCAGAAAGGAGTTTTAAGAATCTAATGGAAAAACTGAGAAGAGAAATGCAAGAGAAAATTAACAACTTACCACAAAAAGTGACACATGAAAACGGAGACTTTAAAAATGCATTTGGGCAAATGCAAAAAAAGAAAATAATTCCTTAAAAAATATAATTGAGCAAATGGAAAAAAATTGGGTCTTTAAAAATAGATTTGACATGATGGAAAAGGATTTGGAAAAACTAACTAAAGAAAATATATCCCTGAAAAATAAGAAGGAAAAATTGGAAGTTAATGACTCCATGAGACATCAATAATCTCTTAACATCAAAAGAAACACAAAATGAAAATAAAAAATAGAAGAAAATGTAAAATACCTAATTAGAAAAATAGCAGAACTGGAAAATAGATCTAAGGGAGATATTTGAAGAATTATGGAATTACCTGAAAATCATGATCCAAAAAAAAGCCTGGAATGTATGATTCAGGAAATCATTAAGACCTTCCCTGATATCCTAGAACCAGAGGGCAAAATAGTGATTGTTGAAAACTACTGTTGCATGTAGTTGGACAAATAAATAAATTAAATATTTAAATTTCTTTAAAATGCACCTAAGATATGGTGTAGTATTTTTCTCTTGGGCTTTTTATAAACTCTGGAGTTTTTATCTACTTCATTTTTGATTGCCCATACAGTTCCTGCCATCAGAAATTCTGAGAAAATTTTTAGGATGAGAATGGGAATTCCCAGATCCATCACTCTCTAAAAAACAAAGGCTGATAATGTGTGGGAAGAAACCTAAGCCCAAACTGAGAACTCCTCTCCCCTCTCCAGTGATAACTTCTTGAAGATAGAGCATGCTCCACTATGCCAAAAGATATTAGTCAAGGTGTAAACTAACTCCTTGGTTTTATACAGGTCCCATAGGACATTGTCAAGTCGCTGACCCAATCAGAATAGAATTGATATGGAATACAGTTGAAATGTCTTTAATTGATTCATGAAATTTCCCCATTCAATTTTACTCAGAGTTCTAGTGCTTTTATTCCATTAAAAAAGTGTACTAGATGGAACATATGATTATTTTGAGAATGTGGTTTACTACCTTTATGATAACATCAAAGGAGTATATAAAATGATCACCAGAATGGTCTTTTACAGGAAGTTCTCCTTCCCCACAACATTATGAGTTATAAAAGAGATACATGACAAGAGTGAAGAACAATGTATACTAATAAATGGTAAATAAGGTTTACATACCCAAAGATTTCTGGTCCAAATACATTGCATGAGTAAATCTTTCTAGGAACCCTGAAAATACACAACTTGATTCACTAGGAAAACTAGGCAAGAGAATGAAGAGGGGAATCAAAACAAATCTTTCACTATACAGAATGGAAAAAACAGACAGAGTTTATGACCTGCTCATAGTTCTGATATTTCTGAATATGAGGTTTAGTGAATCCTTGTTTCCTATAATTTTATAAATGAAGATTTTGTCATTCTTTTTCATATTTTTTTCCAAATCCAAAAAGTCTCAGTCAACTTTGAAGAATGAATTTTATTGAAAAAGATGACAGAACTAAATTTTTCCCTGTGCTTTGTTGTTATTCATCTGATTGAATTTCTATAACAAAAATACCCCCAATGTCTGAAATAATTTCTAGTTCAAGAAATTAATAAATGAAAGATACTTTAAAATGAAAAGTGGTTTGGGGGTTTCTTTTTTAGAGTTGTACAAAGAAAATTACTAATCCCAATATGGGAGGTAGGTTAAAAGCAATCTCAATATTAAAATCACAACTACCCCAAAACCAGCATTAGAATTGTTGGTATTAAATGATATTCAATATAAGGAGAGAAAATTTTATCTGGGACAATTGGCAACATTTTTCTTGGTATGTGGAATATTATTCTGATGATCTTTGGCAATTTGAATACTTTATCTCTTCCCATTCCCACAAATATAGAGCAAGATCATTGTATGTACACAGGTAAATGCACATATTTTCTAGTTTACAAATGAATGAATAAATGGTGGTATAAGAAATTCAATAAACATTTTTGTAGAGAAAAATAGCTCAAGGGCTACAGATACTCATAGAAAAAGGAAGACAGTCCCTGCTCTTAAGGTGGTCATATTTTAATGGAGTTGACAATACATATATGAGGCTTTCAATATAAGTAATATGGAAAGGTTGAATAGGAACGACATCAAATCCAATAATAAAACCATATTAGTCTCCAATATTGAACCATTTGATGGTGCCAAGTCCGATGGCAGGAACTTTTTTTTCTGTGACTTTCAGAACTTTGACTGATGAACAGGTGGTGACTGTGGCATTTATAGGACCAGTTTCTGTGGGTATAGGGGCTAATCTGAAAGTGACAAATATTGATAACTTGTAGCTCAAGATCTCAAGTATAAACTCATATGAACCTAGTTCAGTTTTGTTGACTGCTTTAGGATACTATAGATTCAGCCATAGAAGAAAGGTCATTTCATGGTAATGTGGGAATTATCATGTTTACTGTCATTACCAAAAGGGGTCATGACTCTTAAAAAGGGACAAGTATATGATGAAATCTATTGTTGAAAAGTATCTAATGTGAACACTACGTTCACTTTTTAAAAAATATCTCTTATGCATTTCTTTCTCTTAATCCTAATTTATCATAATGAAAATGACTAACCCGTGAACATGCTTAACACAAATGTGTAAATACAAAATTAACCTGGCTGTTTGCTACTGAGAGAAGGAGGGTGGGAAGAGAGGATGGAAGAAAATTCTGTAACTTAGAAGCATGCATAAACATATGGATGAATGTTAAGAAATACTTTCATAACATATATTTGGAAATGCAAAACATCAATAAAATATGATGTAAATAAAAAATATATATCCAGTGAAAGGACCAAGTTGGCAGGGGGTGGAAAAAACCTAATGGCCATTCCACTGAGTCTTTGGTTAAACATACATTTCACATAGTTGGACATCCTGATTGGTTTTATTTCACAATAATCCCAATCAAAGAATCTAGATGACCTTCATAAGGTCTGGAACCAATTTTTACAGAATGCTACTAAGGCATAAAAGTTCATATTCTTCACTGAAATTCACCAATAGTTCCTCATAGGTAAATTAGAAATGAAAGAACTTTGACATCAATAATGTGGGGGCTTATATGTTGTCAAAATAAGGTTTTACAATCCAGCTGCTTTTAGTCCAGGCTTTTGTCTGCTGAACTTCTGTGACAAATTGTAATAGCATTAGGATTGACTTAGGCAGCTATGATTAAGTAGATAACTGCATATATCCAGCAAATATGTAAATAATACAGTCTTCAGTCATGGATAGAGGATCCTTTTCCCTTGAGTGCCCTCCTAAATTACCTGCCAAATCAAAGTAGAGGCTTCCCTTGCCAAGTTCCTAGTTCAAGTTTTGAAAGCAGCTTGTTTATTCTTCCAAAATCTCACTCTTCTGGCTTCTATCCAGTATGTGTTATTTAGCAAGTTTGCTAAATGGAAGGATATTCGTTTGTTTGTATGTTTTGTTTTTTTTTTTCTGAAGGAATCACTTCACATTGTTATGGGGATTGTTTTCAGTGAATCAAGGGATGATCTATCCAGGAGTCTATCCTGTTAGATATCAAGGATGTCACCTTTAGCAAATCATAGGGACTCCTTAAAGGGATAAAGGGATAGGAACTAATGAATCCATCACCTCAATGTTTGACTCTTTTGAACCACTTATAATACATGTACTTGTTCCCTCATCCCCTGCCCTCTGTTGAGGTGATGCTATGGTGATACACAGTTGTTCCTTTTTCTGATTTAACTGACCCAGTAAGGGCATGGGCTGAGATTGTTTGTACCTCACTTACTTTTTATTGCTCTTATTTACATAGAGAGCTATCCTTTTTTCAGACTGCCTAACCGTCCACACCAACACACACACACACACACACACACACACACACACACACACACACACACATAGATATACAATCACATAACTGAAAAGTTTTCAAGAGCAATGCTTCTATTTTATTTATTTATTTTTAAATCATTCCCCTCATATGTAGCATTCTGTATATATATATATATATATATATATATATATATATATATATATATATATATACATATATATATATATGTATATATATATATATATGAACCGGAATGATCATTTTGAATTGAATGTGCTATTGAACTTTTGACCTTGATTTTATTTGCTCTAATAACCTCAGCTAAACAACCTGAGTCTTAATAAAAATGTCCAAGTGAACAACTTTCCACTATAAGCTTGGTGCTTATTGGTAAGGAGTTTTAATGCTTTGCTTGCCTTATTAATCTCATCTCTTTAGGTAAAAGATAGTATTACCTATATCAGGATATTCTTTCCCTTCTAGTTATTAAAGATATAGGTGACTATCAGTAT
Source organism: Macrotis lagotis (assembly GCF_037893015.1). Lineage (NCBI taxonomy): Eukaryota > Metazoa > Chordata > Mammalia > Peramelemorphia > Peramelidae > Macrotis > Macrotis lagotis. The sequence goes on from NC_133664.1 coordinate 149,413,702, forward strand.
GCTCATAAGGTTTCTATAGTTACATTCAATGAGATTCTTTTAAAATTATGATTGCATTTCTATCCTTATTTAAAGAAAAACTGCTATTTCCAGCCTTCGTAATAGCTCCCAGGAGCTAGAACTTGTAAAGCGCTTTTACAATATAAGATAGAAATTGGAAGAGCCTGATCAGTAGCAAAGAGACATTAGGGCAAAATTGAACCTCAGAAAGAAGGCAAGTTCACAAGGGAGTAACAGAGTGGGAGGGACAACTTTTTATTTGCCATTAAGGACTCAACTGAGTCAATTGGGAAGGAAAGTAAAAGATATCTATTTACAACTCACTGTAATTCTTAAGGATTCTTTGCCAGGTTTTACAAGCTGGGTTTTGCTGAGATAGACTTCATAAGAGTGGAAATGAAGTTTGGATTCATATATCAGAGCTTGGCATTGCAACTTGGGCAGACAAGTGCAACAATGAGAAGGGATCATACATATGCACATGATCAAAGTAATGTTACCATTTTAATGAAGAAAAAAGCCTTTTCGGCTGTGTTTACATAATACCCAAAGAACCCACCCCAAAATAAGAACAAAAAGCAGCTATGAATTTATTATCTATCTGACACTATAGACCCCATTTTGGAATATTGTTATCAATTGACTGCATAATTAGATGATGGACAAGCCTCTCCCCTCTCCAAGATGGATTCTGACTGATTGTTTTTGAAACTTGATCTCTCTGTCAAACATTCTAGAGAGGAGCGAGTTCATTTTTATGCAGTTGTCATATGAGAGTTATATAAAATATAAAAAGAGAAATTAGTTGCTTTGTAATCACAAGATGCCTCTAAATGATCCTATAGCTATATTTTAGTTATTATTTCACCTTAGATAAAGATCAACTAAAATGTTAGAAAGAATTTGTTAAAGAAAATATAACTATTCCTTCAATTTTTGAAGCTGTTTTCTGATTTGAATTTTTATATTAATGCTAATAAATTCAAGTAAATTTATTTACATAAATTCTAAGATTTTTTGAGTATATATGTTTTATTTTGAAAACATATTTTTAATAACCAAGTACATTTTTCTCCTTCTTACCTTTTGAAGGAAAAAGGCAGGTAGGAAGAAAAGAAGGAAGAAAGGAAGGAAGGAAGGAAGGAAGGAAGGAAGGAAGGAAGGAAGGAAGGAAGGAAGGAAGAAAGGAAGGAAGGAAGGAAGGAAGGGAGGGAGGGAGGGAGGGAGGGATGATGGATGAATGGATTAAGCAAGCAAAAAAATTCCTATTTAATCACATCTGAAAATTTAGTTTCTTATTCTCCATATTAGTGCATCATCTCTCTGCCATGAGGTCAACAGTGTTTTCTTCAATGATCTCCTGGTATCATGGTTAATTACTCAGTTGATCAGAGTTATTAAATTTTCAGAATTATTCACTTTATAAGAAAAGAATCCGAAAACCCCTAGACTGCATTTAGTTTTACCTTGTTTTTCATTAGTGTAATGATCAAATAATATAAAAGGCAAGACAGTATAGAAACAATATAACACAAAGTGTAATGTGTCTATAAGATGTTCAAAAAAAGTTCTATATGATGTCTGGGAAAAGAAGAGTTTCTAACTAGTTAATACAGGTAGGCTTCATGGAGGATAATGAATTTGAGATAGGTCTTGATGGATGAGTAGGATAGGGTACAGAATGTGGAAATCACTCCAGTTACAGGTAATATAATAATAGAAATAGAGAATTCAATTGAAATTTAGCAGCCATGCAGTCCAATCTATATACCAAAGGAGTTCATCCCTATTATGATATACTTGACTAATTGTCATCTAACCTCTGCTTCAAAACCACAAAGGAAGAGGATGCCCCCATGGACAATATTTTCTACTTTGAGATAATTCTAATTGTTAGAAAATAGTTTTGTTGGCACCAGGTAGCCCAGTGGATAGAATACCGGTCCTGGAGTCAAGAGGACCTAAGTTAAAATCTGACCTGAGACACTTAATACTGACTTGGTTGTATGACCTTTGCCAAGCCACTTAATCCCATTGTCTTGTCAAAAATTGTTTTATATTTTGTTTTGTCTTCTAGAAAAACAAGGCTGAATTGGCTTCTTGGTAAATTTGATCCATTGATCCTGTCTCTGCTTTCTGGGGCCATAGAGAACAGGTCAGATCCTTTCTTCATATGACAGTTCATCGACAATATGGAAATATATTTAAATCTTCTTTTTTCTTTAAGCTAAAACTGCCCAGGTATTTCAACTTTAAATGTGTAGCCCTGAAAAACATTTCCACACTAATCATGATGTAAAAGGAAACATAACCCCTCCCTGAAAAAAAAAAAGAAAGAAAAACTTCAAGAAAAATAAAATAGAACAGTATATGGGTGTGGGGTGAGTAGTTGTTTTGTCCTTTATTCTCAAAGAAGACAAAGAAATGAGGGAAGTGATGCCATGACATGCAAGTAAATTCTTAAGGGGAGAGTGTTGTAAAGTCACCAACATAACTTTCTCCTCCACAGTCAAGTGGGTCCAGTGTCCAGAACCACTGGAGATGACCTGGATGAAGTAAAAGACCAGTTTATCTTTTAAAACTAAAGTCTTTCTCAGATCACAGTTTGACAGAGGCAATGCCCATTCAGTCTTTAACATTAGGTAAATAAAATAAATAAACAACATTGAAAGTAAGACACTCTGGATTTCTCACTGTTTTAGGCAAATGGGAAAGAAATGAGGCAAAGGATTTCTGGCCAAAACATAAACAATTGATATGTATATTCAGTGATTCAATAATCTGAGGGAGGGAGGATGGAAGGAAGGAAGGAAGGAAGGAAGGAGGGAGGGAGGGAGGGAGGGATGGGAGGGAGGGAGGAAGGGAGGGAGGGAGGGAGGAAGGAAGGAAGGAAGGTAATTTTGGGTGTCAGGGAAGACAAGAAAAAGAAGGAAAAAATATGCTTTAATCTGTATTCTGAGTCCATCAGCTCTTTATCTTTTTTTATCATGAGTTCCTTAGAATTGTGATAGGTTATTGTTTTGTCTTTTACAAGTGATTATGTTTACAATATTATTGCAACTGTGCAAATTATCTTAGTTCTGTTGGTTTCACTCAATATTAGTTCACGTAAGTCTTCCCAGATGTTTCTGAAATCTTCTTCCATCATATTCATATGCTATAACTTGTTCAGACATTTTCATGTTGAAGGGCATCTTCTCAGTTTCCTATTCCTTACTATTACAAAAAAAAGCTGCTATAAATATTTGTGTGCATATGGCCTCCTTTTCCCTTTTTCTTTCACCTTTTTGAAATAGCAGTATTGCTGGGGCAAAGGGTATGTACACTTTAATAGTTTCTAGGGCATAGTTCCAAACTGTTTTCCAGATTGGTTGGACTAGTTCACAGTTCTAGCTATTAGAAATTTAGAGGATTTTAGAGTTTTATTGCAAATAGAAAACTCTGAAAACTTTCTATTAATACCCCTTGACCATTAGTCAAAGGGAGAATAACTTGTTAAAAATTTTTAAACTTAATTTAATGAAAATTATTCATTTTACATGCATGGTACAAAAGCTCCAATAGATTTATCTTTATTTGTATAAAATGTGTTTTGTAATTGTGTTCATATAATTTTCTATATATTTGAGAAATAAGACCTTTATCAAATTAACTTGCTGCAGATATTTTCCCCAAGTATCCTTCTTTTCTTCTTATTTTGGGTTCAATGATTCTATCTATGCAATTTTTTCAACATTATGCAGTTAAAATTATTCATTATTTTCTTATGAATGTTACTATTTTCTTTGTCCCTAAATCTGACAATTAAATACCTCTGTGTGTAAAACATTTTTATATCAATCTTTATTATCTAAATATTATCTAAATCATTCTTGCCCTCTTATGCCAAACTATTTTTCAGTTTTCCCACAATTTTTGTCCAAGAATGACATCATGTAACAATATTTGTGATCTCTTGAATATATCAAGCACTAGTTTATTGTGGCTATTTATTCCTATATGTTATATATCTAATCTAATCACTGATTAACAACTCCATTATTATCCACTGTCAAATTGTTTTGATGATTGTGACTTTGAAATATATGTTGAGATCTGGTATTATTGGGAGCCAATTCATTCCCATTTTTCCCATTGATTCTTTAATATTCTTAAACTTTTTTTCCTGTTTTTACATGAATGTATTTACTATTTCTTCCTAGCTCTATAAAATATTTTAGTTGTTTGATTTGTAAGTAATTTACTTTGATTTGCAAGAAAGTAATTTACTGAATAAGTAAATTAATTTTGGTAGTATTGTTATTTCATGATATTGACAGCTTATCCATAAGCAATTCATATCTTATTATTTGAATATTTCTATTTGTGTAAAGTGGTCTTTTTTTTTGCTAATAATGGTTTGTATGTGAATTTAGCAGGCAGAATCCCACATATTTTTAGTGTTCTTGCTCATTTTAAATAGGATTTCTTATTTTCAGTCTTTTCCTGGAACTTTTTGTTAATTGATAGCAATGCTAATGAATTGCAAGTTTATTTTATATTGCAACTTTACTGAAATTATTAATTGCTTTAACTAAGTGGTTCTTTTTTTGCTTGGTTCTCTGTTTTTTTTTTACATAAGCCATCAAATCATCTGAACTGAAATGAATTATCGTTTCCTCATTGCCTATACAGATTCCTTCAATTTATTTTTCTTTAATTATTTCCTTATCTAGCATTTCTAGTGCAATGTTGAATAAAGAAAATATAATGGAAATTCTTGTATCATTTGTTTTTGTTGGAAAGGCTTTTAGGTCAGTCCACATTACAAATAAAATTTAATCTTGATTTCAGATAAATACTACTTAGCAATTTTACAAAACTCCATTTATTCATATATGTTTTGGTATTTTAGATTGATAGCTTTGGTTTCTTTTTTTTTTTGAAAGCTACCTTTACATGTTCTTTGGCTGTTTATCAATTAGGGAATAACTACAATTCTCATGAATTTTTTTCAGTTCTGTATATTCAATTCTCCATTGAAAAATGAAACTTTTATTTAAGAAACATATCACAACCTTTTCCCCAGTTCAAAGGGTCATTGGGTGTGTTTTTGGAAAACATTTTAATTTAATTTAATGAAAATTATTCATTTTATATCCAATAATACAATTTATCCAATAGATATATCTTTATTTGTGTAAAAAAGTATTTAGTAATTTTGTTCATATAATTCCTGAGTTTCTCTTGGCAGGTAGATTCTCAAATATAGGGTATTGTTGGCAGTGACTTATTTTATTGTATTGTATTATATTATATTGTATTATATTATATTATATTATATTATATTATGTTATGTTATGTTATGTTATGTTATGTTGTGTTGTGTTCTGTTGTGTTGTGTTGTGTTACATATTGTTATATCATGTTTTATTATATTATATTACATTGTATTTATTTATCATATCATATCACATCACATCACATCATATCATATCATATCATATAATATCATATCTTTATTTTATTTTATTTTATTTTATTTTTAGGTTTTTGCAAGAAAATAGGATTAAGTGGCTTGTCCGAGGTCACACAGCTAGGTAATTATTAAGTGTCTGAGGCCAGATTTGAACTCAGGTGCTCTATCCACTGTGCCACCTAGCTGCCCCTGCAGTGATTTTAAATGGAATATTTCCTGCTGCTGCATTTTGTTGGTAATGCATAGATATAGTGATGATTTATGTAGATTCAATAACCTACAATGTTGCTGAAGTTGTATATAATGGTAGCTAGTTTTTTTTTTTCTTGATTCTCTAGGGATTTTCTACTTCCTTTCATCTGCAGAGTGACAGTTTTGTTTCTTCACTGAATATTCTAATTCCATAAGTTAAGTTTTCTTATTTTATTGTTGACTCCCTTATCTGCCCTACCATTTATCATCAACACCTCCCTATCCTTCTCCTCCTACTTCTCATTTGTTTTTTGAGCTAATTCTCTGGACAGCTCATTCAAAGCATGACCTGTCATTTCCCCTCATTTTCTCCTCCAATTTAAAAGTTCATTGTGTGCCTCTCTTGCAGCTAAGTGGAACAATGGATAGAGAGCATTGACCTTGGAGTCAGGAGGACAGGAATTTGAATCCAGTCTTAGACTTTTTCTTTAGGTTTTTGCAAGGCAAATGGAGTTAAGTGGCTTGCCCAAGGCCACACAGCTAGGTAATTATTAAGTGTCTGAGGCCGAATTTGAACTCAAGTACTCCTGACTCCAGGGCCTGTGCTCTATCAACTGCACCACCTAGCTGCCCCCAGTCTTAGACTCTTACTAGCTATGTGACCTTGGACAAGTCACTTAACGCTGATTATCCCTCATGCAGGGCCATCTCAAGTAGTCTTGATTCATATATGACCACTGGATCTCTCTGGAGGAAAAAGTGAGGCTGCTGACTCAGCACAGCTTCCCCCTCACTCAAATACAATTCATGTGTTTTTCATGGCATCATTTCCCTGATGCCTGTGTCTTCTTTGAAAATGTAAGACAAACACTATTTTTGAGATAATTCTTCCTGTGCTTCCTTTCTCATCTCCCTTCTCCTAGTGCATTCTTCTTATACTTTTTTTAAAATATTATTCCATCATGTTCAATTCACACCTGTGCCTTTTATCTACAATTTATCATTCTAACAGCCCTATTAGAAGGGGCAAGTATCTTCCCATGTAAGAATGTATAACTTATTGAGGACTTATGGATTTCCTCTTTCATTTTTATCTTATTATGCTTCTCAGATCTTATAATTGAAAGTCAATTTTTTTTCTATTCTGTTCTGTTATTTTCATCAGGAATGCTTAAAAGTTCTCTATTTCAGTAAATACTTATTTTTTTCCTCTGAGTTATGCCCTTTCGCATCCATTCCAAATCCTAAGCTCCTTCAATGTAGAAGCTGCTAAATCTTTTATTATCTTAATTAGGTTTCCATCATATATGAATTATTTCTTCTTTGGCTGCTCACAATATATTTTTTTTATTTGGGAGCTCTGAAAATTTCCTATAATATTCCTTGGAATTTTCATTTGGGGTTCTCTTTCAGAAAGTGATTAATGGATTCTTTCCATTACTAGTTTACCTTCTGCTTCTAGAATATCAGAACAATTTGATAAGATGTCTATTATGTTTAAATTTTATATAAAATTTTAAAAGGCTTGCGAAATAAAATGCAATCCACATGAGAAAATATTTTTTTTGTTTTTCTCTTTTGATTTTTCTTTTACAACATAACTAATATAAGCATATATTGACAAGATTGTATCAGATGACCTGTGGCCTTGGGAATGGGAGAGGGAAAGGAGGAAGGAATGAAAATCTCCAACTCAAAATCTTACAAACATGAATATTGGAAATTATTTTTCATATGTTATTGGGAAAAATACTATAAAGGCAAAAATATATATATGAAAGTTATGCTTTTGTGGGTATCAAGTAATCCAACAATTTTAAATTACCTTAGTATTTTCTGTCAGTTTTTCAATGAGCTATTCCACATTTTTCTTCTATTTTTCCATTCTTTTGATTTTGTTTCATTGTTTCTTGATGTCTCTGAGATACTTTAGCATCTACTTGCCCAATTCTAATTTTTAAGGAATTTTTTCTTCAATGAGCATTCGTACCTCCTTTTCTATTTGGTCAATTCTATTTTTTAAGGATTTCTACCTTTCAGTGGATTTTTCCCTGTCTCTTAATTTTGGCAAATTTTATGTTTTATTTAAGGTCTTTTTTCTTCAATTCTTTGTTCTTCTTTTACCAAGGTGTTGACTTTCTTTTCATAATTTCCTTGCATTACTCTAATTTCCTTTTCCAATTATTCTTCTACTTCCTTTTTATTATTTTTAAAACCCTTTTGAGGTCTACCTGGAAGTTTTATACAGCTTGTGATCAATTAACTTTTTTTTAGCTTTGAAACTTTGTTAAAGTTGTTTTAATTTCCTTTTCTTCTTTCTGACTTTCTATGATTGTCCCTGGCATCATAGTAACTTTTATGATCAGGTTCTTTTTATGGTTGTTTGTCCATTTTTTCCAGGCTATTCCTTGACTTTCAACTTCATGTTAAAATATGACTGTTCTTAAGGTAGAAGAAAGATTGTCTTTAAGTTCAGGGTTTTTTGTTTGTTTGGGGGTTTTTTGCTACTGTTTTCAGACCTATTTCTTAGGATTGTGAGTTCCTATGCTCCAAAAGAGGTTTGGTCCCTGGTTTCCTGTCTTCTGATATGTTCTTCTCCCTCAAACTAATGCTTGCACTCTTCTTGGCCCTAGAACTATGATCAGGTCCTCTGCTATTATATTATGTCTTTGTGGTTGAGCTTCCAGCAGTTGCTTCTAGACTAAATTACAGTTAGCCTAAAGGAGTATCTTGAATTGCTGATGTTCCATTGGTTTTGTTTTCCTGTCCTGGTTTGTTTTACTCCAGGATTTGTAAGGGAGTAAAGGCTAGAATTGAAATCTCCCTTTTTTCTTTAATCAAAGAAATGTTTCTCCTACTTTTTTTTTTCACAGAAACAGATGCCCTGCTCCCTTGGTACTGTGACCAAGAAAGTGATGATGCCTCCCTGCCTGAAACAGCAACAAAGAACTGGGCAGTAAGTAATAGAGTTATGAGATGGGATTCTTTCCTTTTTCCACTATCAGAGTCCTCTGAGATATATTTCTGCCCTGGTGTTCCTACCTGCACAGTTGTCTGCTCCTCACCATTACTAAAACTACAACTTACTGCTAATTCTGTCTGTTTGGGCAATGCTACTATATGACCTTGTCCAGCCCCTATCCTAATATTGACTCCCTTAAACTACCCAGGGTTAAAATGATACCTAGGAGTTTTCTTGGATTTCATGATCAGAATTTCCTATAGCACATTTTCTACATTGTTGTGGAAAGGTGTGAGAAGGAACTAGGAACTAAGTAAAAGTGCTAGCTCTTACTTCACCATCAAATTTTTAAATTGTAATAAAATCCCAGATTGCAGAAATTAAAGGAGAAAGAAAACTTCTACCAAAACCATTTTTTTTGTTTAAGGCAAAAGTTCTCATAAAAAGAGCAACATAAATCAATGCTTTAAAATTTTAAATGAATACGTATCAAATAAACTACAATAATTTATCTAAGAACTCATTAATTATGACAAAGTTTTAATTTTTCAGGTATTCAAGGATGATCTAAGCAATAAAAAAGGAACGGCATTTCTATCTAATAAAATAAAGTCTGAGGCAAATATAGAAAAGGAAAATATACTTAAAATTAGTACGAAATCTGTAAATTTGGTAGAACTCTATCAAACAGTCGAAATTTATGTAGATTCAGTTACAAAGTGCTTCTTAAAGACAAAAAGAAGAAATTGAATAGGTGGAGATATATTCATTGTACCTGACTGGGTCATACATATTAATGAGACTGTCACTAAAGTTATTCACAATGTTAATGTCATGCCAAGAAAACTACTTAAAGGCACACTTTTAAATTGTAGACAAAATGATGAAATTCAATGAGAAGATCAAAAGATTTATAATATTAAGACAAGAGAAACAAATCTATTTAAAGGAAATAAAATCTGAAAATAGATAATTTTCTTTATATTAAGTTGAAAAATTTATGTACTAATAAAATTCAAATATTTATGATAAAAATGTTAGCATTCAACTTAGATAAGAAGTAATTTTATCCCTTTCTTGCATAAGAGTTTGGTATCCAAGATAGTAAGAAAAAATTCATAAGAAAAATGCTTTTTTTCTCAATATGTAAATTATTAAATCATAGCAACAAATAGTTACCAAAGAACTTCCTAGAAATAACAATATTATGAAAGAATGACCCTAATTACTTATAATGAAAGTAATCCAAATCAAATATTTTGAAATTTTACCTTATACTTTGGTAAATTGATATAGTTGACAAAAGATGGGAATAATCAATGTTCAGAAAAGTTATAGAAAGATCACACTGATGCATTATTTTAGGTTTTAGGTTTTTGCAAGGCAATGGGATTAAGTGGCTTGCCCAAGGCCTTACAGATAGGTGTCTGAGGCTGGATTTGAACTCAGGTACTCCTGACTCCAGGGTCAGTGCTCTATCCACTGCACCACCTAGCCAGCCCTCACAGATGCATTATTAAAAAGAACTATGACTTGTTACAATCATTTTGGAATTATGCAAAAAACATTTGCAATCATACAAATAAAGTATATTGAGGCACAGAGGGTTTTTTTTAAATTTTCAGGATATCAAAACCAAGAACCCCCCTTCAAAATTGTGCATAGATTCCTGAATCTCTTATGGTTTGGAGATTAATCTGCATCATCTAAAAATAAAAGAAGCTTTGATACACAAAATTAGGAGCCTTATTAATGGGTACAGGTTGGTTTCAGAGGGGAGAGCCTATGGTCCCTCCCTTTATTTGTTTTTATCTCTTCTCTAAATGGACACCAAGAGAGAAGAAGAAGTCCCATGAAGAGAAAAGCCAAGTTTCTCATTGGCTAACCTCTTTTGAATGTGCCCCCCATTTTAGTTTTCAAAGTCATAGCCAATTAAAGAAGCACTTGGTAACTCCATAGTTACCAGTTGGAACAGGGCTCAGAATGTCTATGCCTTCTCTAGATCTATCCAAGGAACTTAACTTCCATGCAATTATTACACACTTGGAAGTAGCATTCTCCTTTTGTTTCTCTCAAATACAGAATTCTCTGTTCACAGTAATGAGCTCACTGACTTCATAAGCTTAATACATACATGTAGACAAAAGTACATATATTTGCATATGTATTTACTTTTGTATTCTTAACCATTTTACTTTCCTTCAAGTATAGCTAAGATCTCCTTTCCAAAATTCACTTCCAATAGCTTATGGTGGTGCAGAAAAGACCTTTAGTAACTTCTGAGAGGTGATATCAAGTTATAAAGATTTCAAATATGGACCGATTTATGATCAATAATTCAGTCAACAGAAAATGTTAAATCCTTCTATGTACTATTTGGGATACAAGAAAGATAAAAAAATCAACTAAAAACCCAACTGCCAGTCCTTAAGAAACAAACTATAATTATCCACATAGAGAATATATTAATTTCAAGCAGAAAATCATCTCATGTAGAACAACTCATGAAAAGGCATGATGTCTAGAGATAACATTTAAGTAATATTCAAGAAATATTAGGTAGGTTTGTGTTGCTGATATATGGAAAGGAAGAAAGCAAAAAAAGACTGAAAAAGTAGGGAGAGAAGGTAACTTCCAGGAGTCCAGACAGTAGAGTAAGCGGTCATTCATCATAACTCTCCCATATTCACATTCCCAAAAAAATATCTTGAAGGAGAAGAACCAGCAAAAGAATAAAGTGAAGTCATCATTTATCCCAAGAAACTTGTAAGATCAGAAAGAAAGATTCTCTCTTGGATAAAAGGGAAGTGCCATTTAGAACGGGAAGCATCCCAACAAACCCTATCTCAACAAGTCAGTGGGGATTCCTGAAATACACTTGAAGCAGAAAGATACACACACAGAATAAAGGTAAGGGACTAGAGAAGAACCTATCATGATTCTACTGAAGTTTAAAAATAGGTAGCAATTCTGATCTCAGACAAAGCAAAAGCAAAAATAGAAATAATTAAAAGAGATAAGGAAAAAAATATCTTCCCCAAAATACCATGAAAAGTAAAATAATATTACTAAACATATATCCACCACATAATAGAGCACCCAAATTCTAAGAGGAGAAACTGAGTTACAGGCAATATGAAATGCAAAACAGATAATTTTTATTATGCTAAAATAAAAAGCTTGTTTTTTACAAACAAAATCAATATAACCAAGACTAGGAGAAAAATCAGAAAACTGGAAAACAACCTTTACAGTAAGTGATATGGATTCTTCTTTCATGAAGGGATTAATGTAGAAATGTGTTTGACATAATTATACACATGTAACCTATATCTGATTATTTTTTTTCCTTAGAGAAGGGAAAGAGATAGAAGGAAAGAAGGAGGGAGAAAAAAAATTGGAATTCTTAATCTTATAAAATTGAATGTTGAAAACAATATTTATATGTAATTGGGGAAAATATAATATTATTAAATGGAAAAAAATTAAAAATAAAACTTAGAAAAGGAAAACTAAGGATAAAAATTGTCTGGACATTTATTGGAGAAAATAAAATACTAATTAAAAAGTAAAAGGGACTCACAACAGCAACACCAAAATGTAGGCAGAGATTAGATTTTAAAAGGCTTTCAATGTCAAACTAGGGCTTTTATAATTGATCCTAGAAATAAAAGAGAGTCACTAGAGTTTATTGAATAGGAGATTGACATGCTTAGGCATGCAATTTGGGAGGATGAATATGGCAGTTGAAGAGATTATTGAGTAGAGATGGAAGAGACTTGATTTAGGAAGACTGATAGCTAACTATTGCATTAATCTAGGCAGGATATAATGAATACCTGAAGCAAGGTGGTTTTTGATTGAGTGGACACATACAATAGATGTTAGAATCAATAATACTTAGCAATGGATTGTTTATGGGCATGAATGTGAATGAGGAATCAAGGATGATGCTAAAGGTGCAAACCTGGGTGATTTAGGAGAATGGTGGTAGTCTAAACAGAAATGGGAATGTTGGAAAGATTTTGGAGAGTTTGAAAAGAAAGTTAAGTTCTCTTAGCTCCATAAATTCTCTAATATATGCTCCTCACATCATCCAAACTGATCGTCCTAAGGCACAAATTTGATGATCTTACTCTCATATTCAAAAAAGAAAAACCCCCCAGTGACTCCCTATAATATCCAAGGTCAAATATAAGATCCCTTGTTTGGCTCTGAAAGCTCTGAATATTCTAGCCCTAGTCATAACTTTCCAATCTTCTTACAATTTCCCCACCTCCTCTGAAGTACAGTACCAATGACCTCCTTCTTGTACCTCACATGATATTTCTTCTGATTCTGGGCATTTTCATCAGTGAGTTCTTGAAGTAAGGGAAGAAAATGGCCACCGTGTTCTGAAAAAGAAGATAAATTTGTATAGAATGACCTTCAAAGGAAGAGGGTTTGATGAGTGATGGCGGGAAAGAGAATCTGGAATTGTCCAGAAATGTTTCTATTATCCTACCACAAAGAGTGATTTTTTTGGTAGTCACTGGAGAGGGAAGTGTAGAAATCTAAACAGTTCTGGAAAAAGTGGTCATGCATGTTATGATATCTGAAGGATCTAATGAATGTTAAGAAAAATTGAATACAAAAACAAGTTTCTAATTGTAAGTAGACATTGCAGGGAACAAGGTGAGTAAATAAATAGATTCACAGTGGGACTTTGGAGTTGCAGTTTTAAGTGAGATGGGAACAAGGAATCTTGCTAATGGGGTTGGGGGGTGAGGTAGGCAAGTAGGTGGTTTCAGGATCATTAGATAGAGGAGAGAATGATAGGGCTCTAAATATACCAAACACTGAAGAATGAGTTCTTGTAGAGAATTAGTGATTGCAAAGGTCCATTGAGGAAGACAAGAAATTAGACTGTTCAAGATTTTAGCCTTACTGCTGAGACAGTGCTATGCATTGTGAGGACCAGGAAGCCTGCTCTATAGTACACGGTATGCTGATAAAGGGATTTTCTGGGGTAGTTTAGTCAGGTTAAAGAAGATGGTATTGAGGGGTCAGGTTAGTCAGAGAATGGCCTGTGGGAGTCTGAAAAGACTCCAGGTTGCAAGTATGTGCCAAGAGAAGGCTAGAAGGCTAGATCCAAGACTGACTCAATTCTCACTAGGAATTCTTTGGAGGTAACACAGGCCAAAATTGCATATACATACACACACACACACACACACACACACACACACATATATATATATATATATATATATATATATATATATATATATACATATATATATATATATATATTCTTTGAAAACTAACCTAATTCATTTTGGCTACAGAATACAGAATTCTGGATTGAATTGGGGCAAAAGAGTAGTTTTGTACACAGAAACTCAGCAAATTGTATTTTAAATTATGGATAGGCTGCAGCTTGCATCACTGGATGGAACACTTCTTAAGTTGAAAAGAGATTCAATGTTTTAAAATGTAGCCAGTATTTTTTGATTTATAGGTGATTTCTTAGCATATTTAGGAAAAATTGACTGGCACTCAGCCTTCAGGAAACTTCTATCTAAGGCTTATGATAATTTTCTTCATAAGAACTCATTTCCATATATTCCAGTCATTTAGATTAGCAGTCCTAGTACAAACTGTTCAGGGATAATATTACATATTACTACTGCGTAACTTTATTTTCTTAGCTCCAGGGAACACCCTTTAATTTTTAATCCTTGTAATTAGTAGTCTATGAACTCTAAACTTCAGTGTAGTATTGATAAGAGCATGTGTTAATATAGTTCTTTGCTTTACTTACAATTCTATGAAATAGAGTATGCAAGCCAAATCCTCTGCATTTTGTAACTGAGTAACTAAAAAACAAAGATGTTAAGGGATAGATTTAAGTAGCAGAGATGGAACTAGAGCCCAGCCCTTCTACTGCAAGAATAGTAGGAGGTTTTTTTAATTATTCCTGATGCCCCTCCCATATCTCAATAATTTCTGCACAAATACTGCAGTTCATTATTAGTAGTTACTTTCACTGAGGATACAAAAGATATGTATTTTAAAATTTTTCATCAGCTACTAAACTGTTTCCAAGCAAACATATAAAGATTTGTTAGAATTTTAGCAACTTATAATGGTGTATTTATATATGTGTGTTTATTTGGGGTTTATTTTGATGAATACTGATTTCATTAAAATTATCATTTTATTTTTAGCAAACCCCTGGAAAATTATCTGTGTACTTTCAGATAAATATAAAATGCAAAAAGTTGAGTTGAAATAGAAGTCTTGCTTTATTCTGGCAATAGACAGTGATATTGGCACTTATATGACAAAATAATTTAATCAGTAATTGGTAGTGGATAATGAGATAGCTGTAAAGTCAATAGAACCTAATTTGAAGTTCCAAGGCTAACCCATTCAGATAATGTGACCCCAAGCAAGTCACTTAATCTTTCAGTGACCTGGGAAATTCTATAGGAATATAAATTACAGAGAGGTGTGCCTTTTAACACTTTATTTATTTATTTTCACTTTACTACAATAATCCTGTGAAAATAAACCTAAATTGGGAAGGTTAGGCTCAGTGGATAAAGCACCGACCCTGGAGTCTGGAGTACCTGGGTTCAAATCCGGTCTCAAGCACTTAATTACCTAGCTGTGTGGACTTGGGCAAGCCACTTAAGCCCATTAGCCTCGCAAAAAAACCTAAAAAAAAGAAAATAAACCTAAACCCCCATCCCTCTAAAAGAAGAGAAATCTAAACAAATAACGTGAGATAAAAAATAATGTACTTCAGTCTGTGTTCGGTCTGTCTCTGGGATGGGTTGCATTCTTTATCATAAGTCCATCAGAAAAGCTGCTTCAATATTTTTTCCCACAGTTGCTTTTGTTAATTGTTTTCCTCCATTCTTTTCCTCTCCACTTCCATTTATTCTATTCTCCATCTCCTATCACTTGGTCCCTGCTCAGAAGTGTGCTGCATTTGACTATCCTCTCCCATGATCTTCCCCCTCTTCTATATATACCCCCTGTCCCCTCCCCCTGTCTCCTTTCTCCCATCCCTTTCTTCTCTTTATCTTCTAAGGTAAGAATTATTTCCTCTCTGAGCAATTTATGATGAGAATGAAGAATCACTCTTCCCCCTCACCTTCCCCATTTCCATTTCATTGCAAAAACTTTTTTTCTTGACTCTTTTGTGTGAAATATCTTAGCCCAGGACTGTCCAAAATGCAACCTGTAGTGTGAGTTTATGCAATCCCTTAAGTCAAGTTATCTCAGAGTCTTAAATAAAATGGCAAATCAAAATATATTGTCTATTGTTTCAATAAAATCTTTTAAAAGTAAGGTTAGACAGCCCTGTCCTAGTGCATTATACTTTTCCTTTCCATTTCTCCCAATACATTCCTTTTTCAACCATTGACTCCACCTTTGTAATATATTATAACTTCATATTCAACTGCTCCTGTGTCTTGTCTATATATGCTCCTTCTAGTTGCTCTTATAAATGAGAAGGTTTTATGAGTTATCAGTATCTTCTTCCTATGCAAGAACACACACAGTTCAATATCAGTAAATCCCTCATAATTTGCCCTTCCCATCTGCCCTCTCTGCACTTCACCTGAGTCCTTTACTTGAAGATCAAACTTTCTGTTCAGCTCTGATTGCTTCACAGGAAAGTTTAGAAGTCTTATGTATCATTGAATATCCATCGTTTCCCCTGAAAGAGCATGTTCAACAGAGCAGGAGGGAGGACAGAGCCTCACAAACTGAGACCCTTGTGGGAGTGCCCCAAAAGCTCAGGAAGCACCCCTAAACCAGGCCCAGGCTGGGAAAATGAGCAAGCAGAGAAACAAAAGGAAGACTATTGAGAAATATTTTGCAAATGAGCCCAAGAAGGATAAAAAATACTCAGTCTGAAGATGAGGAAGCACAAGCTCCTGCATCTAAAGACTCCAAGAAAAACAGAAACTGGGCTCAGGCTATGATAGAGCTCAAAAAAGACTTTGAAAATCAAATGAGGGAGTTGGAAGAAAAACAGAGAAAAGAAAGGAGAGAGATGCAGGAAAACCATGAAAATGAAGTCAGCAGCTTAGTCAAGGAAATCCAAAAAATTCTGAAGAAAATAGCATGCTAAAAACCAGCTTAGGTCAAATGGACAAAACAGTTCAAAAAGTTATTGAGGAGAAGAATGCTTTAAAAACCAAAATTGGCCAGATGGAAAAAGAGATAAGAAAACTCTCTGAGGAGAACAAATCCTTCAGACAAAGAATAGAATTCAGGGAGATTGATGAATTTACCAGAAACCAGGAATCAATACTTCAAAACAAAAAAAAAATGAAAAATTAGAAGAAAATGTGAAATATCTCATTGAAAAAACAACTGATATGGAAAACAGACTTAGGAAAGATAATTTAAAAATTATTGGAATACCTGAAAGTCATGATCAGGAAAAGATCCATGACATCATTTTCAAAGAATTACTACAGGAAAATTGCAGAGGGCACAATAGAAATGGAGAGAATCCACCGATCCCCCAGAGAAAGAGATCCCAAAAAACAAACCCCTAGGAATATTATAGCCAAGTTCCAGAACTCCCAAATCAAAGGGAAATTTTACAAGCAACCAGAAGAACACAGTCCAAATATCGTGGAGCTGCAGTCAGGATCACACAGGACTTAGCAGCAACTATTTTGGAAGCTCGAAGGGCTTGGAATATAATATACCGGAAGGCAAAAGAGCTTAGAATGCAGCCAAGAATGAACTACCCAGCAAGGCTGAATGTCCTCTTCCAGGGAAAAAGATGGACTTTCAATGAACCAGGGGAATTCCAAATGTTCCTTTTGGAATGGCCAGAGCTGAACAGAAGGTTTGATCTTCAGATACAGGACTCAGGTGAAGCATGGAGATTGGAGGAGAAGGGGGAAATATGAGGGACTTAATGAGGATGAACTGCATGTATTCCTGCATAGAAAAATGACACGGATAATACTCATATGAACCTTCTCAGTTAATAGAGCAGGTAGAGAGAGCTTTTATCGTTGAAGCACAGGAGAAAGCTGAATTCGAAGATAAAATATGGTGTAAAAATGGAGTCAATAGAAAAAAAAGGGAAATGGAATGGGAGAAAGACAAGGGAGAGGGGGAATAGTCCAAGATATTTCACATAAGATTTTTTTATTACAATAAGCTATTGCAATGATATGGAACGGGGGAGGCAAGTGGGAATGAGGGAAGCTTTGCTCTCATCAGAGATGGCTAGAAGAGGAAACAGCAAATATACTCGATGGGGTATAGACATCTGGAGTAAGAAGGACAGGGGAGCAGGGGGAAGGGGTGGGGATGTGAATAAAGGAGGAGAGGATGGACCATGGGGGGAGACTGGTCAGATATAACACATTTTCTTTCTTACTTCTTGCAAGGGGCTGGGATTGGAAGGCCTGCCCAGGACCATGAGGCCAGGTGGATGCTGGGCTTAAGGGGTGGTATGGGGGGCTCAGGGCTTCTTGGCCCCAGGACCAGGGATCTGTCTGCTGCACCACTCAGAGACCCTACAGCAGAGTCAGAGTGAAAGGAGAGAGAAATAGAGTACATGGTAGTGGAGAAATAAGAAAGGATGGAGTTGCGATCAGCAATGGCGACGGTAGAAAAATATGGAAGTAACTTTTGTGATAGACTTATCATAAAGAATGAAATCCACCCATGCCAGAGTTGTTGGTGTTGGAACAAAGACTCAAAAAAGGAGCATGTTCAGTTTTGCTGGGCAGTTGGTTCTTAGTTGTAATCTAAACACTTTTGCCTTCCAGAATATCATATTCCAAGCCCTATGAGCCCTTAATATAGACACCACTAAATCCTGTATAATACTAACTGTAGCTTCATGTTAATTGAATTGTTTTTTCTGTCTGCTTGGGGAATTTTCTCTATAACTTAGGCATTCTGGAATTTGGCTATGATATTCCTGGAAGTTTTTTTTTTTTTTTGAGGGGGAGATCTCCTTTAGTAGGTGATCAGTGGATTCCCTCAATTTCTATTTTATCCTTTATTCTAGGATATCAGAGCAATTTTGTTTGATTATGTCTATTTTCTAAACATTTTAACATTTTATTTGTTTTCCAATTATATACAATGGTAATATATATACCCATCATTTTTTGCAAGGCTATGAATTCTACAATTTTCCCCCCTCCTCTCTTCCCTCCCCACCCCAGAATGCTGTCTGACAGTCTCTACATTGTTTCCATGCCATACTCTGATGTAAATTGAATGTTATAAGAGTAAACATAAGAGTGAACATAAACCCCCTCCCCCCTAAGAAGATGGGAAACCTCAAGAAAAGAGAGAGAGAGAGAGTTGGGGTGAGTTGCTTTCTTTATTATAAGTCCACCAGATAAGTTGCTTCAGTATTTTTCCCTCATTTACTATTAACTAGCTGTACCTCCTCTCTATTTCTCCCCACTCTCATTCATTCTGTTCTCTATCTCCTTTCATCTTGGCCCTGTCCAAAAGTATGTTGCATCTCTCCCTCGATCTTCCTCTCTTCTATCATCTATTCCTCCCCCTTCCCTCCCACCAGTCCCCCTCATCCTGTCCCTTTCCTCCCACCCTTCTCCAGGGCAAGACAGATTTCCTCACCCTACTAAATGTGTATGTTATTTCCTCCCTGAGCCATTTCCAATGAGAATGAAGGTTCTCTCATTCCCCCTTGCCTTCCGCCTTTCCTCTTCATTGAACAAGCATTTTCTTGACTCTCATGTGAAACCTCTCAGTTTCTTCATCTCCTTTTCCTTCCTCCCAGTACTTTCCTCCATCACCCACTGACTCCATACCCTTACCACATCATACATTATATTCCATTCCTTCCTATGTCCTGTCTATATATGCTCCTTGTAACAGCTCTTATAAATGAGAAAGTTCATGTGAGTTATGTATATATTCATCCCGTGAGGGACTACAAACAGTTCAACATCATCAAGTTCCTCATATTTAGTCCTTCTCTTTCACCCCCTCTATGGTTCACCAGAGTTCTATACTTGCAGATCAAACTTTTTGTTCAGCTCTGGTCATCTCAATAGGAAAGTTTGAAAGTCCCCTGTTTCATTGAAAGTCCATTTAGGGGTGGCTAGGTGGCGTAGTGGATAAAGCACCGGCCTTGGAGTCAGGAGTACTTGGGTTCAAATATGGTCTCAGACATTTAATAATTACCTAGCTGTGTGGCCTTGAGCAAGCTACTTAACCCCATTTGCCTTGCAAAAACCTAAAAAAAGTAAATTAAAAAAAAGTAAATTAGAAAGTCCATCTTTTTCCCTGAAAGGGGATGTTCAGTTTTGCTGGGGAGTTGATTCTCAATTGTAAACCAAGATCTTTTGCCTTCCAGACTATCACATTCCAATCTCTACAAGCCCTTAATGTAGATGCTGCCAGATCCTGTGCAATCCTGACTAGGGAGCCTCAGTAGTTGAATTGTCTGTTTCTGGCAGCTTTTAAAATTTTCACTTTGATTTGGGAGTTTTGGAATTTGGCTATAATATTCCTTGAAGTTTTTCTTTTGGAATTCCTTTCAGGGGGTGACTGGTGAATTCTTTCAATTTCTATTCTACCCTCAGCTTCTAGGATCTCAGGGTAATTTTCCTGTATTATTTTTTGAAAAATGAAGTCTAGGCTCTTCTCCTGTCTGTGGCTTTCAGATAGTCCAATAATTTTTTAAATTATTTCTTCTGGATCTGTTTTCAAGGTTGGTTGTTTTTCCAATGAGATATTTCACATTCTCTTCTAGTTTTTGGCTTTTTTTCTTCCTGCTTTCTTGCAAAGTCATCAGCTTCCTTTAGTTTCATTTAACATCTGAAGGAATTATTTTCTTCAGAGAGCTTTTTTATTTCATTTTCCAGCTGGCCAGTTCTGCTTTAGAAGACCTTCTTCTCCTCATTTGCCTTTTGTTTTCCTTTTTCTATTAGGCCTAAACTGCTTTTTAACATATTATTTTTAGTTATTTATTATTTACCATATTATTTTCTTCAGTATTTTTTTGTATATCTTTCACCAAGCTTTTGATTTGGTTTTCATGACTTTTCTCCTCCCAATTTTTCCTTCACCTCCCTTAATTGCATTCCAAAGTCTTTTTTGAGCTCATTCATAGTCTGAGCCCATTTTTCGATTTCTCTTGGAGGTTTTGGATAAGGAAGCTTCGATTATGTCATCATCTGAGTATGTGTTTTGATCTTCCATGAGAATAAAGTAATTCACTATGGTCAGATCCTTCTTTTTCTGTTGTTTATTCATTTCCTCAGGCCAAGACTAATTTGAAGCACTTCCAAAACTTTGAGGTTGGTTTTTTTTGGGGGGGAGCACCCCACTGTGACCTTTATTCCCCCAAGTTCTTAAGCTCTCTAGCCTGCGCTTTGTTATGTAGCTGGCCACAGCAATGCCCTCTGCCCTGGGGCTATAAGTCAGGATCCAGCTATCTTAATATGGAAGCCCAAAGTACAATATGTGAGTGTAGGCAAACATCAGATTTCTACCCCAGGGAGAGCAGAGAAATCTCTTTAGACTTCCCTTACGGTTTCTGGGGGTGTAGGCTGCTTTCTCCCTATTCTCGCTGCAGGTTTTGAGGCCATGCTCCTCACGCCACACTCACCCAGCTACAGAAGAGTTCTCTCCCCACCCCTTCAAGCTGTTGCCAGTGATCTCTGGGCTGCACCAGGCTGGGCGAGTCAGCACTTGGCTGGGCTGCACTGAGGCTTTTTTTTCCAACCCCTGTTATTGGTGAAGCATACCTTTCCCTGTGGAGTTCTAAGTTCTCTTGGACTGGGAAAATGTATCACCTAGTCTTTCTGTGGGTTAGGCTCCCTCTAAATTTTGGCTAGAGCCATCCTTTGTTTGTTTTGGGGGGGGTATCAGACTTCAAAGGAGATGCTGCCTTCATCCTGCCATCTTGGCTCCACCCAGATAACTTCTTGAAAAATGAAGTCTAGGTTCATTTCTTGATTATAACATTCAGGTAGCGGATAATTTTTAAATTATCACTTCTAGATCTGTTTTTCAGGTCAGTTGTTTTTCCAAAGAGATATTTCACTTTTTTCCCTAGTTTTTCATTCTTTTGGTTTTGTATTATTGTTTCTTGATTTCTCACAAAATCATCTGCTTCACTTAGCTCCATTCTACATTTGAAAGAGTTATTTTCTTCAGAGAGCTTTTTTTTTAATCAGCATTTCCATTTGACCAAATCTCCTTTTTAAGGTAACCTCCTCACTGACTATTTGAACTTCTTTTTTTATTTGAAATAAACTAGTTTTTAAACATGTTATTTTCGTCACTATTTTTGTATCACCTTCACTAAGGTGCTGACTTGGATTTCATGATTTTCCCCATTGTTTTCAATGCTAGTCCCAGTTTTTCTTGACCTTCCTTACTTGTTTCTCAAAGTCTATTTTGAGCTCATCCATAGCCTGAGATCAATTCCTATTTTTCTTGGAGGATTTGGATAGAGAAGCTTTGAGTTTGTCATCTTCTGAATATATACTTTGATACTTTATGGGTCCAAAGTAATTTTCTAGAGTTAGATTTGTTTTTTCCTGTTGTTTTCTCGTTTCTCCAGCCTATGACTGGATTTTATCATATTTCCACAGCATTTGGGGGGTTTGAGACACCCTTCTAGGGACCTTAATTCCTTCAATGACTTTCTGCTCTTCTGGCTTGTACTCTGGTCAGTGGATGATTCCCTGTTCACTGGAGTTGTGAGGAGAGTCTCTGCTCCTCTATGGTAGTATGGGGTCCATACTGTTACCTGGATTTGAGTGTAGGCAAATAGCAGAGTCCTGCCCCATGAAAAACAGAGACACATCTTGTCTCTCCCCATCCCTTTACTACCTATGGGCTGAACACTTTGGAAGCAACTGTTGGGTGGCTGCGTATGTTCCTGGGCCTTCCCTGAGATTTATACTACCCTGGGCAATATGCTCACTCTGGTGAGACAGAAGTCTCCCAGGGATCCTCCAAGTTGTCCTGGTGATCCCTGGGCCAAGAGGACTGAAAACCACACTGCCCTAGACCCAGGTGCCTCCCAGGGAGTGTTTCTAGAAGACTGGAGTTGGTTTGCTCTGGTACATCGTGGCTATGGCCTGGGCTACACTGATGCTGTTTCCATCCTTGGTCCCAGTGGAACAGACCTTTCTTGCAGATCTACCAAGTTGTCTTGGGATGGAAAATTGTTTCACTAAGTCTGTCTGTGAGTTCTGCCCCTCTAGAATCTTGTTAGAGTCATAATTTTATGGCATTTGGCATTATCTGGGAAAGAGAGTCTGAGAATTTCTAACTTCACATTGTTATCCCATAGATATGCTTTGACAGAGAGAGAGTTTATTCCCTTATAGTTTTGTTCTTAAGTGAAACAGTAAATCTAGTCATCATCCATATTGTCAGTATCACAGTTTTCTGTAAAGAATCTGTATAACTTACTTATCTAATTTGTACCTAGGGCACATGAGGATTCAAAACATGAGCAATATTTATGTTTGAGAGATCTGATAATGCCACAAGTGGATACTCATAGACTCTATCTACCATACAGTATATACAAATACAAACATACATATGTTTAAATGTATGTATGACTATGCATGTTTGGCAATTTATGCATTTTACTTTGATTTTTTCCCCCTCATTCAATCTTGCTTATTTCTTTTGCAGCTTCATGAAAGGCATTCCAAATTGGTATTAATACACCTAAGAATGTGCATATGGAATGCAGTTCAAATAAGCAATAATGTCGATGAAATGTCAAATTAGTCATCCACAATTCAAATTTTTAACAAATAAGTCTGAGAGGAAAAATATTATCTTACTACCACACCAAAAAAATCACACATTTGTTTTAGATAGCGAGTAGGGTCCAAATCAAATCAACTCTGTGACTGTTGCCCTTACTATTTTTGTGAGATAATGCAATTCCAACATGAAGAAAGAAGAGGAAAATACTAACATAATACACTTATGATTATGGGAGTGCATGCATCCATTGGAGTATGAAGAGGAGGTTTAATCCCAAGAAAATATCTAGTGTTGAAGGCTAGGCAGGGAGTTTCATGGAAGATGAGATGCTTAAAGGACAGTGAAGATTAGTTGAGAAAAAAAGATTGCAACTCACTTCTGAGCTCTAATACTGTAACTAGTACCTCTGCTAAGAAATAACTCTCAAGGTCTCTAGATTTTTTGAGAGTTTTTTTGTCCCTATATAAGAAACCTGGTATTCTTTCAGACCTTGGGAGATTTCCTAAGTAACTTTCCATTATTAATTTGATACATCCTCCTCTGATTGGAATAGAAAGACAAAATAGTTAATTGGGAAAAATAATATTAAATAACTGATTTGCAAAGTAAATCAATTATTTTGTGTTACCTGGTTGTGTTTTTCAAATGAATAAAAATTTTGTAGTTTTTTAATCAATTATTTAAGGAATAAAGATTGAGAGCCAGAAAAAATCTTTAAAGTCATCTAATTCAACCATTTCATTTATAGATGGGGAAATGGAGGTCTATTTGCAGGCAGGAAGGGAAAAAACATTTATTAAATTCTTATTATGTGTCAGCCACTGTGCAAAGGTCTAGGGACAAAAATAAAAGCTGAAGAAATATAGTCACTTCCATTAAGGACCTTTATCTCTAATGTGGAAAGAAAATAAAAAAAACTGAAGGGAAAGGGAATGGGGTAGTTAGAAAATTTCCTAGGGTCAGAAGCTTAGTTAGTTAGTAAGAGGATGAAGTATGATCTCCCTGGGCCTATCTTCAAAACAGAAGACCCAGAAAGAGAGTAGAGGACCAACATAGCAAATGGATATTCCAAAATAAAAAGGCCCCTGGACCTTACAAGTCCCAAGGTGAAAAGGCAACCAAGTGATGGTGACAAAGTCCTTAGAGTCAGAAGCACACATAGCTGGAAAATGATCCCAGAGACATTATGTTTATTTACCAAAAGTCATGCAAAAAAATAAACTGATGGACAAAGATAAAATTTGAACTAGACCTTCAAATTTCAAATTTGTTACCCTTTCCTATAAATGCCCTTATAACAGATTTTCAATTCTTGTAAGAAGGATAAGATTAGAACTTATGCATTAAGACTACAACACAGTTTTCTTCACTTCTTTGGTTTACTGTACCTTCAAAACTTTCTTACTTTTAGCATGGATTAACATGTTTTGTATTTGGATCTTTTTGTATATTTTGTATATTTTTTTTGACAGAGGAAAGTGGTGGGGCAAAAGGGAAGAGTAGTGATCTACAGCATCAGAGCTTATAGACATGACAATTGGATGTATCTAATTCACCTTACCTGCTTCTTTAGAGTCAAGGATGAGGGACAAAATTTTACAATGTTGTCCAATTCACTTGCTGACATACAAAAACAACAGAGGATATGGAACTTGAAAGAGTGGGTCAATTTCCTACCAAATTGTACAACAGGTAAATGGAGCCTAAAACCTCACTGAGCAACTTAAAAAGTAATTCAGGATTTCTTTGTTGCTATTCTAATGGTTTTATTATCCCATAAAGTATTTCACCCAGTCACTGACTTTTTGGTTGGAATGATCAGGGTCCCCAATAGCCTTAGGTAGAGTGAATAACCCATAATGGGCTATAAAATAAAACTTTGCTTTAATGAAACTTAAGAGTCTTATTAAGTCTACTTTTCTCTTTGTTGGGAAGAGGAATTTAGGTTTCTGCTTTATTTTGCTTTCATAAGTGCTTTGGGATTTGACTTATCAGTCTTTTTAGTTTAATACTAAAAATCTGTGACTCATACATTTTCCATCAAAATACAGTTCATTAAGCAAAAATGAAAAGACATTTGTGAGATGTCTTTCTATTTTAACCCTAATGGCCTATTTGAGGTCTTCTTTAAAGATATTTTGCCAGGTGAATATTCTTAAATGAAATATTTTCAAAACAGAAAAAAAGTAAAGTGCTAAAAAATAGTCTTTGTTACTTTCTTTTATGAACTTTTTTACCCATTTAATATAAAGAAACCTCTTTCTAAATGTCCATAAGTTTCTACACAATATATATTTTACAAGTGTTCTCAGATGCTTTATGGTTTATCTTGATTTTTTAAATATGTAAAATTTTCCCATCCCCTTGGTAAGAGGAAAATGAAAATGGCAAACAATATAACATATTTAAGTAAGAGAAAATGAAAATTGACAATTGTGAAATTACAGTAAACTCTACTGTCTAATTAACTAAGAAAAAATAATTGTATATGGGTAGAAAATGGGAGAGGTAAAGAATCTTGATATATCCCATATGAGACTTAATACCAAAACCCAAAGAGCCAGGTTAAATGACTTGAGAGAACATACAGGCAGGGCAGTTCAGTGGATAATATGCTATATTGGGAAATCCCAGTATTTTAACTTCTGGGATCATAGAAATCTAGAAGGGTTGCTCATAGTCATTTATTCTAGATCTTTAACTTTATAGATGAAGGAACTGAGTCCTTATCAGATTAAGTGATTTGCCAAAGAGCACATAATTAGTAAGCAATAGAGCCAAAATTTCAAATCCAGTTTCTCTGAGACTTTTACTTACTAACCATTTTACTTTAAGAAATTTATTTTGCTCCTATGGAAATCAGTTTCCTAATCTATGAAATATGCATGATGGACTAAATGACCTCTAAGATTTCTTGGAATTCTAAATATCCATCCTCATGATTAGCAGAGAAAGGGAGACCAGGAAAAGTACATACATTAGGTTTGCTTTGGGTTTGCTATCCATATGAATTTTGGGATGATTGGGTACCTATGAACATTTGCATTTGACATATTGAAGAGTTATATTTTAAAATGCAATGGAATATATTTTTTGGTTGCTATAAGGGATGTGTAATTTTAATACAGCAATAATCAGAGGGAAACTGAAATTAGTAGTTTTTTGTATTGTGAAAATATGTTTAAATATTTAGGGAACATTCCTGAAATATAATTAAAGCCTTTCCTACAGATTTTGATTAAAATTAATTCTGAGTCCACTAGCAGTGTAATAGCATTTAGTGTCAATCATTTAAAAATTGTTCTGTGTCATGAGGGAGGGAAGCTATTATCAGGTCTGAGAATTAGATGAAGTGTCAGGCAAGTAAATAACCTGTCATATTGCTGTTAATACTGATTAATCTTGAGGTCATTTTCCATTTCATAAATGAAATGGGATTTTAGAGACAAATTCAAATTGGGGAAACATCCAATGAATATACCCAACCTACCTGGTAAGGGTAGGCTAGCTGGATATAATTCAGAAGACATTGAATCAATCAGGGCTATCCCCAAGTGGAAACTTTCCAAAAAGGTAGCATTAGGTCACATCTTCCTATTTCAACTCATTTCCATTTTCTTAACATTTATGAAGCACTAATTCAATGCTAGGTAGAGAAAAAGTACATTGTAAATATTTAACTAGGAACCTATTGGATAGCTAATCTAGTCATTTTGTTATTGTTGTTCAGTAGTCCCAGTTATGTCTGATATTTTGTGACCTCATTTGGGATTTTCTTGAAAAAAAAAAACTAGGATATTTTGACATTTCCTTCTCTAACTCATTTTATAAGTAAAGAAACTGATGAAAACAGGGTAAAATGATTTGGCTAGGTTCACACAGTTGGTAAATGTCTGAGACCAAATTTTCATTCTGAAAGTTGAATCTCCTACCCATTGTACAACTAAGAAGCCCCAAACACATCATACACCAAATGATAGAAACTGCAGTGAATTTAGTGTTAGAGAACCTAGGTTTAACTCTGGATCTACCACTTGGTACCTCTGTGACTTCACAACATATTTGAGTCTTAATTTCCTCATCTGATGGACTTGAACTGGATGATCATTAATTTTCTTCTATCTCTACATCTTTGATCCCAGGTTCAAGATTTTTCTGATATTTGCTCATATTGCCTTCTTTGCAGTAATCAAGTTATATATTTTGCTCAGGGTAAACTTGGATGCACAGAGTACAAACATTTTCCAAAAGCATCCCTCATAGAGCTTGGTGAAACTATAATAAGAGACAGAGAAGTTCTGGTAGTATCGTAAGGCTCAGGTTCAGGAAGTTACTATATAAAAAAATCAATCTTTTATCATAGGCAGCTAGGTGAAAATAGGTAGCCAATGTTTACTAGCATGGACAGAATTAGAATATTCTCTTGGTTTCTTTTCTTGTAAGATTTTCCAAGTATTGCAAAGTTCTTTATAACCTCCTGGTCTTCACTTGCCTCTTTGGTTGGTCATCCTGCAGATTCAGAAGTACTTTCTTTATATAATATGATCTTATAAAACTCTCCATGAATAGGCATGCATTATTAAATAAAATTGTTTACACTATCTGGAAATTATATTCTTTTAAAATACAGAACAACTATATTTTTGCCCCTTCACCAACACATATCCTTCTCCTCAACATGTCTCTCATCTCTCCCTTTCTCTCCATTCAAATAATTGCCACAATTATTATGGTTCTCATTACTTGGCACAGACTATTGCAAGAGTCTCCTAATTAATCTCTCTGTATCTTGTTTCTCCCTTCTCCAGTCCTACCTCCAAACAGAAGTCAAGATAAATTTTCTAAAGTATGGGTCTGACCATATTTGACAAACTCAAGAAGCTTTAATGATTCCCTATTTTTTGAAGGATAAAATACAGAAACCTCCATTTGGAATTTCAAGGACTTTAGAATCTTGTTCCAATCTATTTTCCCAGGCTGATTTGATATGAATTTCCTTCATTTATTTTTTATTTTAGGCAAATAAGCCTACCTGCTATTCCCTGTACATGCATTCCTCATCCCTCCTCTGCAAGTCTTTAAATCATATGTCCACTATGAACCTTCTTCTTTTTTCCCATCTCCTGATTTGCTCAGCTACATTTATTTAAGAATCTGTTCAAAGGGCAGCTAGGTGGTGTAGTGTATGAAGCACAGGCTCTGGAGTCAGGAGTACTTGGGTTCAAATCTGGTCTCATACACTTAATTACCTAGCTGTGTAGCCTTGGGCAAGCTACTTAACCCCATTTGCCTTACCAAAAAAACCTAAAAAAAAAAAAGAATCAATTCAAATGCCACTTGTTAAAAGTATCCTTTCCCAAAGCATTCCCAATAGTTATTAGCCTATATAAACATTTATATATCACAGTTAATATATATTTTATGCATATGTTTGTGTATTATTTACAAATTTGTAGAATTAGAATTGAAAAGATTGGTTTTTGTTTTTCTGTGCATACCATCAAGTAGTACTTTGCATAGAGTAAGTGTTATTGTCAATTAAATGTTGATGTTTGTCCCTCCTATTGAAAGAAGATCATGACCTCAGGGAGGGGATGTCTTGACATGCACAGGAACTGGATTTGAGTGAGAGGTTACTGTGATAAATCTTTAGTCACACTTTTTATTACACAGTCATCTGGATCCTGGGGCTAAATATAAATCAAGACAACTAGAATTAGCCCTAGATATGTGGCAATCAGAGATAAGTGAGTTGCCCAAGGTCACACAGTAGGTGTCTGAGGCTGAATTGGAACTCAAATCCTCATGGCTTCAGGACTAGTGCTTTACCCTCTGAACATTGGATACATATATTATTTTTAAATGACATGGTAAATAGCTGACAATGTGAATGACATATATGCTCTTATGAAGACAAGTGGTGGAATATTGCTAATGTAAAAATGAGATATTTAGAAATGAATGTGATTTCTCATATTTAAACATGTAGCATTAATGTTAACAAAAGGAAAAATAATTTTTAGCTTGGAGAAAATAGGAATATGCAGTGCCAGAAGAGAAGGTTTGAGAAAGTGAAATTTCTCTTTAAGCATTTGACGGGTTGCCATAGAGAAGACAAATTTTTCTTGAACCTACATAGCAAAAACTAGGAGAAATGGGTCATAGAACAAAGATTTAGATTTGGAAGGAATCTCAGAAGCTATCAAATTAAACCTCATCATTTACTTGGTTGGGGGGAGGCACAAATATTTAAACAACTTTCCCAGGGTTCAACTGTTAGTGCATTAGGTAAGGATTTAACTAGGTCTTCCTAATTCCTCATTCCATGCCCAGTACATTTTCGCACATTGCCTCTTAAGAGACAGGACCATAGATTTTGGCACAAAATAAATATCTTTCTAATAATTAGAGCAATACCTAAACAGAAAGGGCAGTCTCATAAAAAAGCAAGTTATACTGTGTTCTCAAATTTTACTTAAAGGGTGCAAGATCTAGGAGTTCAGAATGCTTTATTTTCAGAGGTGCAAAATACTAAGAGTCTATTGATGCCCATTTTCTAATACCTTTTAAAGAAATAAAAAAAAATATTTTGCTTTAGAAGTATTGTGGCCTCCCTGAGAATTTAATTAGAAGGACCACAATTACTTCTATATAGTACTGGTAAAAAAAAATTGCTAAAGGCTTTTCAGCAAATTTAAGCTTTAAGTAAATAATTACTTGAGTCAACATTTTTATTAAATTAAGTCATTTGTAATTATGAATTTGACTCCTCAGCAATTTTTCATTAAAATATTAACATGCTATTATAATTTTCATGGGGGAAAAGTCTCTGTTGTAAATTTAGTGCCTGGGAGCTAGTTTCCATTTATAACCCTGAAGCTTTAATTCATCTCAGGAGGAAAACACAATAACAGGTAAAAGCACCAATAAAACTTCCCAAACCTTCCATCAGTATTAAAGAATAATAACAAGAGCACATTTATTAAACCCTCACAGAATGGTTAGCATTCCATGGAACATTATAAACCAACATGGTTCCCAGCCTCATCCTAGGTACTTCAAACTCACCTCTCATCAATCCCCAAACTCATTCAATCCATAAAATTGGTAAAAATGCTGCCAGTAGGACCCTTCTAACATTGAAATTTTATTTCCCCTTACTTAGTAGGGATGGAATTATGTTGCTACTTTATTTTACATTTATCAATGAGCAACACTGACAATTACCATTTGGAGTAAAATCAAATGATAAATTACTGAGATAAGAAAAAATGTCTTTTCTCAAGCTATGTATACATACCTAATATGTTGGAAGGATAATAACTTAAGTAAAACAAACAAAAAAAGAAACAAAACTTAAAAGCTGTTTCATATTATTGTACATGTGAAAGTAAATACTAGCTTGCATCTTTTTTACAAATTTCATTCCATTATTTTTTCCCAAAATATCATACATAAAATTTATAGTCAGTATCATTCTATATTACTTTTGTTAATTCCTTATAGCCAAACTGTATCTTCCATATTCTCCCACTATAACATCTTTGAACAAATGTCCAATGAGAAACCCAACTTTATTTGGTCTCCAGTGAATCATATTTCTCTCTTTGTTTTATCACTATATAATATATAGTGATATATAAAAGTGGATTTTTTTACCTCCTATGAAAGTTTCCTGTACAGATTCATTATCCTAAATTTCAAGGCAATTGATTGTGTGTTTATTAGAGCAATCCTCAGCTGCTCAGAATCTTATGAGACTTTTGCCTGGATGCAACAATTTCATCAGGAGGTTTAACCTTGAGAAGCATAAGAATTAATCTGATGGGGAGCTACATGAGGACCCTTGCCTTAATAGTATCATTTGCCAGAGCAGACCCAGAAAAACATTCTGCTGATATTCCTTGAGAGCCTATCTAATACAGTTGAAACAGAGGGAAAAAGTCAGAGATAATAGAGCAAAAAGCAGGAGAAGCTCTACTTAAAGCAACACTCAGAAAATTTGGGCTCAGTTACATAGAAGATAAAAAACCAAGATAATAATTCCACTTGGAGGGAACTAGAAGCCCAGAGTCAAGAATAATACACAACCAAGGAGCTGAAGAAATATCCATATCATTACTGAAATCTTAGTTTTGACCAGTTGTCACATGAATTGTACTTAGACTATTAATCTCCATTGTTTTCCTTTTATTTTTTAGTATTCCATCTCAATTAAATAAGTTCATTTTTGATTAGGGATTATTGCATGGTTTATGAATAGAGAATAATGTACTTGTAAACCCTTAAACTATGACTGAAAGAAATTAAAACAAAGCATCCTATAGAGAATGTGTGAAGTAGTAAAGAATGGCATAACTAGAATTTTCTTTTTTATTTTTTCAAAGAGTTTATTTTTTAAATATATTTATTTAGAATTTTATAATTTTTCCCCTGATCTCCCTTCCCTCCCCCACCCCTTACCCCCCACAGAAGGCAGTCTTTACAGTGTTTCCATGGAATACATTGATCTAAGTTGAATGTGATGAGAGAGAAATCATGTCCTTAAGGAAGAAAAATAAAGTAGAAGAGATAGCAAAATTACATAATAAAATAACTGGGTTTTTTTCCTAAATTAAAGGTAATAGTCTTTGATCTTTTTTCACATTCCACAATTTGTTCTCTAGATACAGATGGAATTCTCCATTTCCGATACCCCCAAATTGTGCCAGATTGTTGCACTGATGGAATGACCAAGTCCATTAAGGTTGATCATCACCCCCTTGTTCCTGTTAGGGTATACTATGTTCTTCTGCTCATCTCGTTCAGCATCAGTTCATGCAAATCTTTCCAGGCTTCCCTTAATTTCCTATCCCTCCTGCTTTCTAATAGAACAATAGTGTTCCATCACATCCATATACCACAGTTTATTAATCCATTCCCCAATTGATGAACACTGACTTAATGTCCAATTCTTTGCCACCACAAACAAGGCTGCTATAAATGCTTTTGTACAAGTGATGTTTTTACTCTTTTCCATAATTTCTTCAGGGTATAGACCCAGAAGTGATATTGCTGGATCAAAGGGCATCCACATTTTTGTTGCCCTTTGGGCATAATTCCAAATTGTTCTGCAGAAAGGTTGGCCGAGTTCACAGCTCCACCAACAATGTATTACTGTCCCAGATTTCTCACATCCCTTCCAACATTGATCATTGTCCTTTCTGGTCATATTGGCAAGTCTGAGAGGTGTGAATTGGTACCCCAGAGATGCTTTAATTTGCATTTCTCTATTAAGTAATGGTTTAGAGCAATTTTTCATATGACTATGGAGTGCTTTGATTTCCTGATCTTTAAATTGCCTTTGCATATCCTTTGATCATTTGTTAAGTTAGGAATGGCTTATCTTTTTAAAAATTTGACTCAGTTCTCTATATATTTTAGAAATGAGTCCTTTGCCATAAATACTAGTGTCAAAAATTGTTTCCCAATGTACTACATTTCTTTTGATCTTCAGATCCAGAATTTTCCAAGGAAAATTCAGGGAACTCTGGTTATCCTAAATTTCATAGAGATACATTCATTATTAATAAAAAATTGTTTTATGAAGATCATTCTGTTTCAATGAGAAACTCAATTCATATATGCACACAAGATAGCAAGACATTTGCACCATCTAGTTATTTCTCAAAAACAAAGAAAAGAGAATAGCCAATAATAACAACAAAATTAAAACTAACCTTCATATTTTTGCGAGCTTAAATTCACAGTACATTTGATTATACTATTTCTCCAATCCTTTTGGCAAACAGGGAGGCTTGGCTCTGGAATACTAAATGCTCCATCTCTAACCAATTAACTTTCCCATCCATATCCATGTATTGTTCTGGGGCTCTGTATTTTTCCATTCTTCTGTTCCTTTGGGGAAAAGTCCAATTCCTCAAAAGGAAGAGAAAACAGTTAACCTAAATGTCATTCTGGCCAATGTGGATGAAATAATTTTGGAAAAGAAAAGATGGGGGCCTTGGAATGAAGTAGCAATTTCCTCCCAGAGTCCATGATGAAGAAAGAAGCACATAGTCTGATATGGGCCTGCTATTTGGGCAGTGAAGATTTCAGAGTTCAGAGAAAGGATAAATTTGGTTCCACAACCTGCAAAAAAACTTGCATCAGGAATATATCCATGATTGTGAGAATATTATCAATAATGAATACTGACCATAAAAATACTATTTCAGTGAATAAGATAAAGTAGAGCTACCTTAATACACATACACACACATATGTATATATATATATATATATATATATATATATATATATATATATAGAGAGAGAGAGAGAGAGAGAGAGAGAGAGAGAGAGAGAGAGAGTTGGATATATAAGCAAATAAATCATTGACCAGCATTCATAAGATATATATGCATGTACTTGTATAACTTATATATGTATACATATATATATATATATAAATGCACATACATATATATATGCATATGCCTCTCTGTATGCAATTATCTATGTAAATATGAAGATGTGTATTTTAAATAAAGTATTAAAAGCAAGACCAAGGAACTAAATCATGGTGAATTCACACTAGAATCATGATCCTGGAAGACCTCGATTCAGGACTAGAGGAAATAACAAAAAGTGATAGAACTTCTTTTCAAGTATGAATTTCAAATGCTTAAAGATGGAGATAAATCTGGACTACATAAAGGTCATCCAATATTTTATTTTTTGCTTGCATTTTCAAGAATGTTATTTTTCCAATTACATGAAAAAATAGTTTTCGACATTCATCCATTTGCAAGTTTATGAGTTCCACATTTTTCTACCACCCTCCCTCCCCTCCTGCCTCCCCATGGCAACAAACAATCTGTAAAAATTTGTGTATGTGCAATCACATTTAACATATTTTCATATTTGTCATGTTGTAAAAGAAGAATTAGAAATAAGGCAGGGGGACCATGAGGAAACACGAAAAAAAGAAATTTTAAAAAGTGAACATAGTATGCTTTGCTCTGCATTGAGACTCAATATTTTTTTTTTCCTGGATGAGAATGTCATTTTCCATAAAAGATATATCTGGGTTATCTTTGATCACTAAACTGCTGAAAGGGACTCAGTCTATCATGGTTGATTATATGTCACAATATTGCTATTACTCCTGGTTGCAAGGAACCCCTGGTTCATCTCACTTAATTCAGCATCAGTTCATAAAAGTCTTTTCAGGATTTCCTGAAGTCAGACTACTCATTATTTCTTACAGAAAAATGGTACACCTTAACATCTATATACCATAACTTGTTAACCCATTCCCTTATTAATGGACATTTGTTCAATATCCCATTTTTTCCCACTATAAAAAGAGGTGCTACAAATATCTTTATCTATTTATTCAGGTTTTTACAAAGTAATGGAGTTAAGTGACTTGCCCAAGTTAGGTAATTATTAAGTGTCTGAGTCTGGATTTGAACTCAGATCCACCTGATTCCAGGGACAGTTCTCTGATTCACTTCAACACCTAGCTACCCCTATAAATATTTTTGCAGGGTATTTAACTCTTTTTTATGATCTCTTTGAGTTATAGACTATATTGCTGGATCAAAGGATATGCACAATTTTTATTGTCCTTTGGGTATAGTTCCATATTATTCTGCAGAAAGGTTGTATCAGCTCATAACTTGACCAACAGTATATTAGATTCACAGATTTCCTACATCCTTTCTCACTGATCATTTTCCTTTTTTGGCATGTTAGCTAATCTGATAGATAGAGCATTTTTTCATATGGCTATGGATTGCTTTGATCTCCTCATCTGTAAATTGCCTTTGCATATCCTTTGACCATTTGTCAATTGGGGTATGGCTTTTTGTTTTGAAAATATGACTCGGTTCTCTGTATATTTTAGAAGGAGCCCTTTGTCAGAATCATTAGTTGTAAAGATTGTTTCCCAATTTATAACATTTCTTTTGATCTTGGTTACACTGGTTTTATCTGTGCAAAAGCTTTTTAATTTAATGTAATCGACATCATCTAATTAGTTTTTGGTGATGTTCTCCAACTCTTCCTTAGTCATAAACTGTACCCTTTTCCATAGATCTGACATGTAAACTAATCCTTGATCCTCAAATTTGCTTATAGTATTGTTTTTTTATGTCTAGGTTCTGTAGCCATTTGGATCTTATCTTGGTAAAGGGTGTGAGGGGTTGGTCTAATCTAAGTTTCTTCCATAGTAACTTCCAATTATCCCAGCAGTTTTTATCAAAGAGGGAGTTTTTATCCCAGTGGCTTGACTCTTTGGGTTTATCAAACAGCAGATTACTATAATCTTCTCCTGCTTTTACACCTAGTCTATTCCACTGGTCCACCACTCTATTTCTTAGCCAATACCAAACAGTTTTGATGACTGATGCTTTATAATATAATTTTAGATCAGTTAGAGCTAAGCCACCTTCTTTTACACTCTTTTTCATTAAGCTCCTGGCAATTCTTGACTTTTTATTTCTCCATATGAATTTACTTACAATTTTTTTAACTCATTAAAGTAATTATTTGGGCAATAAACAGATAGTTTAGTTTTGGTAGAATTGTCATTTTTATTATATTAGCTCTACCTATCCATGAGCAGTTGATATTTGCCCAGTTATTTAAATCTGATTTAATTTGTGTGAGAAGTGTTTTATATTTGTTTTCAAAAAGATTCTGAGTCTGTCTTGGCAAATAGACTCCCAAGTATTTTTATTGTCTGAGGTTACTTTGAATGGGATTTCTCTTTCTAGCTCTTCCTGCTGTATCTTGCTAGACATATAAAGAAATGTTGACGATTTATGAGGGTTTATTTAACAACCTGCAACTTTGCTAAAATTGCTAATTGTTTCCAGTAGTTTTTTGGATGATTTCTTGGGATTCTCTAGGTAGACCATCATCTCATCTGCAAAGAGTGAGAGTTTTGTCTCTTCCTTCCCAATTCTAATTCCTTCAATTTCTTTTTCTTCTCTAATTGCTGATGCTAACATTGTTAATACAATATTGAATAGTAGTGGTGATAGTGGGCACCACTTGTTTCACCCCTGATCTTATTGGGAATGCCTCTAGCCTCTCCCCATTGAATATAATGCTTGTTGCTGGTTTCAGATAGATACTGCTAATTATTTTAAGAAACAGTCCATTTATTCCTACACTCTCTAGTGTTTTTAATAGGAATGGATGCTGCATTTTGTCAAAAGCTTTTTCAGCATCTATTGATATGATCATATGATTTCTGATGGGTTTGTTGTTGATATAATTGAGTATATAAACAGTTTTCCTAATATTGAACCAACTCTGCATTCTTGGAATAAATCCTACATGATCCTGGTGATAACTTGTTGTAATCGTTTTGCTAAGATTCCAATTGGATTTTTGCATCTATATTCATCAGGGAAATAGGTCTATAATTTTCTTTCTCTGTTTTACCTCTTCCTGGTTTAGGTAACAGCACCATATTGGTTTCATAGAAAGAGTTAGGCAGAGTTCCATCTTTCTCTATTTTTCCAAAGAGTTTATATAGAATTGGAACCAGTTGTTCCTTCAATGTTTGGTAGAATTCACTTGTGAATTTCATCAGGCACTGGAGATTTTTTTTTTAGGGAGTTCAATAATGGTTTGTTGAATTTTTTTTTTCAGAGATAGGATTGTTTAGGTCTTTAATCTCTTCTTCATTTAACCTGGGCAACTTATATTTTTGTAAATATTCATCCATTTCACTTAGATTATCAAATTTATTGGCATAGAGTTGGGCACAATAATTTCAGATTCTTACTTTAATTTCCTCCTCATTGGTGGTGAGTTCACCTTTTTCATTTATGATACTAGCAATTTGGTTTTCTTCTTTCTTTTTTTAAATCAAATTGACCAGAGGTTTATCAGTTTTATTGGTTTTTTTTCATAATACCAACATTTGGTTTTATTTATTAATTCAATAGTTTATTTGCTTTTGATTTTATTAATTTCTCATTTAATTTTTAGAATTTCTAATTTAGTATTTAATTGGGGATTTTTGATTTGTTCATTCTCTAATCTTTTTAGTTGCATGTTTAGTTCATTGATTTCCTCTTTCTCCAATTTATTCACGTAGGCATTTAGAGCTATAATATATCCCCTGACAGTCGCTTTGAATGAATCCCATGGGTTTTGGTATGTTGTTTCATTATTATCATTATCTAGGATAAAATGATTAATTCTTCCTATAATTTGTTTTTTGGTCCAGTCATTTTTTTAAATGAGGTCATTCAGTTTCCAATTTGTTCTGGGTCTATATCTCCTTGGCCCAGTATTGCATATGACTTTTATTGCATTGTGATCTGAGAAAGATGTATTCACTATTTCTGCCTTTCTGCAGTTGATCATTAGGTTTTTATGTCCTAGTACATGGTCAATTTTTGTATAAGTTCCATGTACTGCAGAGAAAAAAGTATATTCCTTTCTATCCCAATTCAGTTTCCTCCATCAGTCGACCATATCTAATTTTTCTAACAATCTATTTACCTCTTTAACTTCTTTCTTGTTTATTTTATGACTCAATTTATCTAGATCTGAGAGCAGGAGGTTGAGGTCTCCCACTTGTAGAGTTTTGCTGTCTATGTCTTCCTGTAGTTCTTTCAGCTTCTCCTCTGAGAAGTGCCACTGGGTGCATATATATTCAATATTGAAATCACTTTATTGTCTATGGTACCTTTTAGGAGGATAAAGTTTCCTCCCTTATCTCTTTAACACTATCTATTTTTGCTGCTGCTTTGTCTGAGATAAAGATTGCTACAGCTGCTCTTTTTACTTCAGCTGAAGCAAAATATATTTTGCTCCAACCTTTTACCTTTACTCTATATGTATCTCTCTGCTTTAAATGAGTTTCTTTTAAGAAGCATATTGTAGGATTCTGGTTTTTAATCCACTCTGCTATTCCCTTACATTTTAAGGGACAGTTCATGCCATTCACATTCAAGGTTATGATTACTAATTCTTTATTGCCTTCTGTGCTATCTTCCCTCCATTTGTATTTTCCCCCTTTCTCCCTCCTTTATCCATATTCCCCAGTATTTTGTTTCTGAATACCACCCCCTTCAGTTAGTTTTCCCTCCCCTTTCTTTCTGCTTTGCCTTTTTCCCTTTTCTCTTCCCTTCCTTTTGTTATTTCCCCCTTTTTCCCCCATTCCCTTTCCCTTTCTCCAAGCCCCTCCCCTTTTCCCCTTTTAATACTTGAAAGGTTAGATGTTTTATAAGTTAACTGAATATTTTTAGGTTGACTTGAAGCCAAGTCTGATGAGAAGAAGATTCAGGTGTTTCTCCTCTGCTCCCTTCTTCCCATCTATTACCATAGGTTTTTTTGTACCTCTTAGTGTAAATGAGATTTACCCCATTCACTCCCCTCCCTCCTCCAGTCTCTTTCCTGTCCCCCTTTTTAAGGAGGTAGTGTTTTTTAGATCATTCTATCTATGTCATAGAAAATTCTGAGTGTCTATCCCTTCTAATTCAGTATATTCTATCCAACAGAATCAAAATTCCTGAGAGTTATTAGGGTCTTTCTCCTAAATGGGATTAAAGCCAGTTATATATCTTTAGATAGCAGTCTCATGGATAGGTCATGAATGTTCATCATTTCTGGCTAGGTATATTCTCTCTGTTAGAGTTACAGTTCTCAAGATTTATGAGAATCTTTTTCCCCCCATGCTGGCATATAGCCAGTGTCAACTTACTGAATTGCATTTTTTTTCCCTTTTACCACCACCATTTTTTTATCTTTTCCTTTGTTTCTTGAACCTCTTGTTTGATGTCCAAATTTTCTGTATAGCTCTGGTCTTTCCATCAGAAATTTTTGGAATTCCTTCGTTTCAATAAATGTCCATCTTTTTCTCTGGAAGGGAAGGCTCAGCTTTGCAGGAAAGTAGATTCTTGGCTGCATTCCAAGCTCCCATGCTCTTCGAAATATCTCATTCCAGCCCCTGCGATCCCTTAATGTTGATGCAGCCAGGTCCTGCGTGATCCTTACTGTGGCTCCTTGATATTTAAGTTGTTTCTTTCTGGCTACTTGCAGGATTTTCTCTTTTATCTGATAGTTCTGGAGTTTGGCCACAACATTCCTTGGTGTTTTCATTTTAGGATCTTTTTCTGGTAGGGATTGATGTACTCTTTCAATAACTACTTTTCCCTCCCATTCCATGATATCAGGGCAGTTTTCCATCACTAGATCCTGTAATATTAAGTCCAGGCTTCTTTTCTCTTCAGTGTTTTTAGGAAGTCCTATAATTTTCAGGTTGCCCCTCCTTGATCTATTCTAGAGGTCAGTGGTTTTGTTGATGAGGTATTTTACATTTGCTTCTATTTTTTCTATTTTTTGATTTTGCTTATCTGACTGTCTCATGGAGTCATTAGTTTCTGTAGACTCTATTCTTTTTGGGGGGGAGGAGTTTTCTTCATTTACCTTTTGCAACTCCTTTTCCAATTGGTCAATTATACTTTTGAAAGAGCTTTCCATTTGACCAATTGATGTTTTGAGAGAATTAATATCTTTTTGCATTTGCCCATTTGAAGATCTGAGAGATTTATTCTCATTTTGTTTGTCCAATTGTACTTTCTAAGGTTTTGTTTGCTTCTTGCAAGGTGTTAATTGTCTCTCCCAAATTTTCCAGTTGATTTTTAAACTCCTTCCTTATTTCTTCAAGGAAGTCTTTCTGTGCTGAAAACCAGATTGTATTCTCCTCAGAGGTTCCAGGTCTCTCTGAGTTAGGGTCTTTCCCTTCTAAGAATTTTTCTATGGATCCACCTTTCTGCTGACCATTCTTCATTTTGCTAAGACCTGAGTTGGGGAGGGGCTGCTTCCCGGGGCTTGGGATCACTAAAGGCTTTACTCACTGAGTGCAGTTTCTCTGGCTGGCCAGTAGAAAGTGTTGGTTGCTTTCTCTGTAGTGTCTGTGACCTTGGTTGAGGCCTTCTCCCTTTCCTTGAAGGGAGGAGTTGAAGCTATTGAATTCTTTTGCCTTGAATCAATGGTGGGCTTTACCTTGGCCTGAGGTCATTCCTCAGCTGGGCTGGTTCTTCTGCTCTCACACCTGGGCCTGAGACAGAAGTAGTTTGCATTTATTTGTAAGGGAAGAAGTCTGAGTTGTAATGAAACTCAGACCAGAGTGGTCCAGGGATAGTGTCCAAAGCCTTCTTGCTCCAGAACTCTCCCCCCCCAGCCCTGTCTGGGATCTCCTGGGGGACAGCTCCAACACCAGCACCTCCGCATTCCTGCCGACTCATGCCCCCATGGTCCAGCCCCACTGCTGATCCAGCAGGTCTGGCTCTGGGGCCCTCAGACTCCTGGTTCCAATTCAGATGTTGATCTGGCTGATGTGGGACTGATCCTCCCTCTGAGCCCAGATTCATCTGCCTGAATTCTGCCAAAGCTGCTGCCAGAGACAAATCCTGAGGTAGATGTTCTTTCTCCTGGCTTTTCTTTCTGGGTTTTGTGGGTAAGATTTCTTTTAAGTGGTTTGTTTCATGTGAGAGATGGGGAAGCGATCAGGAGACTTTAGAACTGTGCCTGTCTTCTCCCCGCCATCTTGGCAGGAAGAGTATACACATTTTTGTTGTCCTTTGGACATAATTGCAACTTGCTCTCCAGAATGATTGGATGAGTTCACAGCTCCAACAATGTATTTGTGTCCCAGATTTCCCACATCCCTTCCAACACTGATCATTGTCCTTTCTGGTCATATTGGCCAGTCTGAGAGGTGTGAATTGGTACCTCAAGAGATGCTTTAATTTGCATTTCTCTAATAAGTAATGATTTAGAGCAATTTTTCATATGACTATGGATTAATTTGATTTCCTCATCTGTAAATTTTCTTTGCATATCCTTTGACATTTATCAATTGGGGAATGGCTTTTTTTTAAATTTGACTCAGTTCTCTGTATATTTTAGAAATGAGTCTTTTTTGTCAGAAACATTAATAGTAAAGATTGTTTCCCAGTTTACTGCATTTCTTTTGATCTTGGTTACCGTGGTTTTGTCTGTACAAAAGGTTTTGAATTTAATGTAATCGAAATCATCTAGTTTTTTTTTTTACAGATGTTCTCCATCTCTTCCTTAGTCACAAACTGCTTCCATTCATAGATCTGACAGGTAAACTAGTCTTTAATCTTCTAGCTTGCTTATAGCATTGTTTTTTTATGTCTAAATGCCATATCCAGTTGAATCTTATCTTGGTATAGGGTGTGAGGTGCTGCTCTAATCTAAGTTTCTTCCATATTACCTTCCAATTTTCCTAAGTTTTTATTGAAGAGAGAGTTTTTATCCCAAAAGCTGGACTCTTTGGGTTTTATGAAGCAGCAGATTACTATAATGGTTTCCTGCTATTGCACCTAGTCTATTACACTGGTCCACCACTCTATTTCTTAGACATTCCAGACAGTTTTGATGACTGATGTTTTATAATATAACTTTAGATCATGTAAGGCTATGCCACCTTCTTTTGCATTTTT
The DNA here is from genome assembly GCF_037893015.1 of Macrotis lagotis. Taxonomy (NCBI): domain Eukaryota; kingdom Metazoa; phylum Chordata; class Mammalia; order Peramelemorphia; family Peramelidae; genus Macrotis; species Macrotis lagotis. The sequence continues at coordinate 149,455,559 of NC_133664.1, forward strand.
TTTTATTAAATCCCTGGAAATTCTTGACTTTTCATTTCTCCATATGAATTTACTTACAACTTCTTATAACTCATTATAGTAATTTTTGGAATTTTGATTGTTAGGGCATTAAACAGGTAATTTAGTTATAGTAGAATTTTCATTTTCATTATATTAGCTCTACCTATCCATGAGCAGATGATGTTTGCCCAGGTATTTAAATCTGATTTAATTTATGTGAGAAGTGTTTTATAATTGTTTTCAAAAAGTTTCTAAGTCTGCCTTGGCAAATAGACTCCCAAGTGTGTTACATTTTCTGAAGTTACTTTGAAAGGGATTTCCCTTTCTAGCTCTTCCTGCTGTATCTTCCTAGTCATATATGGAAAAGTTGAGGATTTATGAGGGTTAGTTTTATATACTGCCACTTTGCTAAAATTGCTAATTGTTTCCAGTAGTTTTTTGGATGATTTCTTGGGATTCTCTAGGTATACCATCATGCCATCTGCAAGAGTGAGAGTTTTGTCTCTTCCTTCCCAAATTGAATTCCTTCAATTTCTTTTTCTTCTCTATTTGCTGAAGCTAACATTTTTAATACAATATTGAATAGTAGTGGTGATAATGGGCACCCTTGTTCCACCCCTGATTTTATTGGGAATGCTTCTACCCTCTCCCCATTGAATATATTGCTTGGTCGTGGTTTCTGAGAGATACTGCTTATAATTCTAAGGAACAGTTCATTTATTCCTATACTTTCTATTGGTTTTAGTAGGAATGGGTGCTGTATTTTCTCAAAAGCTTTTTTGGCATCTATTGATATGATCAAATAATTTCTGATAGGTTTGTTGTTGACATACTAACAGTTTTCCTAATAATTAACCAACCCTGCATTCCTAGGATGAATCCTACTTGGTCAAAATACATTATCTTAGTGATAACTTGTTGTATTCGTTTTGCTAAGATTTTATTTAAGATTTTTGTATCTATATTCATCAGGGAGATACATCTATAGTTTTCTTTTGCTTTTAACTCTTTCTGGTTGAGGAATCAGCACCATATTGGTTTCATAGAAAGAGTTAGGCAGAGTTCCATCTTCCCATATTTTTCCAAAGTGTTTATATATAGAATTCGAACCAATTGTTCCTTAAATGTTTGGTAGAATGCACTTGTGAATCCATCAGGCCCTGGACATTTTTTCTTAGGGTGTTCAATGATGAATTGTTGAATTGCTTTTTCTGATATATGGTTGTTTAGGTATTAAATTCCTCTACATTTAGCTTGGGAAACTTATATTTTTTTAAATAGTCATCCATTTCACTTAGATTGTCAAATTTATTAGAGTAGGGAAAAATAATTCCAAATTATTACTTTAATTGCCTCCTCATTTGTGTTGAGTTTGCCTTTTTCATTTATGATACTAGCAATTTGGTTTAATTCTTTCTTCTTTTTTTAATCAAATTGACCCAAGCTTTATCAATTTTATTGGTTTTTTCATAAAACCAACTCTTGGTTTTATTGATTAATTCTATAGGTTTTTTTTTTAATTTTGATTTTATTAACTTTTCCTTTAATTCTAGAATTTCTAATTTGGTATTCAATTGAGGATTTTTAATTTGTACTTTCTCAAAGTTTTTAGTTGCATATTTAGTTCATTGATTTCCTCTTACTCTAATTTATACATGAAAGCATTTAAAGATACAGTATATCCCCTGATAGCCACTTTGAGCGAATCCCATATGTTGTGGTATGTTGTTTCATTATTGGCATTATCTAGGATAATTAATTTTTTCTATAATTTGTTGTTTCATCCACTCATTCTTTAAAATGAGGTTATTCAGTTTCCAATTTTTCTGGGTCTATATCTCCCTAACCCAATATTGCATATGACTTTTATTGCATTGTGATCTGAGAAAGATGTATTCACTATTTCTGCCTTTCTGCAGTTGATCATTAGGTTTTTATGTCCTAGTACATGGTCAATTTTTGTATAAATTCCATGTACTGCAGAGAAAAAGGTATATTCCTTTCTATCCCCATTCAGTTTCCTCCATAAGTCTACCATATCTAATTTTTCTAACAATCTATTTACCTCCTTAACTTCTTTCTTGTTTATTTTGTGATTCAATTTATCTAGATCTGAAAGTGGGAGGTTGAGGTCTCCCACTAGTAGAGTTTTGTTGTCTATGTTTTCCTGTAGTTCTTTCAGCTTCTCCTCTAAGAATTTGGATGCCATCCCATTGCTTGCATATATATTCAATATTGAAATGACTTTATTGTCTATGGTACCTTTTAGGAGGATAAATTTTCCTTCCTTATCTCTTTTAATGCTATTTTTGCACCTGTTTTTTCTGAGATAAGGATTGCTACCCCTGCTTTTTTCACTTCAGCTGGAACAAAATATATTTTGCTCCAATCTTTTACCTTTACTCTACATATATATATATATATATATGTATATATATATATATATATATATATATATATCTGTTTCACATGAGTTTCTTGTAAGTAGCATATTGTAGGATTCTGGCTTTTAATCTACTCTGCTATTCATTTTCATTTTAAGGGAGAGTTCACCATGCTGACAATCAAATTTATAATTAACAGCTCTTTATTGCCCTCCATGCTATCTTCCCTCTCTTTGTATTTTTCCCTTTTACTCCACTATATCCATATTCCACAGTATTTTGTTTCTGAATACCACCACTTTCAGTGTGTTTGCCCTCCTATATCCACCCCCTCCCCTTTCCCCTTTCTCTTTTTCTCTTTGCCCTTCCCTTCCTTCTGTTAGTTCCCCATTTTTCTTCCCTTCCCTGTCTCTTTCCCTCCCCCATTTCCCCTTTCAATACTTGAAACGTAAGATATTTTTAAGTTAACTAAGTATGTATATAAGTTAACTTCAAGTCAAGTCTGATGAGAGGAAGATTCAGGTGTTTCTCATCACATCCCTTCTTCCCCTCTATTACTATAAGTATTTTGTACCTCTTAAGGTAATGAGATTTATGCTATTCAATACCTTCCCTCCTCCCATCTCCTTCCTGACCCCGTTTTTAAGAAGGAGGTGTTTTTAAATTATTCTGAGTCATAGAAAATTCTGAGTATACATCACTTCGAGCTAAGTGTATTCTGTCTAATCGAGTTACAATTCTTGAGAGTTATTAGAGTCTTTCTCCCAATTAATATTATAGCTAGTTTCATCCCATTGGACAGCAGTATCATATATAAGTCATGTATGTCCATCTTCTCTGGCTAGGTATATTCTCTCTGTTAGAGTTACAATTCTCAAGAGTTATGAAAATATTTTTCCCATGCTGGAATATAGTCAGCTTCATCTTATTGGATAGGTGTTTTTTTCTTTACCCTCCCCTCTTTTTTTTTCCTTTTCATGTGTCTCTTGAACCTCCTGTTTGATGTACAAATTTTCTATTTAGCAATGGACTTTTCATCAGGAATTTTTGGAATTCTCCCATTTTGTTAAATGTCCATTATTTCCCCTGAAATATAATGCTCAGCTTTGAGGGATAGTGGACTCTTTGCTCCATTCCAAGTTCCCTTGGTCTTTGGAATATCTCAGTCTAGTCCCTTCAATCCCTTAATGTTGATGTTCTAAGCCCCCATGATCTAGCCCCACCACTGATCAAGCATGTCCAGCAGCTCCAGTTCTCAGGCCCTCAGGCTTCTGGGTTCCAACCCCACTGCCACTCAGGCTGAGCCTCAGCTGATCTGCTCTCTGTGCCTGGACTCACCCACAACTGTGGAAGACAAATCCTGAGGTAGATTTTCTTTCTCCTGGCTTTTCTTTCTGGGTTTTGTTGATCAGATTTCTGTTAAGAGGTTTGTTTCATCTTATAGATGGGAAAAGATCAGGAGACTTTAGAACTGTTCCTGTCTTCTCTTTGCCATCTTGGCCAGAAGGCTTGGAGTTGCTTTGAAGGGATTTCTCTTTCCTAGCTCTTTCTGCTCTATATTGCTAGTCATATATAAAATGTTGAGGATATATGAGGGTTTATTTTATATACTGCAACTTTATCAAAGTTGCTAATTATTTTTAGTAGGGTTTTTTTTTTAGAATAGTGTTTGGGATTCACTAGGCATACCATCATGGCATCTGCGAAGAGTGAGAGTTTTGTCTCTTCCTTCCCAATTCTAATTGCTTCAATTTCTTTTTTCTTTTCTTATTGCTGAGGTTAACATTTTTAATACGATATTGAATAGTACTGGTGATAATGGGCATCCTTGTTTCACCCTGATTTTATTGGGAATGCCTCAAGCCTATCCCCATAGCATATAATGCTTGTTGATAGTTGCAGATAGATACTGCTTATTATTCTGAGGAAGAATCCATTTATTCCTACCCTCTCTCATGTTTTTAGTAGGAATGGGTGCTGTATTTTGTAAAAAGTTTTTTCAGCATCTATTGATATAATCATATGATTTTCTGAGAGGTTGTTATTGATATAATTATTTATGCTAGCAGTTTTCCTAATATTGAACCAATCTTGCATTCCTGGCATAAACTCTACTTGGTCATAGTGTATTATCCTAGTGATAATTTGTTGTAATCATTTTGCTAAGGTTTTATTTAAGATTTTTGCATCTATATTCCTCAGGGAAATAAATCTATAATTTTTTTTATTCTATTTTAACTCTTCCTGGTTTAGGTATCAACACCATATTTGTTTCATAGAGAGTTAGGCAGAGTTTCATCATCCCTTATTTTTCCAAAGAGTTCATATAGAATCGGAACCAATTGTATCTTAAATTCATTAAACCTGGCAATTTATATTTTGTGTAAATATCATCCATTTCATTTAGGTTGTAAAATTTATCGGCATAGAGTAGGTCAAAATAATTCCAAATTATTACTTTAATTTCCTCCTCATTCATGGTTAGTTCACCATTTTCATTTATGACACTAGCAATTTAGTTTTCTTCTTTCTTATTTTTAATCAAATTAATCAGAAGTGGATCAATTTTATTGGTTTTCTCATAAAACCTACTCTTGGTTTTATTTCTTAGTTCAATAGTTTTCTTGCTTTTCATTTTATTAATTTCTCTTTTAATTTTTTAGTCTTTCTAATTTGGTATTTAATTGGGTGTTTTAATATGTTCTTTGCTTTTTTAGTTTCATTTTAAGTTCGTTGATTTCTTCTTTCTCTAATTTAATCATGTAAACATTTAAATATATAATATATCCCCTGACAACAACCTTGAGTGTATCCCATAGGTTGTGATATGTTGTTTCAGTATTGTCATTATCTAGGATGAAATAATGTATTCTGTCTATAATTTGCTGCTTGATCCACTCATTTTTTGAAATGAAGTTATTTAGTTTCCAATTAATTCTGGGTCTATATCTCCCTGGACCAGAATTACATATGATTTCTATTGCTTTATGATCTAAGAAAGATTCATTCACTATTTTTGCCTTTCTGAAATTGATCAATAAGTTGTTTTTTTGTCCTATTGAATGGTCAATTTTTTTGTGAGTGCCATGTACTACAGAAAAAAAGGAAATTCCTTTCTATCCCATTCAATTTCCTCCATATGTCTATCATATCTAGATTTTTCTAGCAATTTATTTACCTCTTTAACTTCCTTGCTGTTTATTTTATGATTATATTTATCTAAATCTGAGATCAGGATGTTGAAGTCTCCCTCCAAGAGAGTTTTGCTCTCTATGTCTTCCTGTATCTCTTTCAACATCTCCTCTAAAAATTTTGGTATATATATATATATATATTTAGTACTGAAATTACTTTATTGTCTTTGTTACCTTTTAGGAGGATATAGCTTACTTCCTTATCTCTTTTAACACTATCTGTTTTTGCAGCTGCTTTGTCAGAGATAAGGATTGCTACCCCTGATTTTTTCACTTCAGCTGAACCAAAATATATTTTGCTCCAACATTTTACCTTTATATTACATGTATCTCTCTGTTTCTAATGTGCTTCTTCTAAGCAGCATATTGTAGGATTCTGATTTTTAATCCATTCTACTGTCTGCTTACATTTTAATGGAGAGGTTAGAATTACTTTATAGCCATCCATAGTATCTTCTTTCTGTTTGTATTTTCCCCTTTTTTCCTTCTATCCATATTACCCTGTATTTTGTTTCTATATTCAGTCCCCTTCAGTGTGTTTGCCCTCCTATATCAACACTGTCTCCCCGTTCTCTCCCCTTTCCCTTTTCCCTGTCTTCCTTCCCTTCCTTCTGTTAGTTCCCCTTTTACTTCCCCTCCCTGTCTCCCCCCTCCTATTTTCTGGTTTTATTACTTGAATGGTATGATAAGTTTCTTAACTGAGTGTGTGGGTAAGTTAACTCACAACCAAGTCTGATGAGAGGAAGATTCAGGTGCTTCTCAACTCCTTCTTTCTTCCCTTCTATTAAAATAGGTCTTTTATAACTCTTAATGTAAGGAGATTTACCCCATTCAATCCCCTCCATCCTCCTGTCTCCTTACTTTCCTCATTTTTAAAGAAGTATTATTTTTAAATCATTCTGTTTGAATCACAGAAAAATATCATGAGTGTCCATCACTTCTGGCTAAGGTTTTCTCTCTAATAGAGGTGCAATTATCAAGAGTACTTAGTCTTTCTCCCAGGTAGGGATATAGCCAGTTTCACCTTATTGGATAGCCATTTTTTTTTCTTTAACCTTTTTCTTTTTTTACCTTTTCAGGTGTCTCTTGTGCCTCCTATTTGATGTCCAAATTTTCTGTTTAGCTCTGGTCTTTTCATCGGGATATGTAGGTTGTCTCCAATTTCATTAAATGTCATCTTTTCCCCTGGAAGAGAAGGCTCAGCTTTGCTGGGTAGTGGGTACCTTGCTGCAATCCAAGATCCCTTGTTCTTCAGAATATTTTATTCCAATCCCTTTTTAAAATAGGGTTATTTAAATATTTTTCCGGGGCAATATATGATTTTTCATCCATTCACTTGGATAGACAGATTTATTGGCATATAATTGGGAAAAATAACTCTGAATAATTATTTTAATTTCTTCTTCATTGTTGATAAATTCATCCTCTTCATTTTTTTTAAGTTTTTGCAAGACAAATGGGGTTAAGTGGCTTACCCAAGGCCACACAGCTAGGTAATTATTAAGTGACTGAGGCCAGATTTGAACCCAGGTACGCCTCCTGACTCCAAGGCCAGTACTCCATCCACTGCACCACCTAGCCACCCCTGTTCTCTTCATTTTTGATATTAATTTGGTTACCTTTTTTAAAAATCAAATTAGCCAGCAGTTTATCTTTTTATTTATGGTTTTCATAAAAATAATTCAATTTTATTTTTTAGTTCAGTAATTTTCTTACTTCCTATTTTTTTAACATTTCCTTTGATTTTTTTAGAATTTCTGCTTTTAAATTTTATTGGGATTTTAATATGTTCCTTTTCCAGCTTTTTTAGTTGTGCCCAATTCAGTGAACTCCTCTTTCTCTACTTTATTCATGTAAGCATTTAGAAAGTTACAGTTTCCCCTAATTATTGCTATGACTACTTTCCAAAAGTTTTAGTATGTAGCCTCATTAATGTTCTTCTCTTGGATAAAATTTTTGGTTATTTCTATGATTTGTTGTATGATTATTCTTTAGACTTATATTATTTAGTTTCCAAATAATTTATCTGTCTTTTCATGGCATATGAAATCTTATTGTAATTTGATTTGAAAAAAGATACATTTAATATTTCTACCTTTCTACATTAGATTGTGAGACTTTCATGCCATAATAAATGGTCAGTTTTTGTGTAATTATAATTTACTGTGGAGAAAATGTTTCTATCTATTTCTATTCCCATTCACTTTTCTCCAGGGGTTTCTTATATCTGACTTTTCTATAATGTTATTCATTTACTTAATTTCTCTTTTTTTATTTTGTAATTAAATTTATCTAATTGTACAGAGGAAACTGAGGTCTTCTAATTCTTGCTGTCTGATTCTTCCTACAAATCTCTTGTTATCTTTCAACTTAATTTCTCCTCTAAGAATTTGGATGCTATACCTCTTGATGCATATATTTTAGTATTGATACTACTTCATTGCCAAGGGTACTTTTTAACAATATATATTTTCTTTCTTTATCTCTTTTAATTAGTTCAATTGTTTTTACTTTTGCTTTATCTAAGATCAGGATTACTGTCCATGATTTTTTTTTAACTTCAGCTGAAGCATAATGTATTTTTGTCTTTGTTCTGTGCATATGTCTCTTCTTCGAATGTGTTTCCTATAAACAGTATATTTTGGGATTCTGATTTTTAAATCATTCTATCTGATTTCATTTTATGAGGAAATTCATTGCATTCGCATTTACATTAATGATTACTCCATATTTCACTCCATCCTATTTCCCCCTTTTTAAACTTTTCCCTTTCCTTTCACCCTATCTCACCTCATCAGTATTTTGTTTCTTATCATTCCCTCTCGTGATCTGCTCTCCCTTCTATCTACTACCCTCCTTTTTCTTTCCCCTTTCCTCTCTTATATCCTATAGAATAAGATAAATTTTTGGAACTCAACTGAAGAAGTATGCTATTCCCTTTTTTAGCTAAATCTACTGAGAGTGAGATTCAAGCAAAGCCCATCCTCTCCATTCTTTCACTTTACTTTAATATATCAGTGATGTAATTTACTTTTTTCTGCCTCCCCCTTTTGTCTTTTTCAAGGACAATCCTTTTTATTATATCATACATTGTTTCTTTATATCATCACATTAAAATCAACTTATACCCTCACCCTCTGTCTAAATATACTCCCTCTAAATGCTAAATTATCAAGAGTTACAGGCATCATCTCCCCATGTAGGGATATAAACAGTGTGAGCTTACTGTATAACATGTTATTTTTTTCTTTACCATTTATCTGTTTATACTATTACTGAATCTGGCATTTGAAACTGGTAATTTCTGAATCAGATAAAAGAATAAAACTTTGACTAATAAAACAGTGAAGGGATAAATGTTAGAATGGATGTTAAAAATGTGGAACACCAATGCACTTTTGGTGGAGTTTTGAAATTTTTCCAACCATTCTGGGGAGCAATTTTGAACTAATGCCAAAAGGACCATAAAACTATGAATACACTTTGATCTATTTTTATGTCTACTAGGCCAAAAAATCATCAAAAAGGGGAAAAAAAACCACAGGTACAAAAATAATAATAACAGCTCGTTTTGTGGTGGCAAAGAAATGAGATTTAGCGAATGTACATCAATTGGGATTGTCTAGAGAAGTTGTGATATATAAATGCAATGGAATATTGTTGTTATATAAGAAAGTATGAGTAGGCAAATTTCTGAAAAACCTGGAAAGACTTGAATAAACTGATGCTGAGTGAAATAAGCAGAACCAGGAGAACATTGTACATGGTATCAGCAACATTGTATGATGAACAACTATGATAGACTTGGCTCTTTTAAGCTATCAGTGATCAAAGACAATTCTGAAAGACTTGTGAGGGAAAATGGCATCCACATCCAAAGAAAATTCTATGGAGCCTGAATGCAGATAAAAGTGTAATTTTTTCACTTTTTTAATATGTGGTATGTATTTTTCCCTTTTCATTTTTTCCTTTATTTCTGATTCTTTTCTCATAGCTTGACTAATATGGAAATATGTACAGCATGATTATGCATTTACAAACTATATCAGATTACTTGCTAACTTAGAAAGAGGGCATTCAAGGGAAGAAGGGGGATAGAAGTGGAGGAGAAAATTTTATATTACTGAATGTTGAAAACTATCTTTACATGTAATTGAAAAAATAATTGAATTTAGGCATCATAACTTAAATAAAGCACAAATGCAAAGGAAGAGATTCTGCCTATATGACTAAAAATACATTTTAAAAAGACATTTTTCCCCTACACAATGAATTTCCACAAGCACTGCTTTATGAATATTACCAGTGGATTTTAAAAAAACCATGCAATTAAAATTGTTATGCATTTTCACTTTGTCTTAGAGCTATAATTCCACATTAAAAAAAGTATTCATCCAGCATAGCTTGGCCCCAAATACTTTTGGAAAAAACAAAATAGCTTGCTATAAAAAATGTAAATTATACCATGTACATTTAATAAGAAATAACTCCTCTATGATCTCTCCTTTGAGTGAATTTTCCCTGTTTTCAGTCTTTCAGCACTATATCAATTCCCTGACCTAAAAATCAAGTCAAAGTAATGTGAATAGCAGTCACTTTATACATAGAAGAGTTTTATGAACCATTCCACCATAATCATTTTAGGGTCTATTCTATAGCTATTTGAGGTAATGCACAAAAGAATGTATGATAACCTTTTTAAATTTTGGCAAATATTTGATTGTGTTTTATTTGTCAACATCTAGCCAGTTATTTATTCAAAATATTTCGGTAAATTAGTATCTTCTTTGCTCTATCACTTTTTCTGTCTCTTATGTTTAACCAAGTTCTTCATTCTCTACTATACCCTACATCTTTGGCTTTGCATTTCTCTCCTACCACTACCACTCCTGTAAATACAATTGATCTGTTGTATCCTAAATCAAGGAGAATATTCACTCAAGACAATAATTATTTTCAGATCTGATAAATATAATATGGCTTGTTTGTTGTACATAAAATAGTTGGGGCTAGCCAAAAAATTCAATGGTTGGATGAACTTCAACTGGACACTAGTAGTAACACCAAAATCAAAAATTATTAACCTAGGCCTGTGATTTTTTTTTAACTTGATAACTATATTTTCCCATAATTGGTTAACAAAGTAAACCTATGCATTTTATTTCATACATTCAAAAATATTATTTTGAAACTATATTATAAAGCAGCAGTTGTCTGGTACAGGCTAAGAATAATGAAGCGGATCAGTGGAAGATGTTAGGTCAAGGCACTTGGCTACATGCTGCCTACAAGGTAATTTTATGAGGCTTCCTGTAGTTTTACTAAATGCTTTAGCAAATAAAGCCAAGCTACACAGAGCTCTCACTAAAATGGCAAACCAAAATGTATTTTCTATTGCTTCAACTGTTTGATAAACCCAATAGAATCTAGCTTCTGGGATGAGAAGTCACTCTTTGACAAAAACTACTGGCAAAACTGTAAAATAGTATAACAAAAACTAGACATCTCACACACTATGCCAAAATAAGATCAAAACACATACAGGATTTAGACATAAAGGGGGATATTATTGATCAATTAGGAGAACATAGAACAGTCTATATTTTGGATTTATAGAGAGGGGGAATGTTTTATATTGTTTTGTTTTGTTTTTTCCAAAACAAGAGATAAAGAACATTATAGTTTGCAAAATGGAATTTTGACAAATTAAATTGAAAGTTTTGCACAAAGAAAAACCAATGGAGTAAAGACTAAAAGGAGAGCAAAGACTGGGAAACAATTTCCACAATTAGTGCTTCTGATAAAGGACCCATATATAAAATAAAGAGGACCAATTCAACATCTAAGAATAGGTCATTCTCCAATTGATTAATAGTCGGATAGGAACAGATAGTTTTCAGATTGAGAAATTAAAACTATCTATAGTCGTATGAAAAAATGCTCCAAATCATTGTTGATGACTTTTGGGACAGAACCAAAATTCATTCATTGTGAAGCTAGGAATCATCCAGAACTTTTCCCTAAACAAATTTATTTTTTAGTGTTTTTTTAGTTTTTTTTTTGCAAGGCAAATGGGGTTAAGTGGCTTGCCCAAGGCCACACAGCTAGATAATTGTTAAGCATCTGAGGCCGGATTTGAACTCAGGTACTCCTGACTCCAGGGCTGGTGCTCTATCCGCTGTGCTACCTAGATGCCCCCCCCCACCAAACAACTTTAAAAGAACCCTTAAAGGTATAGACCCCCAAAAGAAATAATTTAAAAAGATATCAAATCAAGATATCATGGAAGAACTTCAGTAAAGGTCTACCTCTTCTTGGCAAAAGGAAAATATAGCAAAGTATAGGCAGGAGAGTAGCAAAATCAGTGGAAAGCTTTAGCCATTGCACAACTCAAGTCAAGATTCAGTTGCAAGCCAGTGCAGCCCAGGTCAGAAATAAGTATCCCACCTCTCATTCAGAAGATACAGTTCACACCCTGAGAGTTCTTGTGAAACATATGGAAGAAGGTTGGGAACAAAATAATGGATGAGCAATATCCTGGTATGAAGGAGAGAATAAACCTCTGCATAGGCAACACTTTAGCTGGTGGTAAGCCAGGGAGCAGATCACAGGTCCCAGCAAAAAGCAAAAAAAAGCAAAACAAAATAAAAAATGTTGGGACTATACTCACTGTACCCCAAGAGCAGAGTTCAACTTTCAAAATGAGCAAAAACACAAAAAAAGAGTTTTAACTTTAGAAAGCAATCATTCTGATCAGAATAATAAAAAATGCCATCTCAGAAGAGGAAAGCAGAGACAAAATACTTACATATGAAGCCTCAAAGGGGTTTATGAATTGGCCTCAAATCCAAAAAGGCTTCTTGCAAAAATTCAAAAAGAATTTTAAAAACTAAAGTAAACATAAAGGAAATGGACAAAAGAAATGAAAGTTATGTAGGAGAACTTCAAAAAATTGACTGAAGGAAAAAATCATTTTAAAATTAAATTTGTCAAATGGAAAAAATATAACTCATCAAAAAGTAAAATTGACCAACAGAAAAGGGAAAAAATACTAATTTAAAAATAAAAATAGTCAAAGTAAAAAGGATACAAAAATCTAACTGAAGAAAATAAACTCCCTCAAATAAGAATTAGACAAATGGAAACTAATGACCCTGTGAGACACACAGATTTCATTGAACAAATCAAAAGACTGAAAAAAATAGAAGAATATGTAAAGTTCCTCTAAGGAAAAATTACTGACCTGGAAAATAGATACAGGAGATAGAATTTATGAATTATTGGTTTACCTGGAAACCTTGATCAATAAAAGGCCCTGGAAAATATTTTTTCATGAAATTATCATAGGAAAACTTCCCTAATATCCTAAAAGAAAAAGAAAAAATATTCCTTTAAAGAATCCATTGTGAGACTTCCAGGGCACAGCCAAGATGGCAGCATAAAGCTAACATACTCCCCAAGCTTTTCCAACCAATGACAAATGAAGCCTCTATTCTGACATTGATACTACAGATCCCACCAAGGAAAAAGAGAAGATTCAAAGAAATTTTCAACTGCAGACATTTTGGAGGATTTTAAGTAATGGAGGTGGGAGAGCTGGAAAGCCAGCAGGAGGCTTTTATTCTCAATGCAAACTAGGTCCCAATAGCTTAAAAACAGCAGAGGTCCAAGTAGCAAGATATTAAATCAGCAGGGAGGAAGACAACCCCAAACAAAGTCTGAACCCTGAGAAAACTAGGGTAAAAGACAGGAGTCAGTAAGAAACAAACCACTGTTAAGTAAGACCTGAACATAAAGGAGGAAAAAATAAAAAAACCTCTGCAAAGGCAGGGTCTGGACTACATAGGCAACATCTTGGTCAATGACAAACCAGGGATCAGACCGCAGCCCCAGAAAAAAAGCTTGGATCTATACCTAAGGAGCTAAGATGATAAAAAGCTAAGGAGTGCTCACTATAGAAAACTACATTAGAGATAAAGAGGACAACAATGATATGGCTGAAGAAGAACTCGGTGAAAAATCACTCACAGGGGAAATATAAAAACAACCTATAAATTTGACTCAACTACAAAAGCTGATCAAAGAGCTTAAAAAAGAATTTAAGAAACAAAGAATAGAGGAAGAAAAAATTGAAAAAAGAAATGAAAGTCATGCAGGATAATTATGAAAGGTTGACAAAATAAATCAACTCCATTAAAAGTAAAAATAGCCAACCATAAAAGAAAACACAGAAGTTTAATTGAAGTAAATAAAACTCTAAAAATTAGAATTGAAAAAATAGAAACCAATGAATCTAAGATGACAAGATTTGATCAAACAAAATAAAAAAAAACTGAAGAAATGTAAAGTACCTTTTAGGGAAAATGAATGACCTGGAAAATAGATGTAGGAAAGACAATCTGTGAATCATCAGACTACCAGAAAGCATGGAATAAAAGAAGACCCTGGACAAAATCAAGAAGGAAATTATAAAGGAAAACTGTCCAAATCTACTAGAACAATATAACAGTAAAACCACTGAAAGAATACACAGAACTCATCCAGAAAGAGACTCCCAGAATAAAAATTCCAAGGGCTGAAATATCCAAATCCCACAACTCTCAAATAAAGGAGAGACTATTGCAAGCAGCAAAAAGAAAAGGAAACATAGACAGACTCACACAGGACCTATCAGCCTCCTCACTAAAGGATTAGAAGACCTGGAATAGCATATTTTGGAGAATAAAGACCTGAGATTACAACACAGAATGTACTATCTTGCAAAATTTAGCATGTACTACCAGGGAAACAATGGATATTCAACAAAATAGAGGACTTCCAGAAGTTCCTGATACAAAGACCAGAACTGAACAAAGAATTTAATCAACAAATGCAAGATTCAAGAGTTGCATAAAAAGGTCAATGATAAGGGGAAGGAAAAACAAAACAAAACAAATGTTGGTCAAGACCATTAAATTATATACAACCCTAAAAGGGAAGATGTAACACTTCTAATTGTTTAGAATTTTACTTCTCTCAGGATAATTAAGCATAGAATATAATTGAAGAGAATTAACATAAAGGATAGAAATATAATTGGGTTTTTATCTCTCCATTGGAAAGGTCCAAGATGAAATTACTATGTTTGAGACAAAAAAGCCCTGAAGAAAAGCAGAGGTGTTAACTTTAAATTTAAGTGTCTCATTACCCTTTGACCCACTTTAACTTTACTGTGCTTAGCATCTTTTCTAATGAGGGCATCATAAACTGAGAGGTCTTGAGTCAGTGTCTCTATAATTTATAATCCTTTGTAAACTCCACAGATGAGAACTCAGGAGCCTCCCAGTATTTAGAGACCTTTCCACATCAAAAACAGACAGAATTTTAGTCAGTGTCTATGTAATTTACAGTCATTTGTAAAGATTTTATGTAAGATGTTCAAAGGTTCCCAGCACATAGATATCTTTAAAATTCTTGCAGTTAATTAGATCAGGGTTTGCTGCTTCACTTAACAAGGGGTTAAGTTTCCTGGGTGAAGAGAGGTGAGTAAAGAGGGAGAGAGAATAGGCCTTGCTTCATTTAACAAGGGGTTAAGGACCCTGACCATGGGTGGGGGAGTAGAAAGGGGATATAAATTGTGAAAGAAAATAGACCCTGGGGGAATGGAACAAGTATGGCTTTATAAGGTAATTTGACTTATGAGGAGTGTGTGGGATCTTGAGAACCTAACCCAAAAATACCTGCTCAGTGTTCTCTCAAAGTAGCAGAAAAGAGTCAGTTTATTTTCAGTGTTTGCAAGAAGTGCGGCAGCCCTTACTGCTGGAGCAGGGAAAGCTGGATTACAGAAGCTAAAACAAGGTTATAAAGGCATAAACCACAAAAACCACAACCCACATCCCCTCTTCTCTTCTGCTGGCCTTTGCAATAATTGGCCTAACTTGATGGTCTGAAGAAAATGCGAGTTTGTCTGGATTGCTCAAGAGAGTCTATCCTTGTTTACACCTTATATGGTTAGGGTGACATAATCTCCTATCCAGAGATCCAGTTTTGGCCTCTCCTGATTTCTGATAAATAGAAACTGAGGCCTATGGCTTGAATTAATTTAGCACTATATTTCTGAAAAGTCAGCATTTTCACTCCTCACAATCGTACCCTCTGCTGATTTTTCACTCATTCTATCTCTTGTTTTGTTTGAACTTTTGTAATAACTCCTCACAATGCTGTTCAGTTTCCTCATCTCTACCCGTACCATTTTGGTTTAGGGGAGCCCAACCTTCTCCCCTTAGCATCAGCATTTGGACTTGTTCCTCAGCGAGCAGTATTTGAGGGAGGATTTTATGGACTTTACTAGGTACCAACCATATCATGCATGGTATACAGATAGGGAGGATTATCACGACCCCTAATACTAGGAGTCCATACCACACTAATTGATACCACCAGCTACCTCCGAACCTGGTCCACCATGAAGTATTAAAGGGAGAGTTCCAAGTCTGGACAGGGATGTGAGCTATTTATCTGATTTCTGTGGTGATCTCCTTTACCAATCTTCCATTGTCATCAATTTTCATGCAACAAGTGGATAAATTCAATTTTCCATAAACATCACCTTCCTCCAACAACAGATAATATAAAACTAATCTGTGTTGTAGTACAGCTTCCTTAGTTTGGGTGAACTCATCTACCAATAAGTCCAGTGCCTTTGTTGTTTGATTAGTTATAATTTCCACTGCAGCCTGGAGTCTAATGATCCTACTTAACATGTAAATTGGTGTCTTGTATCCCCAACTTCCATCTGGTGCCCACATATCAGTGCAATATTTCTTAATTATCCTTTGTGGGGGACAGACATTCCCCCAACCATTAGCATCTCCAGTTATTGTTGGAGAAGTATCTATACTACGTTTCTGTTTTCCTGTATCATCATATAATTGAACACCTAAAGAATTTCCTATTTGGTCTGGGAGGAAAAAGAACTTAGGTCTAAGTAATCCTATATAGCAGATCCCTGTCCAATTTAGTGGGAGGTGTGTATAGGCTGTTTGTCCACAAATCCAATAATGCCCTTTTAGAGCCGAATTCTTTTTCTGGAAATCCTGGTCTGGTTTTAATCTGTTACAGGGTAATACTGCATATCTTGATCCCCTAGAGGGCCTCTATCACATCTCATCTGTTCATCATTTTTGTACTGACATTTCCACAATTGTGGCCCTTCTTCCCAGCTACATCTCTCAATGCAAGTTTCTCCAACTCTATTTAGGGAACTCCAAAAAGTAATAAAGAACCCTTCCCATCCACTGTCATTTACCCATCTCCAAATTTGGAGCCGAGTAATCAGGGAACCATTGTTCTGATTATACTTCTTATGCTCTGCTATGGGTAGGTCTCCTTTACACCTTCACACTCCACTGTGTTTTTATTGGCAATGATTCTCATGCATTTTGCCAGTATAACACCTAACCCAAGTGCCATCATTACACTGTACACAGGTCTTATCCCAATGGCCCTGGTACCTTCCACAATCTGGCATTAATTGTATATTTTTGACCTTAGAAGAGAGAGTCCAGCTGCAACTACATGGTCCCAAGTCAGATCCCTTCCAAGTTTGGTTAAGGCAATATCTTCCTGGCATGGATTCTTACAGTGGCCACTAGTATTCTTCCTTCTCACTCTAAAATCCAGTCCTGCTATGTACTAAGAACTTCTTACTCAATAATCAAACAGGTTCAAGGGGCACCCATGGCCACATGCTCAATCCTTGAGGCCCCCCAGAAATCTTTGCAGTTAGTTACATTGAAAGTGTTGGCAATAGTTTGAATTAAGTTCTGAAAACTGTTTTCCTCTTCAGGGAAGGTATCTAAAATTGAAACCTGATATAACAATAAGCTCAGATTTAAGAGGGACACTCTCAGAATATGATATCTGAGACACATTTCTGCAGAATTGTAGTCTTAACCAGAGCCTGGAAAGCAAATGGCTAACCCCAGGGAGTGACACTGTAATTACACCCAGGAATGGGTCTCATGTGGAAATCACTTACATTGCATACAGTTATACCAGCTGGGAAGCAAAGGAGTGATAACAAAGTTATAACAAAGGGGAGAATACCAAGAATCCTCCACCTCCTGGGCAAAGGTGTTGGAGAGTCCATTAGTCCTATATTTGCTTAAAACGCAGTTTCAGTTCATTCATAGATTCAGAGCCAACAGTCCATTCTTTTGCTGGATTCATAGGTGGGTCCAACCTGGCTCCTGGGTCCGCACAGCAGTGTCTGAAGTCAGAAGAACCTGGAACGGCCCTTCCAAATTTGGAGTCAAATTCTCCTCCTTCCATGCCCAAATCAACACCCAATCGCCAGGTTCAAATTTGTGGACTGCAAACCCTAAAGGAGGAGTCTGTACATTAAGTCATTTTATTTTAATTTCTTTCAAATGCTGGGCCAGACCCTTTATATATTCCCTGACAAACTTATCTTTATTATCTAAGCTAGGATCCCATTGTTCAATCAGGCCAAGAAATGGATGGCCATACAACGTCTCATAAGGAGATGTCCCTTCTAGGTTTTGCCCTGATCCTTAACAACACAAGGGGAAGACATTTGGTCCAATGCAATTGTGTCTCAAGAGACAACTTTGTTAACTGTCTCTTAATTTCCTGATTCATTCTTTCCACCTTGCCAGAGGAGGGTGGATGCCAGGAAGTATGTAACTCCCAGGAAATTTCCATGGCTTGATCTAGGGACTGGAGAACCTTAGAGGTAAAAGGTTTTCCTTGATTTGAATCAATCCAGTCCACCATACCATACTGGGGAATAACTTGTTCTAACAGAATTTTTCTGACCATGTAGGCAGTTGCCCTTGAAAGAGGGAAATCCTCCACCCAAGAAGTCAAATGATCTACTATGACCAACAAGTAAGTGGCCAACAGGAGGCTGTTCAGTAAAGTCCATCTGTACGCTCTGAAAGGGTCGAATTACTGGAGGCCATCCCCCTGCCAGTGTTCAGCACTGGGCAGCCCTATTTTTCCTTCAATGAAGGGGACACCCATCTACCAATCTACCAATTGCCTGTCAATTGTATGGAGGCTGGGAGATTCATACTTGACTAAGACCAGATCACACAGGTTCCGGACTCTCCAATGACTGCCCTGATGTAAAGTGTGCAATACTTGCCTCACACTTGCTTTATTCAGCACTTCCCATCCATTGGGCAAATGCCAATGCCCCTCATCAGACTTCTTAGCCCCCAAGTCCAACATTTTCTTGTAAGGGATGGTGGAGAGATGTATGAAGGAATCCTTGGTATTAGTAATAACATACCTCTTAGTCCTCCAAGCTTTCCTTCCTTAGCTGCTTGAGCCCACTCATTGGCAAGGCAATTACCCCTAGCTTCAAATGTGTTTCCTGATTGATGTCCTATTACATGTACTACTACAATAACAAGGGGTTTAAGCAAATTATTTAAAACTTCTTTTATTAGTTTATCATGGGCCAAATCTTTCCCTTTACTATTCATCATTCCACTTTCCTCTCATTTTTTTTCCAAATATGTGTACCACTCCCAAAGCATATTTGGAATCAGCATAGATAGTCCCTCCATTGTTTTCCAATCCTTTTAATGCCTGATTTAGTGCATACAGTTCCCAAGTCTGAGCAGACTATCCATTTGGAAAGTCCCCTGCTTGAACAACTGTATTTTTATTTCCATCTATTATAGCAAATCCATTCATCCTTTTTCCTTCCACTGCCATTGAGGATATATCCACAAACCAATCTTCCCCACCTGGAATGGGTGATTCCTGTAGGTCCTCCCTCATTTTAGTCTGAAAATTCACAACTTCCAAACAGCTGTGTTCTAATTGCTGAGAATGCTCTGGGGAAGCAGACAGAAATTCAGCTGGATTCTGATTATGATCCTGAGTTAGTATTAAATCATCCCTTCCTAAAAGAATTGTTTCATATTTTAATATTCGAGAGTCTGTTAACCACCTGCCAGCTTTTTGGTTCAAAATTGTCCTCACTTGATGAGGTACACTCACAATAATACCTCTTCCAGGGGTGGCTTGGTGGCGTAGTGGATAAAGCACTGGCCTTGGAGTCAAGAGTACCTGGGTTCAAATATGGTCAGAGACACTTAATAATTACCTGGCTGTGTGGCCTTGGGCAAGCCACTTAACCCCATTTGCCTTGCAAAAACCTAAAAAAATAATAATAATACCTCCTCCAAAGATAATTTTCCTACTTTTCTCAAGCAGGAGTTCAGTAGCCACCACAGTCTGGATACAGGCTGGCCAACCTCATGCTACTAGATCCAATACCTTTGATAAAAAAGGCCACTGGGTGTCACTCCCCTCTTCTTATTTGTGGTAGTACCCACAGAGCCACCCCTTTCCTCTGAATTCACAAATAAGTGAAATGGTTTTTCAGGAGAGAGCAATAACTTAACTGGAGCAGATGCCAAAATAGTCCTTAATTGCTTAAAACCCTCTTCACTTTGTGAATCTCATAATATGCTATCTAGTCTTTCTGTCAACAGATGTTCATGTAGTGGTTTTGTCAGGGATGCATAGGAATTAATCCAGCTCCTACAATACCCCACCAATCCTAAAAATTTCCTCAAAGCCCTTTTATTTTCAGGCCTAGGAGTGTGTATTATCCCTTCAACTCAGGAGGGATCTATTTTCTTTCTTCCTTCACTTATAAGATGTCCTAAATATTTTACCTCCCTTTCAGTAAATTGCAACTTCTATAAGTACCTTCTGTCCCAAATAGTTTAATAAGTCAACAGCAGGCTGACCTGGTTTTCTTTTATTACCAATCAACAAGAGATCATCTACATATTGGATAATAGTGATACCTTTGGGTTTGGAGGATCCTTCCATAACTTCTGCCAACACTTGCCCAGACAAATTTGAGGACTCTGTATACCCTTGTAGGTGTACACACCATCTATATTGTTGTTTTCTACAGGTATCTGAGTCTTCCCACTTGAATGCAAAAATATTTCTGCTTCTTTCATCTAAGGGACAAGCTCCAAAAGGCATCTTTTGGATCAATTACACTGATCCAAGTACCATCACCTAGGATCCATCCCATGATAGTATAGGGGTCGGGAACCACCAGATGGGAGGGCAAAAATATTTTGTTAATTTCTCTCAGGTCCTGAACCATTCGGTAATTCCCATCCTTTTTCTTTGCAGGGAGAATTGGACTGTTATACGGTGATATACAGGGTTCTATCAATTTTGTTTCCAAGAGTATTTTAATCACAAGTTTTAGTCCTCTTCTTCCCTCTAAAGAAATAGGATATTGTCAGACCCGCACCACAGTGCCTGGTTCCTTCAACTGAATTTTGATGGGAGGGATGTCAACTTTTCCAGTATTGGCGGGACTAGCCCAATGTGTGTCATGTGTGTTTATCTCTTTCTTTTCTTGTTCTGTCATTTTAATGATTCTGATGGGGACCATCAAAGATCCCTGTGCAACTAATCCAATTAATAATTTTGTTATCTGATCTCTTCCTAACAGATTTGTCCATGCCTCAGGGCACAATAAAAGCTGCCTAGGGATTTTGTATTTTTGTACTCTAGTTCTACAATTTCAGTCACAGGGATGGAGAAATTTTCTCCCTTTACTCCTGATATTATCATTATTTCCAATGAGATTTCAGTCCCTTGAGGTAATGTGATATTAGACATTCTGTTTGCTCCTATATCAATCAAAAATTTCATAGCCTCTCTCATCTCTCCCATCCTTAAATCTATCAACAGCTCAGGGTGGGATTCCATTGTGAGCTCCTGACATCCCTAGTCCTCCAATTCCATAAGAGCACACACCTGCTGGTCCTCTTTCTGTTTTGGGCAGTGCCTAGAAATGTGTCCCACCTTTCCACAAGTCCAACAGGTAAGAGGTTCCCTAGCCCCTACTCTTGTCTTCCAGAATCCCTCAGTTTTTCCCTTCTGGCTGCCCTGGTAGAGGTTTGTCCTGCAATTGTCTGTCAGATCCATTACACTATCCCTGTCTAATTGCTTGCATAAAAATCCTAGTCAGCCATTTCTGTTGTTCATCATCTCTGCTAATAAAAACATTAGTAGCTTCCTTCAAGAGGGCCCCAAGGGGCTCCTCATTCCATGAATCTATCTTCTGTAACTTCCTGGTTATATCTGGACAGGCATTGGTCACAAAATGAATTTTCAGCATATTTTCCCCTTCTGGATTATAGGGATCGATCCCTCAATATTTCTGGATCCCTGCCTTTAGTCTCTCTGAAATGCTGATGGGGACTCGTCTTTAGTTTGCTTAATCCCAAAGAGTTTCTTTAAATTTGGCTTCTTTGGGATCTTATTTTTAATTCCAATCATTATTAACTCCCCTAAATCTTGTATATGGGCTTGATGTACTGGGTTGTTGTTGTCCCAGTGGGGGTCCCATATAGGAAATTTGTCTTCTCCAGGGAGCACGCCTCCAACTCCTAATCCTTGGGAATGGTAACAGTCCCATTCTAACATGGCAGCTGCCCTGATCATGTTTCTTTCTTCTAAAGTGAATAATATATTCATAATATGCATGAGCTCTCCCCAGGTATATAGACTAATTCCCCAAAAGTGATCTACCTGCTCAGCTAGTCCCATGGGGTCTTCCATTAGGGATTTTAATTCTTTCTTAAAACTCCTTACTTCTGTCCTCTTCATAGGAGCATTCACAAGCCCAACCACTCTCTGCCCAAGAAGAACTTCCCTAAGGGAGGGGGGGTAGTATAAATTGGCCCTGGGAAAGTCTAAATCAAGAAAGGGATAGTTTTCTAAGTCTTTCTTAGCTGTGTCAATTCTCTACGTAAATGATGGTGTTCACTTTTAGGGGGAAGATCTCCCATGTCTGTCAGAGGGGTTTCTTTTACATTAGGAGGGGTAGAGGAAGAAGGGGGGTGGTTAGGATTAATGTCTCAGCTAGAATTGGTGCTGATGTGCCTGATGGTGAAGAAGCATAGAGCAGAGGGAGAGCCAGGAGGAAGTCCCATGGGTGAGTTGGGACCTCTGATTCCTCCTTTTTTCTCCTCCTGTGTTTTACTTATGAATAACTGGGTATCCAGAGAGCTGTGTATAGCGACTCCTCAGAGTTCAGCAGGTCTCTGTTATTCATAGATATATTCAACCTTTGACACACCCAATCCCTGGTGGAGCCATATTTGGGCCAAATTACTCTACCACCGAAATTTTTATCCTCCAATATAAAACAACAATATTTAATCATCTTTTTCTTATCCTTGCCCCAATACTTTGGTAATTGGTCCCAATCTTGCAGCTGGCTGCCTAATGGAATGTCTTTGGGTATTTCCTGATCTTTTGTTGCAGGTTTCACTTTAGATTATCGTGAAATCTATAGCCAGTCACCTCCGAGTCTGTGACTCAACAAATTGTCCTAATCTCCCTAATAGGTTCACAATGGGGGTTGCCCACCCACCAACAGTCAACCTAGAGTGCTCGGCATTCTGATGAGTCAGCTTTCCCTTTGACTCACCAGATTGCTTTCCTCTGGGTTATACATGTATAAGTTGCCTGACTGCAACTCCACCAGCCAGCTGGATTTTCCTTTGGGGAGCTCCTCAGATCTGCTCCTGGTCTTCCTCTACTGAGTCACTCCACTTCAGGTTGATTGTCTCAGAGAGGGAGAGACTCCACGATCAGCACCAAGGACTGTTAGAGTAAGACTCTCAACAGGTGCCTGCAGTTGAGCTAGGTCAGGGGTCATCTCTTCCCAAGACCACCATCCCAATCAACTACCCAGATCTGTGTGGGATCTTGAGACCCTAAACCAAAAATGACTGCTCGGAGTCCTCTCAAAGTAGCAGCAAAGAGTCAGAGTTTATTTTCAGTGTTTTCAAGAAGCAGGACAGTCCCTTACTGCTGGAGCAGGGAAAGCTGGATTACAGCTAAAGCAAGGTTATAAAGGCAAACACCACAAAAACCACAACCCACAACCCCTCCTCCCTTCTGCTGGCCTTTGCAATAATTGGTCTAACTTGATGGTCTGAAGAGACAAGAGTTTCCCTGGATTGCACAAGAGAGTCTATCCTTGTTTACATCTTACATGGTTAGGGTGACATAATCTCCTAGCCCAAGATCCACAGTTTTGCCCACTCCTGAATTCTGAGTAAAAGAAAATGAGGCCTATGGCTTGAACTAATTTAGCACTATATTTCTGAAAAGACAGCATTTTTACTCCTCACAGGAGCATTATGTGTAGTTGAATGATACATAAAAAGGGGGTAGGTATCAAAGGATTATAATTATAGTTTGTGGTAGTTGGAGTCAATGTATTAAGCAATAAATCAAACAATCTGTGATGATACCATCATAACAATATGAGCTCATCAAGTCATCAAATAATCAAAATGTGTTTGATGATACCAGATTAATAGGATTAGAGAGATAAATAACACCAAGGGAATTGACACAGAGATTTTTAATTTTAGAAATAAGGGAGAATGTGTATGCTGAGTAAATTCTATGCAATAGATATAGACTAGAGAGGGAATAAAATACATTAGTGCTTGGGCTTAAAAATTTACCCTACTCTACAGGGAAGGGGGAGAATGGGAAAGGAAAAGATAAGGGAAGAAGGGACTGATAAAAGGGAAGTCAGAGGTATAGGTGAAAATGAACTGAATGCTAAATTTATAAAAGAAAAGTCAAGGGGAAAGTTAATAAAATGGTGTGGAGGAAGAATAAGGGAAAAGGAAATAGAAAAGTATAAATGTAGAAAGATAGCATGCAGGGAAATACAGAATTAGTAATCTCATCTGTAAATTTGCATGGGATGAACTATCCCATGAACAATAGCAGAATGGATTAAAAGCAGAATCCTCCAATATGTTGTTTATAAGAAATACGTTTGAAGCAGAGAGATACACACATGGTAAAGGTAAAAGGTTGGAGTAAAATATATTATGGCTAAACTGAAGTAAAAAAAATCTGGGATAGTGATCCTAATCTCAGACAAAATGACAGCAAAAATCAATCGCTCTACAAGGGATAAGGAAGGAAATTACATATTTTTAAAAGGCACCATTAGAAATGAAGCTATATCATTACAAAACACGTATGTACATTATTAACCATGTTGTGGTATATCATCCAAATTCCTAGCGGAGAAACTGGTGAATTACAAGGAAATATAAACAGCAAAACTTTAATAATGGGAGACCTGTATCTCCCTTTCTCAGAACTAAATAAATCTTAAAATAAAATAAACAAGAAGGAAGTTAAGAAGGTGAATGAAATCTTAGGAAAACTTAAATCTGAGAGACCTCTGGAGAAAATTTAATGAGGATAGAAAAGAATATACCTTTTTCTTGGCAATACATGGTTCTTACACCAAAATTGACTATGTACAAAATTTACCAAGGCACAAAAACCATATAATCATTAATGGGTGGATCAAACATCAAATAATAGAAATAATCAATAATTATATCCAATAAAATGATAATAACAAGGAATCATACAAAATTAATGGGTTGCAGCCAAGGAAATTTTGAGGGAAACTTTATAACTCTAAATGCCTATATGAATAAAATAGAGAAAGAGCGGATCAATAAATTGGGAATGCAACCAAAATATCTAGAAAAAAGAACAAATTAATGAACCTCAATTAAATACCAAAATCAGGAATTCTGAAAATCAAGTGAGAGATTAATAAAATGGAAAACAAGAAAACCATTGATGTCATAAATAAAACTAAGTATTGGTTTTTATGAAAACCTTTGGTTAACCTGATTTAAAAAAAGAAAGAAGATAACCAAATAATCAGTATCAAAAATGGAAAGGGTGAATTAACCAGGAATGAGGAGGAAATTAAAGAGATAATTCAAAGCTACTTTGCCAAACTTTATCTCAATAATTTGAGTGAAATGGATGAATATTTACAAAAATAGAAATGGCCCAGATTAACAGAAGAGGAAATAAATTACATAAATAACTCCATTTCAGAAAAAAGAAATTGAAGAAACCATCAATAAATACCCTATGAATAAAGTCTCCAGTCCAGGTGGATTTACAAGTGAATTCTACCAAACATCTAAGGAGCAATTAATTCCTATTCTATATTAACTATTTTAAAAAATAGGAGAGGAAAGAGTTCTGCCAAACGCCTTTAATGACACAACATTTTGCTGATACCTGAAACTGAAAGAATCAAAACAAAGAAAATTATAAACCAATCTCCCTAATGAATATTAATATAAAAATTAATACAAAAATCAGCTAGGCAGAGATGATTCAACATTAGAAAAACACTCAACATAATTAAATAAATCAATAGCAGTGATCATGAAAAAGCATAAAAAATATCACTTGTACAAAAATATAGCTGCTCTGTTTGTGGTAGCAAAGAACTGGAAATCAAGTGAATGTCTATCATTTGGGTAATGGCTGAATAAATTGTGGTATATGTATGTTATGGAACACTTTATAGAACCCATGAGGGATAGGATTTCAGAGAAGCCTGAAAAGCCTTGCATGAACTGATGCTGATTGAGATGAGCAGAACCAGAAGAATATTTATACCCTAACAGCAACATGGTAGTGATGATCAAACTTAATAGACTTGCTCATTCCATCATTGCAATAATCAAGGACAATTTTTGGTTATCTGCAATGGGGAATACCATCTGTATCCAGAGAAAGAGCTGTGGAATTTAAACAAAGATCAAAGACCATTACCTTCAATTTGTAAAAAAAGTTGTGTTATGTACTACAAAAATTGGCTCTTTCTAATATTTCATTTTTTTCCTCAAGGAGGTGATTTTCTCTCAATAAATTCAGTTTTGATCAATGTATAGCATTATCAGACTGCCTTCTGTGGGGGGGGGTAGGTGGAGGTAAGGGGGGGGATTGTAAAATCCAAAACTTTACAAAAATGATAGGTAGAAAATATTATTGTATATAATTAGAAAATAAATAAAATACTTATATAACAAAAGAAATAGAGTAATGGATCATTGGATTAGGATAAGTTCAAAAGAAGTTGTGGTAATGACTACAGCAATCTCTTATTTGACAAACACAAAGACACAGTTTCTGGGATAAGGATTCACTGTTTGTCAGAAATTGGAAAACTGGAAAATAATATAGCAAAAACTAGGCATAGATCCACATCTCACACAAAATAAGGTCAAAATAGGCACAGGATCTAGACCTAAAGAGCAATACCATAGATAAATTAATAGGAAAAAAATGTTCTATGAGATCCATGGAAATGGGATAAATGGATGACCAATCAAAAATTATAGCACATTATCAATTGCAAAATGAATTATTTTGACTATATTAAGTTAAAAAGATTTTGCACTAATAAAATCAATGCTGCCATAATTAGAAGAAAAGGAGAAATCTGGGGAACAATCTTTACAATGAGGAATTATGATATATCTAAAATATGTAGAGAAAGTGCATCAGATTTATAAAGTCACAAGTTATTCACCAAGTTATGAATGGTCAAAGATATGAAAAGTTTTGAAATGAAGAAATTAAATATATATATATGAAAATTCCCCATATCATTATTGATTAGAGAAATATAAATTAAAGCAACAAAACAAAAATAAGGTATCATCTCACATCTTTTAGATTGGCCAAGAAGAGAAAAAGGGAAAATGATCAAGGTTGGAGAGCTTGTGGAATGATTGGGAAATTGATGCATTGCTAGTTGAGTTGTAATTGGATCCAACTCTTTCTGGAAAGCAATATGGAACTATGCCCAAAGAGCAATAAAACTGTTCATACCCTTTGATCCAGAAATTCTAATTCTATGACTACATACAGAAGTTATTTAAAAAGGGGAAATTCCCATATGTTCCAAAATATTCATAGCAGCTCTTTATACAGTGGCAAAGAATTGGAAGTTGAGGGGATGCCCATCCATTGGGGAATGGCTAAACATGTTATGGTACATGAAATACTATTGTAGTTTAAGAAACCATAAATGGTCGAACTCTAGAGCAGTATGGAATGAATTATGGGATCTGATGCTGAGCGAAGGGTACAGAACCAAGAAAACATTGTACATATCAACAACAACATTTTGAGATGAACAGCCTTGATGGAAGCAGCCCTATCAGCAGTCCAGTGAGCTAGGATAACTGTATTTGTCTGACTATATTATCCCCATCCAGAGGAAGAAAAACAAAACAAACCACACACACACACACACACACACACACACACACACACACAACAAAGAAAAAAAAACTCCAACCCTTCTGATTCTGATGAACACTTTTTAAAACTTAACACTTATGTATATCTTTCCTTCAATCCTAATTCCTCATACCAAAAATTAATATTATGTAAACATGTTTATCACAAATATATATGTACAATGCTAACTTGACTGTTCACCATTGAGGGCAGGCAGGTTGGAAGGAAGGTTAGAAGGAAATTTTGTAACTTAAAAATATACATGTACATCTGGATGAAAATTAATTAAAAAATAAATACAAAGGAAACACACAAAAACACATGTAAAAAAGAATGCATTGACCATTTCTAGAAAGAGATTCCAAAATAAAAACTCCAAAGAACATTATAGCCAAATTTCAGAATTTTCAGTTAATGGAGAATATATTGCAAGTGGCCAAAAAGTAATAATTAAAGTACCAAGGAACCACACTCAAGATCATGCAGGTCTTATAAGTTTCTATGTTAAAGAATCAGAGAGTCTGAAATATGATATTTCAGAGAGTAAAGGGGCTTGAAGAACAACCAAGAATCAAGTATCTTGCAAAATTCAGCAGAAAGGAAGAATTTTCAATGAAATAGAGGAATTTTAATTTTTTCTGATAAATAAAAGCTGAATATAAAATTTGATCTTCAAATACAACACACAAAGGATGAATAAAAAGGTAAACAGAAAGAAAAAAAAGTTAGTCAGTAACATTATACAGGATATATCCCTATATAGGAAGACAATATTTGTAACTCTTGAGAATTGTATTTCTCATAGGAAAATTAAAAGAAACATAATAAAATAAAAATAAATAAGAGGTAATAGTATAGATTGATCATGAAAGTGGTGATGTTTTAGTTAATATATTAGCTCATGAGGGTTGAATATAGTTGGAAGGAGCATACATAAAGGGTATGGGTATATAAATGAATCATGAAGTAATTTTGCTTTAAATGGCATGGGTTGTAGCTCTATTTTGACAGAGGGAGGGAGTGTACTTAGTCTAGACATAAGTAGATCATGAAGTGTCCATATTTTACTTCATAATTTAGCTAATGTGGGCTGTATTACTAGGAGGATAGAGGGAGGAAATGTACTTAAAGGGCCTGGACATAAATAAATCTTCAAATGAATTTGTTTTACATGATACTTTAGCTCATGAGAATTGTATTTCTATAGAGGAAAGAGAGCAGTAGAATTTGATTATAATTTGATGATGTTTACAGCTCTTGAGAAGTGTATTTCTAATGGAACAGCTGAGGGCAGTGGAATTGGACAGAGGCTGTATGTATGAAATGACTATGAGGTAATGTTGCTTATAAATTAAACAATCAGTCAATCAGCCCTTGAGAATTGTACTTCTATCAGGACAGGAAAAAAGGAGCATATTTTGAAAGAAGCTGTGGTTTCAAGACGGGGTTAAAGAAATCAAAATTTGAAAAGAAGGATTAGTAAAATAAAAGAGAAGACAAGGTATTAGACAATAATTAATACAACATGAAGAGGTGTATAGACTTATTTCAGTAGAAGGAAAGAAAGGAGGATGTAATCACCAGTAAATCTTATTCTCAACAGATTTGACACAAAGAGGGAATATCATACATTGCCAATTAAGCATAAAAATTTATCCTATCCTACAGGGAATTAAAGGAAAAGGGAAAAGAAAGAGGACGCAGGGACTGACAAAATGGAGGGCAAAAGTAAAAGTAAAGTTAATATTAAAAAGAAAAGTTAAAGGGGAAAGGGAGAAGGAAGTAAAAATTATTGCTGGGGGGGGAAAGGTCTGTTCAAGAGTTAGCAGTTAAGAAAAACATTGGTGAGGAAGGATAAGGGAAAGGAAAGAGGAAACTATAAAAAAGGGAAGATATCACGCAGAAAAATACTGAATTAATATTCATAACTATAATTGTGAATGATATGAACGCTCCCTTTAAACAGAAGTGATTAGATTAAAAATCCTAATTCTACAATATGTGGTTTACAAGAAACACATGTGAAATAAAGAAACTGGAGCAGAATATATAATGCCTCAGTTGAAGTATAATAAAAGAAGGGGCAGCAATCCTGATCTCAGGTAAAGCAAAAGAAAACAAATAGTTCTCATTAAAAGGGATAAAGAAAGAAACTACATCTTCCAAAAAAAGTACCTTGTCATTTAAATAATATCATTATTAAACACATATACATAAAGAGGTAAAGTACCCAATTTCCAAAACAGACACTAAACGAATTAAAGGGAGACATAGAGAGTAAAACTATAATAATGAGGGATCTCAACCTCCCTTTCTCAGAATTAGATGAATCTATCAACCAAATAAATAAAAAAGAGACTAAGAAGATGAATAGAATTGTAGAAAACTTAAATATGAACAAATTAAAATTGAAGAGAAAATTGAATGATTTTAAAAAGAAATATATCTTTTTTCCTATGCAATACATCACACCTATACAAAAAATGACCATAAATTAGTCCAAAAAATCACAATTAAATACAGAAAAGCAGAAATTCAAAATGAATACTTTTCAGATACTGATAAAATAAAAAATAATATTTAATATAAGACTGTGGAAAGATAAACTAAAAATTAATCCAAAACTAATTTTTTTTATCTCTAAATGCTTTTATTAACAAAATAAAGAGTGGATCAATGAATTGGGCATGCAAATAAGATAGCAGGAAAAAGAACAAATTAAAAATCCATAATTTAATATCAAATTTGAAATTCTGAAAATCAAAGGTGAAATTAATAAACTTGAAATTAAGAAACACTTAACTAATAAACTAAGAATTGGTTTTATGAAAAAAATCAATAAATTAGGTAAACCTTTGGTTAATCTGATTAAAAAAAGAAAGGAGAAAATCAAATTTCCAGTATTAAAAAGGGAAAGGGTGAACTCACCACCAATGAAGAGGAAATTAAAGTAAGAATTCAGAGCTAATTTGCTACAGTGAATGACACAGCTGTTCTCAGTAATTTAGTGATCCAAGAAAATCCTGAGAGGCCTATTATGGAAAATGACATTTACATCCAGGAAAAAACAAACAAACAACCAAAAAGTGCAGTCAGAATTCAGAGCAAAGTATACTATGCTCATTTAAAAAACGTGTTTTTTTTTCCTTTCTCATGGTTTTTCCATTTTATTTTTAATTCTTTCACAACATGTCTAAAATGGAAATACGTTAAACATAATTGTATATGTAAAATTTATAACAGATTGTTCTCTGCCATGGAAAGGAGGAGGGTAGAAGGGGAAAGAAGTGTGGTACAAAAATGTGGAATTCATAAATTTGCAAATGGATGAATGTTGAAAGATATATTTGAATGTAATCTTTAAGAAAAGTAAAATAAAATTTCAAAAAATATTCTGAAAAGGAGTCCATAGGCTTCAACAGATTGGCTTAGGATCTCATAACACACAAAAGGGCAAAGACCCCTATCCTTTAGGAAATAGTTTTCAGTTTGGTTTAAGTAGAGTCCTATTTCTGAGCCTTCTGGGAAGAAATTCAATGTCATAAGTTGAAGATAGGACAAGAGCCAGGCCTCCACTTATCTGCCTGTTGTTAAGATGATGGCTCCTTGATAGAGGATAATATTGGAAATTGACTATTAACTTCCTAGTGCCCAATTCTATGTGTAGATATCATAGTATAAGCCAAAGTACCTGAAGTATTTTCAGTAAAAAGTAAAGGTAGGAAATACTATAGTCAGTGTTATCAGTTTGGGTTGAAATAGTTAATATTGGACACCATATGCCAAAATGAACTGAAAATGGATGTTTCCTGAATATTTGGGGGGTTTTATTGTTGTTAAATTTATAATTTTTATTTTTTCATCCATATACACATGTATATGTTTAAGTTACAAAATTTCCTTCCACCCTCCCTCCTCTCCCTTCTCCCTTCAGCTAACAGACAGGTTAGCATTGTATATACATACTTTTGATAAACAGATTTACAGATTAGTCACTTTAGGTATGAGGAATTAGATTAAAGGAAAGAAGATATATAAGAGATAATTTTTATAAAATATTCATCAGATTCTGAAGGGTTGTCTTTTTGTTTTATTTTGTTTTGTTTTCCATCTGTGCATAGCCAATCCTAATTCTCTGAACTGCTGTGAGGAGCTGCTTCCTTCAAGGGTGATTATCTCACTATGTTCTTGTTAATGTCTACATTGTTCTTTTGATTCTCCCTTTGTTCAGCATCAGATCTTGTAAGTCACTCCATGCTTCTCTAGAGTTCAACCATATATGATTTCATATAGAACAATAATATTGCATAGTATTCATGTACCATAACTTGTTTAGCCATTCCCCCTTCATGGACATGTGTTACCTGAAAATTAAAGTTTATGCCTTAAAACAATTAGAAAAGAACCAGTAGGTGTACTGACAAAGTATGGACTATTAATGTGAAATTTTGTCCATGTTAGTTCTGCTAAATTATTTTCTGTTTTTCATTTTTTGTTGCAAGTCTCTGAAAAGGGAAAGAAGGGGGGATGCATTGGGGAATGTAGGTAACATGAAAAAAATTGAATTCCTGAAGGCCTTAAAGTATATTCCAGAACTTCAACTAAATGTTGTTGCCTTGTGTAAGAACTGCTATCAGCTAATTTTCTGATAACAACCATTATTCAGATATCAAAAGGTATCCCAACATCTCTAGGAAAGGTTCCCTTTTCCCAAGTGACTTCCCCAAAGAAGTCCCTTCTCTGAATTTGCTTATTGCTTTGAATATATTTCACCTAAAATTACTGCACAGTTCTCAAGGGCAAATACCAGACTATTATTCCCTATATCACATCATCTATTAGCAGAGTGACTTAGTCCTTAAAAATTTTAACTTTGTTGAATGAATGATTGTATGAAATAATGAGTGGAATTCCTAGATGATCTCTAAAAATCCTTTTGACGTTTATGTCTATGAACAAAGACATTATGAAAGCCTAGGTTCAAATTCTGCTTAGATAATTATTATCTGTGTGATCATGGCCAAGTCATTTAACTTTATTGCATCTCATGTTTCTCCTTTGTAAAATGATTAAGTTTACTTTAATTATTGTTAGGGTCTCTTGCAGCTCTAAATCTATAATCATATTATTAACAACATAAGGATAAAGATATGTTGCTTTAAAAAAAGTCAATGTTATAACTAAATTAAATCATTAACACTATTAAGTTGACTTTTTGAGACATTTGTGTGGTAGCTTAGAAGAAAAAAGAGATGACTAAGTATTTAGAGTTTATACTTAATTATGGCTTCATTCTAAGTTGACCTCTCCAATACCTATATCCTTCTCACAGATGAAATTCTGGCCATGATTTAAGTCTCAATTTATGCCATCTTCTCAATGAAGCCTTCTCTGATATACCCATCTGAAAGCAAATCATTTTTCCTGAGAATTCTCATTATTCATTGTTGCTCTAACTATTGTACTTTTCAAATTCCTGCATTAGTTATTTGCCTACATGTATTACCTTCCTTTCTAGATTGTAGTATAAACTCATTATAGGTAAGCTTCTTATATTATTTATTCTTTAATCCCATGAACCTTGAATGATAATAAATATCTGTTGAATAAATGAACAATTAATGAATGAATGTATCAAAATATTGAATATTATCCTATCATTTCTATCAGCATTTTTCCATTGACACTGTTTTACATTCATTTTTAAACTGAAAATGTCTTGAAAGGCCACTTTTTCCAACTTTTTAAATTAATGCTTTGGTGAAAGTAGAGGCTAAGGCCAGAATTGTAAGCAGGTGGGGTAGGGGGTTTAATGTCAGATAGTATGAGAAAGCCAATTTGTCTCTTAAAATACCCCACCAAAATGCTGATGCCAGAAAATTTTGTCATTAGAGATTCAATCCTTTGATTTAAAACTTTGACTTTTAAAATGCAAATAATCCTGATAGAAGTAAGAAATAAAAGCTTATCAGTCACTTTGACTTCAATTTAAAATAAAAATCTTGTACTGAGAGAGTTAAGGGTCAAAAAACTGAAGGATAATGGACAGGAAGGAAGAGAGAATGTGTCAAAAGCTGATAGAAGACAATGTCAGTGAGTGGAAAAAGAAGAAAAGGAAAAAAAGGCTAGGGTCATACAAGTTTAACTATGCCTACTTCAAAAATGAACTTCTGATAAAGAAAGGGTGTGATTCATCCTTCTCTTCAGAAGACAGCTAAATGTTTGGGACAGCATAATTACCTCTGTTGAGGGAAAATTCAAGAAAGAATCTATTATTACAGCTTAAGGAACAGTCTTACAGGTCAGACTTTTGTTGGACTAATCTATATCGTAAAGAGTTAGAGGCTGAGGTATGTCCCATTGATTGAAGCAGTGGATAGGAAAGACAAAGGAAAAAACATGGTTGCTGTCTGTTAAAAACCAGTCTCTAGGGGCACCTGGGTGGCACAATGGATAGAGCACTTGACTTGGAGTCAGGAGGACATGAGTTCAAATATTACTTCAGACAATTAATAATTGCCAAGCTGTGTGACTTTTGGCTAGTCACTTAACCCCCATTGCCTTAAATAACAGTTAATAGAAAAAAATCAACAACAAATCCAGTCTCTATTTTACTGTTTTCCATGGAAATAATGAACCCATATAGTCAATTTAAAGGAGTAAAACGTCCTTCATTTTACATGATTCAAAGTTTACTACTACAGTTTATTTTAGTTGGTGAAAATATTGGGCTAATCAAGAGAAAAGGTTAGTCAATGCTTAATTTATAAGCAATCATTCAAAACATATTTGAAAAGAATCTAGAAACTAGGCCAGGTGTTGGAAATTTAAATTCAATGAATTAATTTTCTCTGCTGTTAAGGAACTTATATTCTATTAGGAGAGAGAAAATACTTTTAAGGATATATAATGATAGATATAAATCTTTATCTATGTGTGTATTTGTATGTCTATTTGTGTATATACATGTATGTCTATATGGATATGTGTGTGTGTGTTTATATGTGGGGCAGCTAGAGAGCACAAGCGACATACTACCAGATCTAGAGTTAGGATGTTTAAATGTGACCTCAGACACTTACTAACTGTTTGATCTGTGCAAGTAACTTAAATATGTTTACTTCAGTTTCCTCAACTGTAAAATGATTTGGAGAAGGAAATGGCAAAAATACTCCAGGACATTTGCCAAGAAAACTGAAAATGGGTCTTTAATAGTTGGAAACTGCTGAAAATGACTGGAAAACAACAGCAATACAATATATACAATTCAAGATGTGTAATTGTGAGAAAATGGAGTAGACATCAGGAAACAGTTAAAGGTACTCTTGAACTCTGCTTTAAAGGAAAGCAGAGATTCTTAGAGGTAGAAGTAAGGAAGAAATGAAGTCAGGTCTCAGAAAAAATATATGAATGAGAAATATAGTACCATATGTGAAGAACAATAAGAATGCCAAATCAATTAGACCATAAAACCTAGAATAAGCAATAAATCTTCAAAAAAATGTCTGTAGAACAAATGAATAAATTAATTCATGGAAATTTTACCTTCTTAGGACACATGACATTGAGCAGTGCCAAAATATAATTATTAAGCTTGCTCTGACTTTTGCTTTCTTCTTTGACATGCAAGAACAATGTTGAAAAGTTCTATTTCAAGTGATTACTAGTCTGAAAATGAAGTTCATAGAATACCCACTGGAAAAAAACACCATTAAAATGGTGCAGATTTAAATGCTAAGAGAAAAGGGGAGTTAAGGTGGAGAGAAAGATGAAATAGAAATGTATTCCCAAAGGAAAAGCCTTAAATTTTAGCATCTAAGGAATGTAATTTTCAGGGGAAGCTGGAGCATCTCATGCATGAATTATGAGTTGTCCTTACAAACCTACACCTAAATATATCAACTGCACTCCTTATGTTAAAAGCACAGTAACATATATATATATATATATATATATATGTATATATATATATATATATATATAAATGTTAAAAAGCAGTTACAGAAATGAAACTTACTCTTATTATGGAAGACTGAAATATTAGCATTGCACAAAAGATGTTACTTCAGAAGAAGTTTAAACTATGTATCTATGAATCAACTGAGGGGCTGCAGTCATGAACCACAGTGCCAATGATTAGCAGAATAACATAAAAATTATGCAGTAATGAAAACCTTTGAAGGTTAATGTAGCTATGTTTTCACATTTAGATAATAATACATTGCTTGAAGACTCAGCTCCAAGTTGGAGAAACTAGGTTTTAACAATAGAGGACTTTATTGATTTGACAATAACTAGCAGTGTCACTTTGGACAAGTTACCTCCGATCTGTGAACCTCAATTTCTTCCTCTGTAAAATGAAGGGATTAAGTTAGAACTGTCAATACATTTATGGCATGCTATATGTCAGAAACTGTTCTAGGTTCTAGAAAATAAATATTAAGAATCTAATCATAAATGATGCTGAGTGACATAAGTAGAACTAGAAGAACATTGTAGACCCTAACTGCAACATGGGAGTGATGCTCAAACTTAATGGACTTGATCATACCAACAGGGCAACAATCAGGCACAATTTTGTGGTATCTGTGACTAAGAATGCCATCTGCATGCTGAGAAATAATTGTGGAGTTTGAACAAAGACCAAGGACTATTACCTTTAATTTTTAAAAAATGTTATCTTATTTATTAATTCTGCTAAATGTTTCTTCCTTAAGGATATGATTTGTCTCTCATCTCATTCAAATTAGATCAATGCATACTATGGGAATGATGTAAAGACTATCAAACTGCCTTCTGTGGGGGAATGGGGGAGGGAAGCGAGATTGGGGAGAAATTTGTAAAATTCAAAATAAATAAAACCTTTCTAAAATTAAAAAAGTAATCTATTCATAGAGACTTTACAGTCTACATTGGATAGAATATAGATAGATAGATAGATAGATAGATAGATAGATAGATAGATAGATAGATAGATAGATAGATAATAGATAATGATATATAGATATATGTGTAAATATGCAGCATCAATATAAAGTTAATTAATATAACTTTATAAAAGTAGTTAAATATAAGGTAATTTGGGAGAGAAGAAACTACTGAGAGGGGCTCAAGATAGGTTTTATGCAGAAAATGGTATTTGAGTTTTATCTTAAAGAAAGAGCAGATTGAGGGAGAAGTAAAAAGGTGGTGTATTCTAGACCTATGGGAATAGCTAGTACAAAGAGTCAGGGATGGGAGATAAAATGCTCTGTCTGTGTTTGTTTGTGTGTTTGTGTGTGTGTGTAACAGAGGGAAGGGTTAGTCCTGATGGTAAATGGAGAGCCATAAGATATCAAATTGACTATTATACCAAAGAATACGTAAAAGGAAGCAATTCTTCAATAAACCTGCAGAATGAATGAATGTATTCATGGTAAATTTATCTTTATGGAACATATTACATTGAATTACCAACTCCATATAATTCTGCAGCTGATCATGAATGACCTTGCTTTGAAAGTAAAGACATAATCTGAAATAATCTTATGTCTAATGACCTTTTCTCAATATGCATCTTTCCTTGACTTCTCTGAAACATTTGTTACCAATGAACAAATCACATCACATTCTCTCACTGCAAATTTTCTCTTACTTCTCCTGCCTAACTGTCCCTTCTTAGATTTGCTTGTTGGGTCATTATCCAGGGCACATCACTTGCTGTGAGAAATATATTCTAATAGTTCTTTTTTCTCCATGCTTTTCACTTAGTGACCTAACTAATTAGCTACCATTTTTTTTAATTAACCTGTCTATAAAAATGACTCCCAAATCTATATATTTAACCCAGCCTCTCTTTCCTAAATGCCATTACAATACCGCATTTTGCCTATTATATATTTAACACTGGGTATTCCTTTGGTATATCAAATTTATCATGTTGTAAAAAGAACTCATGATCTTTCCTCTAAATTCCTCCCTTTTTCTGATGTTTTCTATTGCTATTAGGGAGATGACAGTCCTTCTAAGTCCACAACTTGATACTTTAGTATCCTCCATTTGAACTTAAGCATTTTAGGAAGCAGGAATAGGGTTTTTGCTTTAATTTGTATCTAGTGGGATTAAGCCTTGGACCTGGCATGTAAAAAGTACTTCCTAAAAACCCACCAACAACTATCTTATCTATTCCCTTCTTTCCACTTACATAAACATCACTTTATTTCAGACATTCTGCATATATTTCTTAGATTGTAGTTCCTATATGATTTTAATATGATACTGTATTAATTAAAATATATATTAACATATGAGATTTTTCTAAATCAATATATATAGCACACAAAGTTCCTTAGGGTTTATTGTCCCCTATTTCTATTTGAGTTGGATACCACTTCTCTACAGTCACCAATCTGATTTTCCTAAAGTTCACATATAACCATGTCTTGTAAACATACATAGCTCTACTAAATAAACTCTATGACTCATTTTTCACCTGTAGCATAAAATGCAAATTCCCATGTTTGACATTTAAATCTTTCAGTCTTTCCAGAATCCTTATATATTTACTATATTTACAGCATCATACACCCTATGGGTAAGTCATCTTGTCCTCACTGTGGTTTCTCACAGGTAATTATTTATATCCATCTCCATCTAAAATCCTAGCTGTCCTTACATATTCCTCCTATGTTCCCCATAAGATAGTTCAATTATTACCTTCCACTTTCTCCAAGCCATGAATTCTTTTCCAAGTTACCTTGCATTTGATTTCTATTTATCTTCCACATACATATGTACACATTTATGTGCATGACAGATATAATGTAAAACTTGAAAGATCTGAATGTTTTGTCTTTTTACCTCCCATTTCTTAGCATAATGCTAGGAACAGAGAAATTATTTAATAAATGTATCACAATGAAAAAGAGAAAACATAAGTCACATTTCAGAAAAGACATAAGTTGATCTCTTTAGAGTAGAAATGTTACTG
This sequence comes from Macrotis lagotis, assembly GCF_037893015.1. Classification (NCBI taxonomy): domain Eukaryota; kingdom Metazoa; phylum Chordata; class Mammalia; order Peramelemorphia; family Peramelidae; genus Macrotis; species Macrotis lagotis. Next base: position 149,494,279 of record NC_133664.1, read on the forward strand.
GCATAAGAAAACAAAAAAAAAATCAAAAAGTAAGTTTCAAATTATTTACCACTTGGGGCAGCTAGGTGGCATAATGGATAAAGCATTGGCCTTGGAGTCAGGAGTACATGGGTTCAAATCTGGTCTCATACACTTAATAATTATCTAGCTGTGTGGCCTTGGGCAAGCCCCCTAACCCCATTTGCCTTGCAAGACTCTAAAAAAAAGAATATCTACCTCTTTAAACCATCTCTGAGTTATGGGGGAAAATAAGTGACTGACTCTCAAGCAATGGTTGAGGTTAATAATAAGATGAAAGTGAAAAGATGAAAAACTGGTGGTAATAATTAATAACTTTAGCAAAGTTATAGGATATGCAATAAACCTAAATAATTATTTCAATACATTACCAACAAAACTCAATAGAAAGAGTTTGAAATAGAAATTTCATTAAAATCACTACAGATGGAGCACAGCCAATATAGTGGCATGAAGTCAGAATTTACCCAGATCATTCCCCCCCTCCAAAAAAAAACTCCAAAAGTCATATATTAAATTATGACAAAGGAGAAAGGAGGGCCAAACCAACAGAAAGACTGAGTGATACAATTCGCCAGTCCAACATATCTTAGAAGTTCCAAATGAAAGGTTTGTTCCACATGGACAAGGTTGGAAAAAGTTGTAGCCGCAGAACAGCTGCAGCTGAGGCACAGCACAGCTGTGCCAGATGTTTGGGTCTATAGCAGAGGGTGAGTTTCCAGACAGCTTGCCCCAGCAATCATCCGGGACAACCAGAAGGGGTGGTGAGAGAGCTCCAGCCTCAGAGCAGCCCTGAAGTAAGAACATGCAGTGGGAGTCGACAAAGCCACCCATCACACCCAGAGCTCTCAGCCCACAGATGGTAAGGGGGTTGAAGGAGACTGCAGAGGTCTCTCTGTTCTCCCTGGGGCAGGACTCAGATGTTTTCCTACACTCAGATCCAGGTTGTAGTCTGGGCACCCACACTACCATAGCCTAGCAAGGACCATCCTCACAGTTCCAAGGCAGAGATGAGGGCCTGAACACAGGCAAAAGAGCAGTCAGAACCTCTCATAAGACCCTGGAGGAACTAAGGTCCCTGTAGTTTTCCCAAAAACTGCTCAAAGCCTTGGAAGTGCATTAAGTTAATCATAGGCTGCAGAAATGAGCAAACAAAAGAAAAAGAAGAATCTGATGCTAGAAAATTACTTTGGTCCCATGAAGGATCAAAATACACACTGAGATGATGACAAAATTGAAGTTTCTGTATGCATAACCTCCAACAGAAATAGAAAATGGTCTCAGGCTATGGAGGAACTCAAAAAAGACTTTGAAAAGCAATTAATGGAGGTAGAGAAAAAAAATTGGGAGGAGAAATGTGAGTGATGCAGATAAATCATGAAAACCAAGTCAGCACCTTGGTGAAGGAAATGAAAAAAAATACTGAAGAAAACAACATATTAAAAACCAGTTTAGATCAAATGGAAGAAGCAACACAAAAGGCAAATGAAGAGAAGAATGTCTTTAAAAACCAGAATTGGCCAGCTGGAAAAGTTAATAAAAAAGCACTCTGAAGAAAATAACTCCTTCAAATGTATAATGCAATTAAAGTAAGCTGAAGACTTTGTGCAAACTGAGGAAGAAATAAAACTATACAAAAATAAGTAGAAGAAAATGTGAAATACCTCATTGGAAAAGTAGCCAAACTTGAAAACAGATCCAAAGAGATAATTTAAAAATTATTGGGCTACCTGAAAATCAGGACCAGGAAAAGAGGTTAGACTTCATTTTTCAAGAAATAATAATACAGCAAAATTGCCCTGAGATCCTAGAAGTAGGAGATAAAATAGAAATTGAAGGAATTCACCAATCACTTCCTGAAAGAGATCCAAAAAGAAAAATTTCCAGTAATATTGTAGCCAAATTCCCAAACTCCCAAATTAAGAAGAAAAATACTAAAAGCTGCCAGAAATAAACAATTCAATTACTGTGGCTCTATAGTCAGGATCACACTGTATCTGGCTGCATCTACATTAAGTACTCATATGGCTTATAATATGATAATCCAGAAGACAAATGATCTTGCTTTAAAACCTAGAATAAACTACCCAGCAAAACTGAACTTCTTCTTTCAAGGGAAAAATTGACTTTCAATGAAACAGGGCACTTTCAAATTTTCCTATTGAAACATCCAGAGCTGAACAGAAAGTTTGATGTCCAAGTCCAGGACTCGGAACCATAGAGGGGGTGGATGAGAAGGCCTAATTATGAGGAACTTAATGATGTTGAACTGTTTGTATTCTTGCATGGGAAGAAGATACGGATAACTCATATGAACTCTCTCATTTATAAGAACAGTTAGAAGGAGCATATATAGACAAGGCACAGGAAGGAGCTGAATATAATAGTATAATGTAGTAAAAAGATGGAGTCAATAGGTGATAAAGGAAAGTACTGGGAGGAAGAGAAAGGAGAGGACGAAGGAGCCAAGATATTTCACATAAGAATCAAGAAAAAGCTTTAACAATGGAGTGGAAAAGGGGAAGGTGAAGGGGAATGAGTGAGCCTTCATTCTCATCAGAAATTTTTCAGAGAGGAAATAACATACATACATAATAGGGTATAGAAATCCATCACACCCTGGAGAAAAATGAGAAGCAAGGGATGGGATAATGGGGAACGGGGGAGGGATGGGTGGGAGTAGGCAGTAGAGGAGAGGGAACATCATGGGAGAGGGTACTAAGATAAAACTCACTTCTGCACAGGGACAAGATAAAAGGAGAGAGAGAATGGAATAAATGAGAGTGGGGAGGAATAGAATGGAAGGAAATAGAGCTAGTGATAGCAACTGTGGGAAAAATATTGCAGCAACTTCTCCGTTTGTTATGATTGGGAAGGCAACTCATTCCAGAGACGGAGCCATTGGATTCTGAACACAGACTCATGTACACTTTTTTTTTTCTCTCTCACTATTCTTGAGGTTTCTCATCTTTTTTTTGGGGGGGGAGATTTATGATTACTCTCACAACAAGATTATTGTAATAATATAAAATAAATAAACAAAAAAATTAAAGAAAAATCCCTGCAGACAATTTATAATACTTGAAACTCTTCCTGCAAAATCACACCCAGGAATTATATGAACACAATTGCAAAATGTTTTCCACACATGTAAAGACAGATTTAAGTAATTGCAGAGAAATTATTCATGTATAGGCTTAGCCCATATAGTAAAAATAACAGTTCTATCCAAATTAATTGACTCATTTAGTGCCATTACCAATCAAATTACTAAATAATAAATTTATAAAACTAGAAAGAGTAACAACAAAATTCATCTGGAAGAGCAGAAGAATAAAAAAGAGAATCTATAAAATGTGTGAAATACAGTGGCCTAGAATAACCAGATATAAAACTATATCACAAAGCAATAATTATCAAAATGGTCTGAAACTGGACAAGAAACAAAGTAATGTATCAGTGGAATAGGAAGAATATTGATTAATTGAGGCCTGTGCTTGGTGCTTTACAAATTTTTTTTTCTCATTTGATCTTTTCTTCAACCCTAGAAAGTAGGTATCAGTAATACACTGATTTTATGATCAAGAAACCTGAAACAGAAGTTAAATGACTTGCTCAAGTTACATAGCTTTGTAAGTGTCTCTGGATTTATTTAAACTTATTTCTTAATAACTTCAAACTCAGTCTTCTATTCTCTTCACTAATTTGTTACTTCTATATATTTTCTTAGTTTAATAATCACACACACATACACACACTCTCAATCTTTAATATTCTGAACTTTCAATATTAATATACTGGAAAATGTGTTTTAATTCTTCCAAGTTTTCATGAATTGCTAAAGTCTTGGACAAAAACATTATAAAACTAAATTATAATTTTAAATGCCAACTTTTTTTATATTTAGCTCCTATAGATTTATACTTCAGAGGAAATTTCGAAGAGGAAAGGAGAACAATGGATAATTGATAGGGTATAGAATAGATAAAATGTATAGTCCTCAAAGGCAGGTATTCTATCATTTTTATTTTCGTATCCTAGTCTTACCAGATTTCCTGTTACATACTAAGAGCTACTGACTCTAATGTCCTGACTCTAATGTCCTTTCAATCTAGGCAAAGTTCTGAACATTCAGAATTTCTTACTAAATCCCTAAAGATGGTAATGTCACAAGAACATTCACTTCAGCAAAATATTTGGATCTGTGGAAAATCTAATAATAATTATTATTTTGCTTGAAGCTCAAATCGAATTATGGCAGTAATTTGTAACTAAATTAGTTTATTAATCTAATGTAAGGATGTAAATCCACAGTTATAGGCAATGGAAACAAAGATCAATGGTTTGTGAAACAGCATGTCAATGGTGGGAGGAAGAGGTTGTACTTGTTAACAAATTCACATCTCCCGCTCACACCTTCTAGACAGGTAAGCAATCAATACCATAGAAGTACTTATTTTTCCAGAAACCTGAAGTTGTGAAACCTTTGCCCACTTGCAATGGATTATAAGGTAGTGGTCGCCTGGATTTAAATTTTCTTTAAATTGAGAAGGAAAATGATATTATGTTAAGTATTGGACTTGAAATCAAGAGAGATTTGAGTGTAAATGTTTACTTGATCCTACCTATGTGACCATAGACAAGTCAGTCATTCTCTTTGAGGCTCAATTCAAATAGTTAAACATTAACTAAGCCAAAGACTAAAATGAAATTGTCCCTATCCTTAGAAACATAGCATTCTATTGGGAGGGGAATAGAGAAAGTTAGAACTCCCTCTTTCCTTATTTGCTAAAATAAGAATAACAAAAATTATAAAAAATAAAACAAATTGAATATAAAGTGTGTTATAAATTATGATGTAAACATCAAATTCTATTATTTTTAGAATGTGAATCAGACTCTGAACTAATTTCTGTATTTTTACATATACAATTACATTTAAGCCTCACAAATGACCTTGTGAGGGAGATGATGCTATTATTAACATCATCATCCTCACTTTATACTTGAGGAAACTGGCAAAGATAGATGAAGTAATTTAACTATGGCTCAGTCCAGGGCCTCTTCTCCCTCTATATTACTTCACTGGATGTTCTTATCCACTCCCATAGATTTTATTACCATCTCTATGCTGATGATTCTGAAATCTAACTTTCTTGTCCCAAATTCTCTGCTGATTCCCAATCTCACATCTCCAAATACCTTTAAGAAATCTTGAACTAGGTATCCAATAGATATCTTAAACAAAATATATCCAAAATGGAACTCACTATATCCCCCTAAAATTTCTCTCCCACCAACTTTCTCTATTACTGTTGAGGGCAACATCATTTCCCTTGTACCGCAGGTTCACAACCCACGAATCAGTCTTGATTCACTCCTCAGTCCAAGATGTTGTTAAGAATTGTCAATTTAACCTTTGTAGCATCACTTCAGTGAGCTCTCTTCTCTCTCCTGCTATCTGTCTAGTACAAGCATTCATCACTTCATGACTGAACTATTTCATTAGCCTGAAATTAGATCTGTTTGCCATGTCTTTCTCCACTCCAATTCATCCACCATCCAGTGACTAAAGAAACTTCCCTAAAGCACAGATTCAAACATGTTCACACATCCACCTCCCACTCAATAAATTCCAGTAGCACCTGGAAATAAATATAAAATTCTATGCTAGATGGTGAAAGTCTCTCATAAATTCTTCTTACACCGTACTCCCTTGTACATAATTTTAGATTCAGTGATAACTTCTTTCTGTTTTATGAACACAAAACTTGTCTTTTGACTTGCTATTTTCTTTGGTATGGAATGCTCTCCCTTCCTCTGCTAAACTCTTAATCTATTTGATTTCCTAAAGTCTCAGTTAAAAATCACAATGTCTAAAGAAATTCTTTTGCAATTCCTCTTAATTCGTATATCTTTCTTCAGTTAATTATTTCTTATTTGTCTTGCTTATAGGATATATGTCTTCTATATATGTATTTGCATATTCTGTCTCCCTTTAGATAGTAAGCTTTTTGAAAACAAGGAATGTCTTTTGCTTGTCTTTGTATCCTCAACCCTTTTTCACAGTGATTAAGAGATAGTAGGTACTTAATAAATGTTTATTGATTGATTATTTTGCAAACTTTAAAGGACTACAAAAAAAGCAAATGCCATTTTTTTTGGACTCACTTGGACTCACTCAGTCCAAGAGTTCAGTCTCCCTAGAATAACAAATTTTCAAGCTCTGTGTCCCCTCCTGATATTGTTCAGAGAATTGGACAGCTAGGTAGCTTAATGTATAGAGTGCTGGACTTGAAGTCAGGATGAGCTGAATTCAAATGTGACCTCAAACAATTACTAACTATGTGACCATGGGCAAGTTACTTAACCGCTGTTTGCCTTAATCCTCTGAAAAAAAGAAGCAAACTACTCCAGTATATTTGCAAAGAAAATACCATCTTTGAGGTCATAGTGAGTTGGACATGACTGAACAATAACAAGTTCTTAGAGAATAGAAGTTGCATTTATAAAATTGAAAGGATAGTCAATTGAGCAAGTTCATTAATATATTTAGCCTCGGTAGGCACTGAGCAGGGACAATCACCTGTACTCATAATGGAATAGACGGAGGGTTAAATTGAAAAGGAGTATGAACTGGATTGTATTTGGGAAGTTTCACAGGTTTTCGATAACCTCTGAAAATGCAGAACTCCATCACCTTAACACCAATATTCTCCCTTGGTACTATATGGCTATGAATCATGGTATGCCATGATTTCAATAGAATCATAGTCATTGGTGACTAAAAGAGCAATGGAAAGTCACATGGACAGTGTAAGTGTTATAAAAAGAAGTATTTACATTATGAATGACCAGATAAAGATCTAGTTTATCTTGCCCCAAATTCTCTGCTGATTCCCAATATCACATCTCCAAATGCCTTTAAGAAATCTTGAACTAGGTATCCAGTAGATATGTTAAACAAAATATATCTGAAATGGAACTCATTATTAAGACAAATGGACAACATAGAAATGGTCCAGGTTCTTTTTTTTTTCTATGTACAAAAGATTAAAAGACATAGAAGGCATTAAAAAGTTATTGGGTGGAACATAAGGAGGATTCATGTTATCAGTCAATCAACAGGGGATTTTTAAGTGTCAGACACACTGTGCAACGTGCTGCAGATACAGATATGAAAAAAAGAGACAATCTCTATTTTCAAAAATTTATAGGGAAATGGATAAGCCCTGAAAAAGATAAGAAGGGAAGTAAGAGTATTGATCATCAAAGATGATAGGAGGCAATTCCCAACTCTCTAAATACTCCAGCCCCAGTGAAAATAGAAGTCCTATTAAGAGGTAATTAACTTTTTTCTTCCTATTTTTTTTTAGTTAGAAAATTCAAAAGGGAACCTAATTCAGGATTTTTCTATTAAAGTCAAAATGAAAAATGTTCGTGATACATAATTACATGTTTTCAGAAAGTCTTTGTTTTTTGGTGATCACAGTCATTGATAAAATGCAGTTTAAGTGGGCAGTTAGGTATCAGAGTGGATAGAGCACTGGCCTTGGAGTCAGGAGTACCTGAGTTCAAATCGGGCCTCAGACACTTAATAATTACCTAGCTGTGTGGCCTTGGGCCACCCACTTAACCCCATTGCCTTGCAAAACTAAACTAAACTAAACTAAACTACAATAAAAATAAAATAAAATAACATAACATAACATAGCATAAAATAAAATAAAATAAAATAAATAAAATAAAATAAAATGCTGTTTAAAGTCTTGACCTCTGCTCATGGTTTGTTTATTACACATATGTGACTTGTAACTGCATCCTAACTAATTAGTGAAAGTGAATTATTTGCAAATGTGCAGTGACCCTGTGATCTGTATTTATTTTAATACTTTATCTATTTTTAAAGCCACCCAAATGAAGAACAGAAGATAAAATTGATGTAGTTTGTTTAGGGAAGTAATAGTATTTGAGCATTTAACTCTTTAATGTGCTCACTCTCACTGTTCCTATTTCTCTCTCCCTCTTTCTCTACTTCCCTTTTTCCCTCTCTCTCAGTCTCTCTTGCTCTCACTTTTCTAATGGGAAAAATCACTATGAGAAATGATATGGAAGAAATAACATTGAAAGCTATAGGCAATGCAGATTTTGTGTGAGAAGAAGCAATACAAATGATCTAGAAGACAAAGAAAGGAACTTGTAAAGGAAAATGTGTTGGATTAGTTATTATAAACTTACAATATTAGCTGATAACACAATAGACATTAACTAACTATATGACCCTTAACAAGTCTCTTAATTTTTGTCTGCATTAGTTTCCTCAATTGTAAAATGGGAATAAAATCAGGACCTAATTTGGAATGTTATTATGAGAATCCAATGAGATCATATTTTAAAAAGTGCTAAACACAGTGCTGACACTCATATGTAAATAACTTATTTACTTCCCTTCCATCATATATAGCTCCCCCCCCTAAAATTTCTGATGAAAGATATTACTGACAAAAAGGATCAGACAGTCAAGGGAAAATGCTAGTAATGGAGATTAAAAAGAAATTCTATTTTGTAAATGATAACGTGGAGAAAGAAAAGACCTTAGTGTCATCACTGGGGAAAACACTAAGTTACACTAATGAAACCGGATGGGGGTGTTGGCTAGGTACTTTGAAGTATGAAGGATGTGTTTACCAAAATAAAAGACTAACTTCCAGTTCTCACTGCTACTGGTTTGCTTGTTTATTAAGCCTCTCTGGGGCAGATAGGTGGACAATGGTTGTAGTACCAACATTGGAGTCAAGAGGACCTGTGTTCAAATCTGTCCTCAGACACTTAATAATTGCCTAGATGTGTGACCTTGGGCAAGTCATTTAACCCTGTTTTCTTAAATATTTTTAAAAAGTCTCTCAGCACTCATAATTAGTGAATGTATATGAATCCAACTTGGATATTATATAAAATTTTAATAAGTCTTGAGGTGAATAAAGTCTCTTTATTTTCAGTTACCTTTCAATCTCTGAATTACAAACTGCATTTATAGACTTGAATGGCAATCATACTTAAAGGTCATTTTTCTATGGAAATTTCAACTATGTGTGTGTGTGTGTGTGTGTGTGTGTGTGTGTGTGTGTGGTGAGTGAAAATTAATAAATTACTTTTATGACTGTCTGAATGATCACTTTCTTCCTTTCTTCACCCCCCCCCAAACAGTGGGGGGAAATGTAGGGGAGGAATCAAGAAACTTGACTTCCCAGCTATAGCTATCAAGTTTGAAAGTGGAAGCTTACTATTTTAAATGCTTATTTAAATGCACATATGTATATGTGTATAGTGCATGTGTGTGCAGCACATAAACACAAACTTATTTATCCTTGGAATGTTAAAAATAAGCATTAAAGTAACAGCCTTCCATTTGCAAGCCAAAATAGCTACATCTGGGAAGTCAAGTTTCTTGATTCCTCTCCTTCATTTTTCTCCCACTGATCAAAGGGTGGAAAAAGGAAGAAAGTGATTATTCAGACAGTCCATAAAAGTAATCTGTCGATTTTCACTCACTACATACTAGACACAATGCTTAATACTGGGGATACAATGAAAGTTTTAAAAAATTAAATGAACAAATGACCAGTCACTTCCTTTATAATGGGAGAGACAACATGAAAGTAACTAGCTTTCCATGGAGTAGAAAAGTAGTACAAAAATGAAGGTATAAGAATTTAAAGAGTAATCAAGAAATGCCTCTTGCAGTTGGTGTAATTTGAGTGAATCCTCAAAATGAAGATGGGGACAGAGCATTCCATGTATAGCCCAGACGCAGCAAGTGCCAAGTGAATAAGATAGGATATGGAGTGTCTGCTTGAAGAAATGAAAACAGAGGCTAGGAACAAACTCTAAGACAACAGAAAACAGAAAAGTACTGTGTTCTGACCTCAACTCAACTCATAAATATCTTCATATGAGTCCATTCCTATCTGCTCTTCTTCCTACCCTACTCTCTTTGATTCGACCAATCACATGTGTTCCACATACCATCCTACAGCACAGAGTCTCAATTCTGATTACTTTTCTTGATTTCTATCCCAGAGCAATGATAATTTCCCCTTCTCCCTTGGCAGAAGAAGCATGGGGAATCAGTTTGGCTCATGGTCCTTCTTCTGTTCTATCTCTTCTACGACCAAAATTTCCTGGACACTTTGGTTTCCTTGATAATATATTCATACAGATACAGAAATTACTCCATCAAACAATCCTCCCATACCGTCCTCTAATTTATTCCTCTGAAGCTATTCTTTGTCTTTACCACAACCTTCAAAATCCCCTCCCTCCCTTTTTCCATTATAATGATCCATTACCACTGCTCTGACTTCACTTTTTTCTTCTCACAATCATGAATATATACTTAAGAATAAATTGCCCTCTAACATGGAGTCAAAATGGCAGGGTAAGGCAGGAATTACCCTGAGTTCTCCTAACTTCACTTCCAAACAACTTAAAATAATTGCTCAAAATGAATTTTAGAGTCCAAAACCAACAAAAGGACAAACTGCAACAATTTTCCTACCCAAGATAGATTAGGGGATCAAAAGTAATGGTCATTCTCAAAGACGTGAGAGTGGAACACAGTCCAGTGTAGGCAGCCCAGACAAGGTAGAGTGATGCCCTGTACCAAACAACCCCACTATGATATCCAATTCTATTTTTTGGGAGACTTCATCCCATTCATATTCAAAGTTAAAAATACTATCTCTTTATTACCCTCCATGCTATCTCCCCTTCATTTGTATCACTCTGATATTCTCCCTGCCCCTCACCCTATCCCTCCTCACCAGTGTTTTGCTTCTAATTACTGCCTCCCTCAAACTGACCCCCCTTTTTACTAGTTTTCCTACTTTATCTTCCCTTTTCCCCCTTTTCCACTTCTTCTTTCCCTCCCTTGAATTAGTTATTCATTTCTTACTCCTTCCCTTTTAATCCCTAAAAGATAAGAAAAATTTCTAAACCCAACTTGTGTACGTTAACCCATCTTTAAGCAAAATCCAATGATACTAAGACTCAAGCAGTTCTCATCTCCTTCCTTCTTTGCATCTGCTGCAACAGATCCTTTTGTCCATTCGGACTCCCTCTTACTCCAGTCTCATTATAATTCCCCTTTTTGAATGTTCTAATTCTTAAAAATTATCCCATCAAAATCAACGTCTGTACCTACCTTCAACCTAAATATACTCTCTCTCTCTCTCTCTCTCTATCTATCTATCTATCTATCTATCTATCTATCTATCTATCTATCTATCTAATAGAGTTACAATTCGATAGAGTTTCAAGAATCCCCCCCCCCCAGATAGGAGTATAACCAGTTTAAATCTTATTGTATAGCAGTCTTTTTTCTTTTCCCTATTTACCTTTTCACGTATATCTTGAGTTTCCTGTTTGAAGATAAAAATTTCTCATCAGCTCTGGTCTTTTCATCAAGAAAGTTTGAGAATTGCCTATTTTGTTAAATGTTTATCTCTTCCCCTGAAAAATTTAGGCTCAATTTTGCTGAATAGTTAATTCTTGGTTGTAATCCAAACTTCCTTGAGATCCAAAATATCATATTTCAGTTCCTTCAAACTTTTGACATTGATGAAGTCAGTTCCTGTGTAATCCTGACTGTGACTCCTTGTTATTTGAATTGCTTCTTTCTGGACACTTGCAGGATTTTCTCCTTGATCTGATAATTCTGAAGTTTGATTACAGGAATCCTTGGCATTTTCATTTTTGAATTCCTTTCACGAGATGATCAGTAGATTTTTTTCAATGATTATTTTACTCTCTGGTTCCAGGATTTCAGGGCAGTTCTCCTGGATGATTTCCTGATGGAGCCCATGCTCTTTCTTTAGTGAATGGTTTTCAAATAGTACAATTATCCTAAATTGTCTCTCCTGGATCTTTTTTATAGGTCAGTTGTTTTTATTAATGAGATATTTTACATTTTCTTTTATTTATTTTTTAAGTTTTCTTTATGAGATTTTTGGTTTATCATGAAATCATTAACTTCCATTCATCCTATTCTATTTCTCAGGGAGGTATTTTCTTCAGCTTTTGCACCTACTTTTTCCAATTGCCCAACTGTATTTTCAAAGGATTTGCTTTCTTCTGTCATTTTTTGTTGCAATATGTTAATTTTCCTTTAGCATTTCCTTTTCCAGTTTTTTCATTTGATTTTTAAAATCCTTTCTAAGATCTTCTAAGAAGTCTTTCTGTACCAGAGAACAATTCATATTGTGCTCCATAACTTCACATGTAGCATCCCTTTTGTTCTCCTTTTCTGAACTGTTTTCCTTTTTCATTCTTTATTTCCAAGGCAATATTCAATGTTTCTTAGTGTTCTTGAATCTTTCTTTATTCATTTTGAGTTTTATTACCTATCCCAAGGTTCTTGTGTTGGAGGAGGAGTAGCTTGGGGACTTTCAATGTAGATAGGTCTAGGGGCTTGTTAACTGCCCTGGATTATTGATTTTAAGAATCCCTAGGATCTGATCAGTTAGGTTGTAATGGATGCCTAAGATTCTCTCTCTCTCTCTCTCTCTCTCTCTCTCTCTCTCTCTCTCTCTCTCTCTCCTGTCATCTTCCTGCTCCCTATAATTAAAACATCTAGAGCTATCTCCAGGTGTCCACAGGTAACCCAGTCCGTAGGCTAGGCTGAAAGGCAGAAAGTTTAGAGGCTTTCTCAGGGAGGGGGAAGTCAGCCATCCTCCTCATGGCAAAGAATGCTAGAAGCTCATTGTGAGGGTTGGGTAGTCTGAATCAGTAGTGCAAACTAAATGTGGGTCCTGGGCATCTGTGATGGAACTTTTCTTCATGCACTGGAGCTGCCTGCCAGGCTGTCAAATCCTAACTCCAAAGCCTTGGTTAACAAAGCCAAGGATCTCAGGTGTGTTCCCCTACCTCATCCTGCCACCATGTTCTAGGTTTCTGTTCCCTGTCCTGGGCTCCCCCAGCTCCCCAATGACAGACATATTGGAAGATTTCTCACTCTAATCTTAGCTGCCTTCTGTTGCTCCAAAATATGTTAAGAGATTTGATTCTTATTGGTTCTGAGGGGAACTCAGGAGCACTTAACAGAAATAATGATTTCTCTCTGCCTTCTTGACTGGAAGTCTGCCACCTGCTTCTTTGTAGAAATGTCGATCCTTAAATATGGAAAGTTGCATATGATGCTAGAAGTTGTCAAGATCTTATTGGTATTGGTGAACATTTTCCCTACTGCTTTTTTCATTATTATAAAGTATGGATCTCTGGGAGAGAAAGACATATTAGGATATGTAGAGGATTAAAATGTAAATAGCAGTAATAATATCTACATTTTAAATCATCATTAATTTTATCTTGCCATCCTCTCATTCTATGATTCTATAGCTCATCTCATCATTCATTGATTTAATAATTCAGTGAATGATTTCATAGCATCACATTATTATCATCATTAGCTTATATTATCTAATCTAATTTTATAATTGGGAAATATAATCTTACTATGTCCTAATAGTCATAGCATTCCACCTTATCCTAAGCTTCAGCCTCGCTCATTAGAGAGTAGAGTTTTGGACTTTAAAACCCACATTTAAGAAGGAAGTGTAGCTCAGAATATTTTTATTTCTCTTCTGGCTGCACTTCCCGTCATTAGATACATTCTTTCAAGCAGAACCAGGAGAGCATTATACACATTATGATCAACAATGATGGATTTAGCTCCTCTCAGCACTTCAGTGACCAAGAACAATTAATTTTAAAATACTTGTGATGGAAAAGCCACCCATAACAGAGAAAACTATGGAATCTAAATGCAGAGTATAGAAAAGTGCTTTATATTTTTTTCTTTTTTTCCTCTTTAATTCTGATTTTTCTTTCACTAAACAACTAATATGGAAATATATTAAACATATATAACCTATATCTGATTATTCACTGTCTTGGGAAGGGAGAGGAAATAGGTCAATAGGTCGATAGAAATATATGTAACTCAAAAGTATACAAAAAGATGAATATTGTAAACCGTCTTTGCTTATAAATGAAAAATAAAATAAAATAAATTTATAAAAGACTATTTATAATTTATAAATTTTTAAAAGACTACCATAATTTCTTACTCTATCCCTCTCTGTCCTTGACCTTGTCTATTGCTAAATATATTCCTGCAGTATGACTTTGAATTCTTTCTTAAATGTCATTGACTTTTTTGGCATTTTGGTGAAACCTATTAATCTCTTCTCAGATTAATATATATAAGTTCATAAAACAAAATATAAAATAAACTAATTAAATATGTAATGAAGATATAAAGAAAAACATTAAGTTTAAATAAAAATGTACTTTCCCATTCAAGTCAACAGTTCTATTAAAATCTACCCAAAACTTTATTCTAATGTAGTATAAACTCTTTGAGGGTCAAATGTGTTTTATTTTGATATTTGTTTTCTCACTGCCTAGAATAGTGACTTGAATCAAAAAGGTTCTTAATAAATGATATATACCAGAAGGTTGGAAGTTACTTCTCTCTTCCCCACCCAAACAGCCAGTATAGATGGGTTGCTAAAACTGTTCATATGTAGACTCTTTAATATGTTGTAATAATTACAATAGATTATTTACATATCATTATTTAATTTTCCCATGAAAATTTTTAAATTATTTGTCTAAAATAAGAATTTGAATAGAACATATTCATAATTCTTTAATCACCCTTTAAACTTTGGATGCTTTTTCCTCCTCTAATTACTTAGTACTTCACTACTTTATTATTTCATATTATATAAGTGAGTGTGTTCATGTCTATGTGTGAATGTTTAGGATATCCTTCCTAGAGATTGCTTTCCATTTATATTTTTATATTCCTAACAGCTACCACATTGCTTAGCATATAACACTCACATGCTTAGGACATGAAATATGTTTGCTGATAGAATAATTGATCTATAATTTAAGTCTAAGCTATAACAAACAAAAGACCAAAGGCCATCACTGGGCCCATTCTCAAAGTCTCAAACAGTCTGAATACGCCATAATTTACTTCTGCTGAATTCACACTCTCTCTCTCTCTCTCTCTCTCTCTCTCTCTCTCTCTCTCTCTCTCTCAATATATATATATATATATATATATATATGTATATATACATATATATATATATTTATTTATATTTCATTTTTAAATGCCATCAAATCTACTCTCTTGCACTAAATATTTTTGATCAGCCAATAGGAACAGATATCATAGTCATTGAACAGATGAAGAAATTAAATACAGAGTATCTTCAACATACCAATACCTTCTCTGACACTTAAAAGTATGAGAGTTGTTTCTGGCACTCAGAAGTTAAATGGTTTCTCCAAGGTCATCTAGTCTAAAATTTAAACTCAGGTCTCCTGATTCTGTGACCTGTTTTCAATATATGTCACCATGATCACTAGCTATCTTATTTTTTATTCCTTAGTAATCCAGTTTCCTGATCCAATCCTTGGGTTCTTTCCTTTTCACAGTATAGTAGTGAAGGAAACATTATTGGTACTTGGACATTTTATCATTTTCAAGGTGGAAGTCCTATTTGAAGTGAGATGGTTTTGTGGAATTACAAGCTATACAGAAGTAAAGTTTTGCTGAAATGGCTTTTCCCTTATAAACCTGAAAGAAGAAAAAAAATCTTTCATCTGCAACTCCCATAAAAGTTAAGCAATATATGATGAATTTTTTCCATATTCACAAGACCCTTTATTTTTCTTTCCTTACTAGATTCCTTTTGCATGACACTTCATTTTCCCTTTTGAAAAGGAAATGCTGATAGATATAATTAAATCAAGGTAATGTAACCACTCTCCCAATTAAATTCATACAATTGATGCTTACATATACTTAGAGAGATTGCATCTGAAAAACAGATAAGTATTCGATCCTTCGAATTCCACAATTCTATTTAAAATATATGGAGAGCCAGCATGTTAATATTCTTGTTGTTGTTGTTGTTGTTGTTGTTATTCAGCTGTTTTCAGTCCCTCATTTGGGGATTTGGGGATTTGTTGGCAAAGATATTAGGATTACTTTGTCATTGCCTCCTCTAATTCATTTTACAGAACAGGAGACTGAGGCAAATAGGGTAAAATGAATTGTTCAGAGTCACATATCTAATGAGTGTCTGAGGCCAACACTAACACTCTAGTCACTGTACCATCCACTGACTCCAGAGGTAGTGTGATTCAAAGTAAAAGACACTGGGTTCGAATTTAAAGGAATGAAGATTGAATCTTGGTTTTTCTATTTGTATCTAGTTTACCTCAGACAATTATTTAAAGATTGGGGATACCTTGTTGAATGACCCCATTCCATAACATGGAACAGAGATTATAGTGTTAGGGCATTTTAGCTGGTTGTTGTAGGTAGGTACCTTGTAAAACCAAAGGGTGTATTTATGTATTAGCCATATTTCCTGGAGCCCCTCTGAATATGTATGGCAACTGCTATGATTCCCTCTTTTGTTTCTGGCTGTAATGAAGGTATTCAGATTTGGATTTATCCAACCTTTTTGGGCCCAGCTATGTTACCTTTCACTAGGAGCTTCCAGTCTTAATCTCCTCTCTATTGTATTTCAAATGAGGTCAATGACAAAACTTACCTTTTGCCCACTGACAAAAATATTAACAAAAAATAATATTAGAATCTAATTAAAATAACATTAGTTCAATCAAAGTAGGAACCTTCCCAGAAAAGCAAACAAAAAAAGTATTCATTTACTTTGAGACAAGTAAATTCCAAAGGGTGTGTCCTAGGGTCAAAATTAAAATTTGCTCAGTTTTGATGCAGTGAAACATTTGGTATATCTACATGCATGCATAATATATATATATATATATATATATATATATATATACATATAAATTTACATTTACACACTCAGACATATACACTCATATACATGCATGCATGTGTGTATGCAAACATAATTATTCTTCTTAACCTGGGATCAGTGAACTTTTAGAAAAATATTTTGATGAATCTATTTCAGTATAAAGTGTTTCCTTTGTAAACCTACAGATAAAGTTTATTATATATTCATTAAATTATATATTTATTATATATTCATTAAAAAAGTTTAGTGTAAGAAAGGATTCATAGGTTTTTACAGACTCCTAAAAGTATCCAAGTCTTCCAACATGATAAGAACCCCTGGAATATATACTTCAGTCCTCACTTTATTTAAACACAAAGTGCAACTGAGCATTTAACTCTCTGCAAAAACATACTGAGTGTAAAAGAGGCCAACAGAGTTAAATGTTGAGTCTGAGTTACTCATGATGTTCAGGCAGGATATCCCCTATAAATTGTTTGGAAGGGCCTAATGCTTTAAAATATCCATCCATTAAAGTTACCATGTATCTTACCATTCCAGATTACCAACCTCACGCATATATAAAAACATATGCATACATATAAATTTAGTCATATATATGTATATGTGTATATTTCCCCAAAATATACTTTATTATTTTTGAGTTTTAGAAAGCAACAAACATTAGCTTAATAAAATTATAATTGCACATAAAACTACAACTCTATTATGAACTAGGTGCTATTATTTTAAAAGATTATCATGTAAATCTTTTTTCTCTTCCCCCCCCATTCTAGAGATGGTTACCATTAGAAAAAAAACATATATGTGTGTGAAATCATTCTATATATACTTCTATTAGTCATTTCTTTCTCTGGATAAATATGGTATTTTCTTTCATATGTACTTTGTAGTTAATTGGAGTTATTAATAAAAAGTTATTCTTAAAAATATTGCCAATCTGTATACAGAGTTCTCTTAATCTCCTTATTTCTCTCTTCATTATTTTGTGCAATTCTATACATGTTTTTCTAAGATTATCAATCTCTTTATTTATTATAGCATAGTACCATTCCATCACAATCATCTAATTCTATTCCTCAACTGATTGACAGTTTCAAAATTTCTTTTCACTGCAAAAAGAGACCCTATAAATATTTTAAAACATGAGTTATTTTCCTTTTTCCTTTATCCTCTCTGGAAATAGAGTTAGTAGTGGTATTACTGGGTCAAAGTATAGTGATGTTGGGCTATTAAACCCATTTTAGGGTTTTAGATACATCTCTACAATTCACAGTTCCACCAACATTGAATTAGCATTTAATATAAAGAAAGCTATTGACTTGATTGATTACATCAATAATAAAAGTTTAAAAATCATAAGATATATCAATAGAGGCAGAAAAACTTTTGATAAAGTACAATATGGATTTTTCATTTAATTGTTAAAAAGAATCTATCTAAAATCATCAGCAAGCATTATTTCTAATGTTAATAAGCTAGCATCTTTCCCAGTAAGATCAGATATGAAAAGAATAGCCACGGTCCCCCATATTATTCAATATTGTATTAGAAATCATAACACTAACAATAAGAGAAGATAAATAGAAAGAATCAGAATGAAGAAGATATAATAATCTTTGAAAATACCAGACCCATCTAAAAAGGTAGTTGAAAAAAATAATAATTATAGTGAAGTAGCAAGATTCAAAGTAAATTCACAGAAATCATGGGCTTTTGTATATGAAAAAAACAAAATCCTGCAAGAAGAAAGAGTAAAAGATAATCCATTTTAAAATAACTCAAAAGAGTATAAAACAATTGAGTATAATAAAATACTCTAGGGAGTAAAAATGTCAAAAAGAAACATAGGAATTACATAAAGAAATTTATTTTTAAAAAAAGTTTTTATCCAATTAAAATAACATTTATATAATTGGAGAAGTATCCATTGTACATGGGTGGACTGGGTCAATATATTAAAAATGAAAATTTTACCTAAATCAGTTTATATATTCTTTTTTAAAAGCTTTATTGAATTGAATTGAATTAGACAGATTAAAATACTGAAAAATGGGCTACTTCCGAATAATAAAAAATTTAAAGTCATTAGTCTTGGAGTTAGAAGGATGAGAGTTTGAATTCATCCTCAGGTATTTGACTAGCTGTATGAAGTTGTTGAAGTCTCTTAACCCTGATTGTCTCATATCAGGGGTCATCTCCAGCTGTCCTAATTCTTATACATGAATAAAATATTCTTGTTTAAGAGTGAACAAAATATCCCATCCCCCCAAAATATAGACTCACTTGAGCAATAAAGTAAAGGGGAGAGAAAAAAATAAAATTAAAATAAAAAATAATAGTAATAATTGTAGGTATGGCCAAGTTGCTCAGTGGACAGAGCACCATCCATGGAGCCAGGAGCACCCAAGTCCATATCCGGCCCCATACACTCAACTATCACCCAGATGTATGACATGCAAGCCCACCGCCCTGCAAAAACCAAAAAAAGAAAAGAAAGACCTAAAATAAAATAAAATAAAATAAAATAGTAAAAATAGTGGGACGGCTGGGTGGCGGACAGAGCACTGGCCCTTGAGCCAGGAGCACCCGGGTCTAAATCCAGCCTCAGACACCAAACGATCACCCTGCTATGCAGCCCCAGGCAAGCTACCCAGCCCCATTTGCCCTGAACCCACCCCAGAATAATAATCATCATCATCATCATCATCATCATCATCATCATCATCAATGTACTTCAGTCTGTGTTCCAACACCACCAACTCTGTCACAGGTGGATCGCATTCTTTGTGATAAGTCCATCACAAAAGTTACTTCTATATTTTTCCACCATTGCCATTGCTGATCCCAACTCCCTCCTTTCATATTTTTCCACTACCATGTACTATTTTTTCTCTCTCTTTTCACTCTGACTTTGCTGTAGGGTAGCTGAGTGGCACAGCAGACAGATCCCAGGCTCTGGGGCCAAGGGGCCCCGAGCTCCCATACCACCCCTTAGGCCCAGTATCCACCTGGCTCTTTGGCCCCGGACAGGACATCAAATTCCAGCCCTTTGCAAGAAGTAAAAAAGCAAATGTGTTATATCTGACCACTCTCCTGCCATGGTCCATCCTCTCCTCCTTCGTTCACATCCCCACCCCTTCCTCCTGCCCCCCCCTTCCTACTCCAGATGTCTATAACCCATTGAGTATATATGCTGGTTCCTCTCCTGGCCACCTCTGATGAGAATGAAGATTCCCTTATTCCCCTTTGCCTTCCCCCCCTTCTATATCATTGCAATACCTCATTGTAATAAAGAAAAATGTTATTACATGAAATATCTTGGCCTATTCCCCTCCCTACTTTTTCTTTCTACCATTACATTTCCCTTTTTTCTATAGACTCCATTGTTACACCATATTTTATCTTCAAATTCATCTTTCTCCTGGGCTTCATCTATAAAATCTCCTACCTGCTCTGTTAATTGAGAAGGTTCATCTGAGTATTATCAGTGTCATTTTTCTAAAAAGGAATACATGTAATACATCATCATTAAGTCCCTCATGTTTTCCCCTTCTCCTCCAATCTCTATGCTTCACCTGATTGCTGTATTTGAAGATCAAACCTTCTGTTCAGCTCTGGCCATTCCAACAGGAACATTTGAAATTCCCCTGGTTCATTGAAAGTCCATCATTTCCCCCTGGAAGAGGACATTCATTTTTGCTGGGTAGTTGATTCTCAGTTGCATTCCAAGGCCTTTTGCCTTCCAGTATATTATATTCCAAGCCCTATGAGCTTTTAATGTAGTTGCTGCTAAGTCCTGTGAGATCCTGATTGCAGCTCCATGGTATTTGAATTGTGTCCTTCTGATTGCTTGTAATATTTTCTCTTTGACTTGGGAGTTCTGGAACTTGGCTATAATATTCCTGGGGGGTGGTTCTTTGGGATCTCTTTCTCAGGGGGATTGGTAGATTCTTTCCATTTCTATTTTAACCTCTGCTTCTAGGATATCAGGACAATTTTCCATGAGTAATTCTTTGAAAATGATGTCAAGGCTCTTGTCCTGATCATGATGTTCAGGTATTCCAATAATTTTTTTTTAGGTTTTTGCAAGGCAAACAGGGTTAAGTGGCTTGCCCAAGGCCACACAGCTAGGTAATTATTAAGTGTCTGAGACCGGATTTGAACCCAGGTACCCCTGACTCCAGGTCCGGAGTCTATTCCAATAATTTTTAAATTATCTTTCCTAAATCTGTTTTCCATATCAGCTTAGTCAAGGAAATCCAAAAAAACTGCTGAAGAAAATAACATGCTAGGGGTAGCTAGGTGGCGCAGTAAATAGAGCACTGGCCTTGGAGTCAGGAGTACCTGGGTTCAAATCTGACCTCAGACACTTAATAATTACCTAACTGTGTGGCCTTGGGCAAGCCACTTAACCCCATTGCCTTGGAAAAAAATAAAAAAAAAATAGCATGAAAAATATCAGCTTAGGTCAAATGGATAAAACAGTTATAAAAGTTGTTGAAGAGAAGAATGCTTTCAAAAGCAGAATTGGCCAGATGGAAAAAGAGATAAGAAAGCTCTCTGAGGAAAACAAATCCTTCAGACAAAGAACAGAACTTAGGGAGATTGCTGAATTTATGAGAAATCAGGACTCAATACTTCAAAACCAAAAGAATGAAAAATTAGAAGAAAATGTGAAAGATAGTTTATATATGCAATGGCATCACAATTACCAAAAATTATTTCACTACATTAGAAAAAATAAGAAGGGGTGGCTAGGTGGCACAGTGGATAAAGCACTGGCCCTGGAGTCAGGAGTACCTTTGTTCAAATCCGGTCTCAGACGCTTAATAATTACCTAGTTATGTGGCCTTCGGCAAGCCACTTAACCCTGTTTGCTTTACAAAAACCTAAAAAAAAAGAAAAGAAAAAAAAAGAAAAAATAAGAAATTCATTTGGACAAACAAAAAGTCAAGAACATCAAAGGAACTAATAAAAAAGAATGTAAAGGAAGAAGGTTTAGTAGTACCAAATGTTTAACTGTATTAGAAAACAGTAGTTAGCAAAAATATTGGGCAATGGCTAAGAAATTGAAAGGTACTTCAATGGAACAAAGCAGACATAAAATTGAAGACAGCAAATAAAAATAACTTTGTATTTGACAAGTACAAAGACCTAAAGATTTTAGGATATAAAATCATAATTTAGTCAAAATAATTATCAGATATATACCATGGAAATAATGTAAAGACTAATAGATTGCCTTCTGTGGGGGTGAGGGAGGGAAAAAGATTAGGGGAAAATTTGTAAAATTCAAACTAAATAAAATCTTTCTTAACAAGAAAAAAATTTTTGGGAAAGTAATAAAGCAGAAATTGGACATAGACCAATGTTGATTATTGATTAATGACAGATTAAAGGAGATTTATTATTGCAACAAAATTGGAAGAACATAGAACATATCACTTATCAGATTTATGGATACATGAGCAATTTATGAATAACCAGGAGATGGAGAGCAGAGTGAGGTATAAAATTAAAATTTTAAATTATATTTAATTCAAAAGTTTTTGAACAAATAAAACAAATTACTCAAGATTAGAAGAAAGTAGAAAATTGTGGTAGAGCAGAAAGCTTTATAGGAATTTTTTCAGATAAAGATCATATATCTCAAATATATAAGAACTTTGTAAAATCTATAAGAATGTCAGTGATTCTCTAACTGCTAGTCTGACAAATAGTCAAAGTCTAGCAAGAGACCACTTTTAACTAAAGAAATAAAAAAATTATAATCATGAATAAATGCACTAAAACATTAATGATAGAGAAAAAGAAAATTAAAACAATTTTGAGGTATCATTTTGTTCCTATTAAATTTGTTAAAATTATTGATGGGGAGAGCATGAAATGTTGGACAGAATGTAGAAAAGTTGGGAGACTACTTCATAATATATTTTTGAGTTTCATTTGCATTAACAGTTTATCACTTTCTTAAATATAGACAATTAATAAAACAATAAAACAAGCCATCATTTACCCATTTCCAGGTTGTAAATGCATTGAAAATTATCAATCAACTCTATAAGCTCAAATGACCTGGCACCAGCATACTCCTAGTTGCCTACTCTGAGATTCAATCATTTATTAGGATACTGACTGAAAGCATTAGGCTTCTCTCCCCATAAGTTTTTCAACCATGAGTAAACTTCTTCCTCATCTTGGTTCCTCAGATCACACTCTTTTTTAGCACCCTACCCCAACCCCATGATACATTCAGTAAACCTGTTTCAGAGGACATTGACTGGACTTTGCCTCAGTTCTACATGTAGTGAAGATTTGATGTAGATTCCCAGTGTCTAGGAGTCCATCTCTGACCCTGTTCTAAACTGAGTTTTCTTTTCAAAACTTTAGTGATTACAATTGTGCCTAGCTAGGAAAATAAAAGAGAAGAATAGAAAAAAAGATCTCAAAGTCCAAATTCACACACACACAATGTAGGGAATTTTCTTTCATTGGACAATATGGAACTTCATGAACCTTAAATATGAAACTGAAAATATATAATAATCAACTGGGGAAAAGTTATTAGAGTTTTTTGTATTAGAAAGAGTTTCAGGTAGAAAAAAAAAAGATTCCATAGGAGCAGGAGATGAGTGGGAAATATGGGGAAGTAATTTAGTATTGAAATAATGGAAAACTTCCTAATGATGGGCTACTCTAAGGTCATAAGTTCCCCATTATTAGAGACCTTGAAGGACAGTTTCAACAACTGACTGGTAGGGATGTGGAAGAGCACATTTTTTGTTTGCTTATTTGTTGGTTTGCTTGTTTTATAAATTGAGCTAAGTTTGGAGTACAGTTCCTAAGGACCCCTCCAAATCTGATATTCTATGAAAGTTGGCTATCTGTAAAAGGATAATGGACAAGTTAATATCCCCTTTTCTACTTTAGAATGCTATGATTCCATCAGTCTTAGAAACAAGAAATACAAAGTTTCAGACAACTCCACAATTAAAAACAGAAAGTTTGAAATCTTCTTGTGAAGCATAGTGACTAAAAGAATTTGTTTTGTAAAGGAATTTAATGGAATTAAATATAAGGGATTTAGCACATTTTCTCGCTCTCTCTCATATATATATATATAAATATATATAATATATTGATTATAAATGTATTATATATACTTAATATATGTTTAAATATTAATCTTTATATATATATAATTTTAAATAAGCAACCTTTCATTGGTAGAAGTTCATTTTACATTTAATATACATATACTTTTAATGTATTAATATATATATTATGATAGTATGGTGTGTGGATTAGAATACGCAACATAAAATCAGGAATCCATGGATCAAACCATGGCTGAAATATTTGTTATTAATGTGGCCTTGGGTAAGTCACTTCCTCACTCTGAGCCTTTATTTCCCCACCTGTAAAATGACACTAAAATATTCGAATATGAACCTGAAAGCAATATTTTGAGGAAAGATTTTTTTCTAAGTTTTATGGCGTTATATAAAAGTGAGCAGTTACTAGCTTCAGTAGGAATAAAGCAGATTTGGCATCTACACTAAATCTCTCCTGATCTATGAGCTCTTCTGAGCAATGAAAAACCAGACTGCCTAAAGAGAAGTGAACTTGCCTTGTTCAGAAAAAAAAAAGTGAAATAGATTGAAACTTTTTTGCCAATCAGAATTGGAAATGGAACTGCTAGTGGTTGTTGCATGTATACTCTGAGTGAAATTTGTATATGCCAAAATGAATATATAGAAAAGATAAAAATGAATAAATAAAAAATGTAATCTAAAAAAGAAAATATAAAGTAATAACAGAGTACCTTCATGTCAAATATTTTCTTTTTTGTTAACTAGAGTACTGAATTCTGTACTCTGAAATAACATAGACCTGGAGTGGGGTCAAAGCAAAGCTACAGTGGTAACTGTAGAGCTGGCAAATTGGAACTTTATGGAAAAGCAAAAAGATAAACTAGGCTGAAAAAGAAAAGACTAATGAGTTGTATAATCGGTTTCAAATATAGTGTAGCAAATAATCGTGATTCTCAATACATTCACAGGATGATGACTAGCCATCCTGTGCTTTCATTGAGAAGGAAAAAAAAAAACATTCATCTATACTGCAGCATGCTGACCTAGGCTAGCTGTAAACTGCATTTCTAAAAATAAGAGTTGTCAAATACTGAATAGAATTGTCAAGGAATTAGATGAATTCTCTAGAAGACTTAAAAACAAAAAAAAATCCCCATCATTCTGGGTTGCTTTGGGTTTCTTTACTAAAGGCAAGGGACTATACTAGGCAATCAGTCAAGAATCTTATAATTCTGTAAAAGTTAAGAAAACAAAATTGTAAAAATCCAATCAAAAATCTTTTTTCTCACATGATCCACAACTATTGTTTGGACAAGTCCATCCTTTCTTTACCACTTTTTGAGTATATATGATTACCAAAGCATAATCTGGCTATAGATTGTATATATGATTGTATAGCAAGTATAAAATATTCTGCATGCTATAGGTGATGTTTTTATTTGAATAATTTTGCAAAATGAAGAAATTTCAGTATCAAAATGAAATTGTTTCTTGAAAGAGTTTGCCCTCACAAATGTCCTTGAAGGTATGGTAGGAATGGAGGGGTGGGGGCACGCAGTAGTGATATTCGGAGAATAACAGAAGATCATTTCAGGGTGATTCCCCCACCCCCAAGACACTCAGGGTAATTCCCCCATCACTCCTTGCCCCACAGAGATAGTGGATGGAAGACGCCCTCCCAAGAAGCCAGCTGAGGAATAGCATAGATAAAATATGTGCTTATAGTGGGTTGTCAGTATCTGGTAGCTTCCTATTTTAAAGTATCTTCATTTATGAGGTTATAAGGTCAGTCATTTTGGGGCTGGCAGCAAACTAGAAGTACAAACTACAAGTACAATGTTTGTACTTTTTAAATTTCAACACTCTGGTGAAAGATCACCTCTAGAATCAAATAAAAAATCTTCCGTTTGGCATTCAAAGGTCTTAATAACCTACCCCCATCCTTACCTATCCAATCTTCTTATGCTTTACACTCTGCCACATACTGACACTAGTCTCCTTACCATTATTATCCCATGAATAATGGATATATCTTTGCATACCCAACATTTTCTTGTGCTGACCCCCATACCATCAGTTTGCTAAGGCTTGCTTTGATATAGCGCTCACCACAACTCCAAGGTGGAAGCTACAGAGCTTAGAGGATGATAGAATGTGTGTGTGTGTGTGTGTGTGTGTGTGTGTGTGTGTGTGTGAGAGAGAGAGAGAGAGAGAGAGAGAGAGAGAGAGAGAGAGCACAACAGAGTTGTGCACATAAGGCAGAGAACAAATTAGAAATGAGTGAAATTTTCTGATTGAGGTCAACAAGAATGAGAAGCCATGGATCACATGAAATATACCTGGTCCTTCATATCTAGAGGGAGCCTCTGACACAAGAGTTAGAATAATAAAAATAATTCCAGTTCCTCTAACATTCCCCATTTTACATAGCACTTTCCTCTCACTAACTTGCTGTTGGTTAAGACCCTTCATCTTCATAGAAGTCTTCTGTAGATCCTATTGATGTCCCTCATGGAGGAATGAACAACATGTTTACATTCATTTCTACTGTTAATCTATATGGAACAGAGGGCTGCTTTATTTTTGTTTGATTCTCCATGCTTCTTCCTTTTGAATTTATGCTAAAAAAAGTAAGAGATCAGGATGATTTTCTAAGAAACACACCATGACTTAAAAAAATCAAGCATAATACTGGAGTCATTTCAATTCTACTTATCAGGTTTAGATTTGGGAACTCTCAGTTCAAAAGAATGAACCCCCATTTGTTTTTCTGTTTCAACATCAGACTAATGCTATTCTTGACAATATTTATTTCCAAAGTAATATTATTTCCTCTTTCTCTGCACCCAAGTGCAAGAAATGTAGCCTGGGTAGATTCGAAATTTCTCTCAACAGCAAGGTCTCTCTGAGGTTGAGATGTAGATTTTGCCACAAGCCATTATGTGTTAACAAGGTGTATCTGATTCATTTTCAATGGACAACAATGATGGAAGGGAAGGAGAAGAAGCTTTTTCCTTTGATTTATGTAACCTTGTTCTGTCACTGCCTCTTTCCCCAAACTAATGTACAGATGAGTTCTTTTCCTGTTAATGTTTCTGTTCCAGGAGAACTACTTTACCATTACTGACAGCCTCAGCTTAATAGAGCTTTTACATATGTGCTATCTTTGCCTCCAAAATACTGTTTTACCTGTCAGTCAACATTTACAGAAACTGAGAGGAGGCCCACAGTTTTAATTAGAATTGTCACATTAATACATGCCATCTTTAAGTCGGGCTGTTCGCAGTAATTTATTTGTGGTACTTAACCATAATTTGAAGGGAAAATTGCAAAGGAATCCCAAAAGATGTTCCTTGGGCATTTCATTTCACTGTAAAATTGACAAGAAAGTATATATTGTAGGTAACAAAAGAATGGTAATGGGCAGACAAAGATGACTGGAAAAAGAGAAAATATTATTTCTGCATAGTACAGCCATAAATAATACAATAATTTATGGAAGAAAAAGGAGAAAATGATGTACCAAAGATGTATTAGAATCAAATTGAACCCTCTTACAATAGTTGATTGTAAAATTTTCAACATGAACATTTATTGCTAGGAAATTGTCAAATGCTACAAATTAGAGATTGATTTATTATTTTACTTACTGCTTAAACTGAAAAAAGTGAGAGATACTATGATACCAAGATTAAATTTTAAAGTATGCTATATATTTTCAGAAAGCATTTCATAGCACATGATTGGATGCAACCTTATACTGTTGTTTTGCAAACTAAAAAAAACTAATGGAGACTAAGAGCTAAAAGTGAAATGGCAGTTTTGAATACTT
Source organism: Macrotis lagotis (assembly GCF_037893015.1). Classification (NCBI taxonomy): domain Eukaryota; kingdom Metazoa; phylum Chordata; class Mammalia; order Peramelemorphia; family Peramelidae; genus Macrotis; species Macrotis lagotis. The sequence continues at coordinate 149,522,100 of NC_133664.1, forward strand.
ATAAAAGAGACCCCTGAGGAATTTGGGGAAACCAGGTTTCAACTTCTGTCTCACATATTGGAGCTATAACCCTTGGCAAGTTACTTGATTTTCGTTGACCCAGGAAACTCTAAAGATTATTAGTGGCAGTGGAGGCATTTATTTCCCTATCTTTTTCTATACCTACCTACCCATGTGCTTGTCTCTATTTATCATTTATGAATGTGGGGAGTATATTTAGGAAGCAATTATAATGGTATGAGAAAGAAGTAATCAATAAACATTTATTAAGAACCCATGATGTGCCAGACATTTGGGCATGGTTTCAGAAATAGGTAAAAGGCAATCTACAATCTAATAGGGAGAAAACATACAGACA